>NC_086446.1:14111596-14467596 GCF_028390025.1 Pseudophryne corroboree
TTTGTAATTGGCTGCGAATGTCAGATAGTTCCTTACGCAAAAGCCGAGTGGGGTGTTTCTTATTCTTATCTTCAGCTATTTTAAGTCTCTGCTCCAGATCTAGTTGGAGTTGTTTAGCTTGCTTTATAAGCGTAGCTCCAGCCTGAATAGCGGAACCACGGACAACCGCTTTTAACGCACACCAGTAATTTGGTAAAGAGGTATCTGAAGGGGAATTAGTGTCTATATACAGGGACATGCAATCGGAGATAATTTTTTTGGCCAGCGTGTCGTGCAATAGATGGGGGGATAGTCGCCATGATCTGGGGGGGATGGGAGCAGATTTAATGTGCCATTTCCAATATATCGGAGCGTGATCGGACCAGGTGATAGGAAGAATGTCGACCATACCAGAATCCTGTAAGGTCCATTTATCACATAACACAAGGTCAATTCGTGAGTATGAATTGTGAACCGGTGAGAAGAACGTGTAATCTCTACCTGAGGGGTTGCGGATGCGCCAGATGTCATATAGGTCGAACTCCGCTAAGATATTGCGTAGCGCTAATGAGGGGCCAGGGCGGGTTTTGGATGTAGATGAAGAGGGCTGGGACGATTTATCAAGTTTGGGATCTAATACTAAATTGAAGTCTCCTAGGAGGATTAGGGAGCCGACCCGGACCTTTTGAATAAGCAAGCAGAGCTTCCGAATAAAGGCCACCTGGTTCGAGTTAGGTGCGTATAGAGAGACTATAGTGACAGATCTACTTTCCAGCACACCCGTGAGAATCAAGTACCGGCCTGCTTTATCTGCAATTTGGGAGTGGAGAGTAAAAGGAACATTATCTCTAAACAGCAGAGCTACTCCATTTCTTTTAAAGGGGCCGTTAGCGAAATATCCTATAGGGAACCTGTGATCTTTCATTACAGGGGGATTGTGGGAGGAAAAGTGAGTTTCTTGTAAGGCGACTATATCAGCTTTATACTTATGGAAGGAGGATAAGGCTAGTCTCCGTTTGTTGGGAGAGTTTAAACCCTTCACATTCAATGAAAGAATACCAACCATAATTATTCAGTGAAAATACTATGCAAGTGACGGCATCCCATCCTGATGGGAGGGGGGAGGGGGGGGATAGAGAAAACGTGTAAAAGGGGCAATAGACTCAAAAATCGTGAATCAAAGGGGGAGGAAAAGTAAACCGACCCAGTACATCGGGTCTGCATGGCTACTGCAGGGGAAAAATGAATGCAGTAGATAAACGGGGGGCAGGCGGACTCTTCAGTCCACCCAGAGTCAGTGAAAGACAAATATCTAATGTATAGGGAGAGTAAATACACATCTCCTTCTTGGTATAGGTGGGACGAGGGAAATAAACAAATATTAAAGAGGCATAAACGGGGCCTAAATTGGTATGGCCTATCTTACTAGCGGAAATTCCTCCGTCAGGAGTGATCAGCGTGTACTAAAAAAATAGGCCCTTAAACAGATAAACAGGTAAACTAGGAAGTAAACTGAACAGTCCCATCTATATAGGAGAGTATGTACTATGGTAACTAGCAAGGCGAAAATATAACTCGCCCAGAGGGATTCTATAACCAGAAATGCAGCAGTAAACAGAAATGTAATAAAGTCAGCATCTCTAACTAAATAAAGAAAGGCATGTTAGAACGTTCATTATTTACGTAGTGCGTTCACTCAGTGGCCCATTCCGAGCGAGGTGGGGGACGTCTCTCATGCGAGGGTGGTAGTTTCACAGAGATGTCCCAGTCCTCGAGCAACTTCGCTCCGGCTTCCAGGTCTGATATAGTAAACGAAGAACCGTCATAGAAGACAATCAGCTTCACTGGAAAGCCCCATCTATATCTGATATCTTGGGCCCGGAGGGCGGAAGTGATCGGAGCTAAACTGCGTCTCTTAGAGAGGGTGAGTGCTGAAAAGTCCGGGAACAACTGTAATCCTCCTAGGGTGTCGGAGTTCTCTGCAGCTCGAGTAGCTTGGAGAATACGTTCTTTAACGGTGAAGAAGTGTACCCGGAGTAACGTATCTCTAGGTAAGGAGTTGGAGATAAACCGAGGTTTAGGAAGGCGATGGATTCGGTCGATTAGCAGTTCCGCATCAGGTGTTCCAGGTAGCAGTTTACGGAACAGGGCCATGACATATTCAGTCAGATCCGAGTTGTCGACCGAATCGGGTATGCCACGTATTTTAATATTGTTCCGTCTGGAACGATCTTCCATATCTGCCATTTTGTTTTTAAATGTGTCCAACTCGTTTTGTTGTTGGTCATGAGCTGTGATAAGATCGTTATGCGACGTCACCAGTTCTTCCAGTTTGCGCTCTAGAGTGTCGGTTCTATCCCCTATGGCTGTCAGCTCAACTTTGACTTCACGTATAGCAGCTGTGAGGTCATGAGTTAAGTCCGATTTGAAGGCCTTCAGGACCTGACAGAGGGTCTTCACAGTAAGAGGAGCATCAGAATTCGGGTCCACGCCCGACACTGAAAGCGAGCTGGACAGGTCAGGTGAGTAGAGGCTTTTCGCGGAAGGGGCCGAAACTCCTCGAGGTGACGGGGATGTCTGATGTTGTTTCCTGATCGGAAGGGACACCTGAGGGGGCAGTGTGCCTTTTGCTTTTTTAGGTGCCATAATGGAAAAAAATGGAGAGAAAATGAATTATCTGAGAGTGATGCTGCAGACGGGTCCCTCTAGGCTAGTGTGTTATAAAGTAGGTAGGATGCCTGTTTTTAAACGTAGTCCCATGTTAAACGGTAAGACTCTGGGTGGAAAAGGCCCACATCAGGGGTCACATTGCGACGGGCTGTAGGAGTGTAGAGACGAGGGTCGCCTCAAGCCCGATATTGATGATAAGAAAGCACTGGACAGAGCTTGAAAGATTAGTATGAGAGGGCACAGTTAAATAGTAAAATGTAGCTCTTTAAAATGTACCTTTTTTTTTTTTTTTTTTTTTTTGCTGCAGTCAGATGTGTGTTGTATGACTTCAATAGAGTGAGACCACTGGCAGATGTAGAACAGGCAGGACTTGTAAAGTAGTAGGCTGCTTGGTTCAGGGCTATTATGCAGTGGTCCTGGGTTTTGCTACCACTGGCAGTATAGCTATAAAATATCTTCCAAGATGGCCACCGCCAGAGTCACTAGCAGACAGATTCTCCTTGCATCTGCTCTTCCCGGCCCAAGGGGTAAGTTTTTCTGCCCTCTGCAGGTACCTGAGGGTCTGGGGAGGGTCTCCTCTGGCCAGAGGGTGTGTGGGGCGCCCGCAGGAGGTCCGCCGGGTCCCGCCGCGGCCGCGAACGGGTCCCGGAGCTCGTCGCCGGGATGCCTTCAAACTCTAGGCCCCGGCTTCTGGAAGCTGAGTAGGCCGCGGGCTCGTAGCGGCGGAGGTGGTCACTCAGCTGTGCGGGGCTCCTCTCCAGATATCCCACAGCCGTCAGCAGCTCACAGGGGCACAGTAGGGGCTAATTAGATCAGTGCTGAGAGGGCTTGAGGGTGTTTTAGAGCCCTATATTGCAGGAGCTCCAGCCCAATGCGACTATTCAGGCTAGCGTCCAAGCCACGCCCCCTTTAAAGAGAGCTTTGAGTACATCATTAGTGCATATTAAGGACGTATTAACGTCACGGAGGACCCTGATGTTCCTGACAAAAGGGTCTATAGATGTGTATTAAAATCTATATATCTAAACAGGAACATTATGGTCGACGTAGGAATCAGAATCCGTGTCGGTATCAGGGAGCAGTAACTGGGCAAAATAAAAAAATTTGCGACCCTGAGGGGTCGGAGGTAAAAAAATAGCTATGAACATGACATCCTCCATAGATATTTCTACGTCTGTGTCTGGGACACAGATTTATGCAACTTTACTCTGATATAGATCACAAGATCATGCAAGTTATTACCCAGTCAGTTATTGGTGGTGCCGACAGGGCCACCCACATATGTCTGTGTCCCTAATATAGTTTCCTCTTGGGAAAAATGAACGTTATGGTAAGAACTTACCGTTGATAACGTGATTTCTCTTATGTCCACAGGTATCCACAGGATAACATTGGGATATTGTCGAGCGACAGCAAAAATGGCACCAACACGGTCACGAGCTTTCTGGCCTCCCAGGATGCATTGGGGCCTCCACTATATAGTCCCGCCCACTGACTCAGTCAGATCAGTTCTTTCCACAGCGATTATAGGCAGGAACATTAGGTAGAGACCTGTACAGGCGATAAGAACACACATGCACACCCTTCCATACAAGAAGGAAGAGGTTTTTAGTGTTTGTCTAGATCCTCAAATCAGATGCGTCAGGGTGGGATCCCTGTGGATACCTGTGGACATAAGAGAAATCACGTTATCAACGGTAAGTTCTTACCATAACGTTAATTTCTCTAGCTGGGTCCACAGGATTATCCACAGGATAACATTGGGATTCCCAAAGCCATTTTAGTGGTGGGGACGCTCCTGATTGCACAGGAGGACCTTTCGCCCGAAGTCTGCGTCATGAGAGGCAAAAGTATCCAAGGCATAATGTCTGATGAATGTGCTTATGGAAGACCATGTGGCTGCCTTACAAATCTGTTCTGCTGAAGCACCCTGTTGTGCTGCCCAAGAAGGACCTTGTAGAGTGTAGAGTGTGCAGAGACATTAGCCGGAATAGGGAGATCTGCATGAGACTAAGCTTCAGATATTACCATTCGGAGCCATCTCGCCAGCGTCTGTTTACTAGCAGGCCAACCTCTCCTATGGAATCCGTAGAGGATGAAGAGGGAATCTGTTTTCCTGATGGCACTAGTACGATCTATGTAGATTTTTAAAGACCGGACCACGTCCAGTGACGCTTCTCCCGCAGATAGTCCCGATACCTGAAAAGCTGGGACTACAATCTCTTCATTCAGGTGAAACTTTGACACCACCTTTGGAAGATAACTAGATCTCGTTCTGAGAACTGCTCTGTCTGGAAAAAAACTTAGGAAAGGAGACTTACATGATAATGCTACTAAATCTGACACTCTTCTGGCTGACGCCATTGCCAGTAAAAAAAAGAACTTTAACAGTTAACCACTTAAGATCTGCTCTCTCAAGTGGTTCAAACAAAGAGAGAAATGTAAGAACTAAATTCAAATCCCGGGGAGCTGCAGGAGGAACAAATGGAGGTTGAATATGTACTACTCCTTGGAAAAAAGTATGTACATCCTGTAGGTCAGCAATCTTCTGCTGAAACCATACAGTCAACGATGAGACTTGCACCCTCAAGGAAGCAACCTTCAACCCTTTATCCAATCCTGCCTGCAGGAAATCCAAAATTCTAGCTACTTTAAAAGATCTCGGATTATAATTTTTTCCAGAACACCAATATAGGCTTGCCATATTCTATGATATACACGGGCCGAAGAAGGCTTTCTTGCTCTAAGCATGGTTTGGATTACCTGCTTTGAAAATCCTTTAGCCTCTAAGATAGAGGTTTCAACAGCCACGCCGTCAAAGACAGGCGATCCAGATGACTGTGACAACAAGGACCCTGCATTAACAGATCTGGACGTTGAGGGAGCAGTATCGGTGCTTCCACGGACATTCTCAACAGATCTGTGTACCAATGCCTTCTTGGCCAAGCTGGAGCTATTAGAATGATTGCTCCTTTTGCCTGTTGTATCTTTCTCACTACTCTGGGTAACAGAGATATTGGAGGGAACAGATATGCCAGCTGAAACCTCCATTCCACTGACAGTGCGTCTACCAGGACCGCTCCTGGGTCCCTTGTTCTTGATCCGTACTTCGGAACTTTGTTGTTTAGACGAGATGCCATAAGGTCTATCTCCGGTAGACCCCATCTGTTCACCAGTGTCTGAAACACTTCTGGGTGTAGTGCCCATTCGGTTTCCTGAATGGTGTGCCGACTGAGAAAATCCGCTTCCCAATTTAGTACACCCGGGACAAATACTGCTGACAATGCTGGGAGATGGAGTTCCGCCCATTTTAGAATGGGAGTTACTTCCTCCATCAGACTCTTGCTGTGAGTCCCTCCTTGATGATTTAGGTATGCTACTGCCGTCGCAATTGTCTGAGCGGATCTGGACTGGTCTTCCTTGTAGATTGTCCTTTGCCTGAACTAGGGCCAAGTAAATGGCTCTTATTTCTAACAGATTTATCGGCAGGCGACTTTCCCTTGCGGTCCATTTTCCCTGGAACCATAGGCTTCCGAGTACCGCCCCCCAACCTTGCAGGCTGGCATCTGTCGTCAGGACTTGCCACTCTTTTATCCAAAAGGGTCTCCCCTTGTTTAAATGGTCTGTCTGTAGCCACCATGCTAGAGACCTTTTTACATTTACTGGAATCTTTATCATCTGCTTCTTTATTGTTTGATGATTTCCGTTCCATTTTGTCAAAATGAGATGCTGCAATGGTCTGGAGTGGAATTGCGCATATTCCTCCATGTCGAACGTTGATACCATCAGAATCAACAGTCGCATGGCTGCATGGACTGACACTGTCTGGGCTTGTAACGCTTCCTGAGCCATGACCTGCACCTTGACAATTTTCTTCTCTGGTAAGAGAACTCTCTGTAGGTCT
Source organism: Pseudophryne corroboree (assembly GCF_028390025.1). Taxonomy (NCBI): domain Eukaryota; kingdom Metazoa; phylum Chordata; class Amphibia; order Anura; family Myobatrachidae; genus Pseudophryne; species Pseudophryne corroboree. The sequence continues at coordinate 14,118,150 of NC_086446.1, forward strand.
GAATCCAATATGGCTCCCAAATTAACCATCCGCTGTGATGGATTCAGGGACGACTTATCCCAATTTATGAGCCACCCGTGTCTCTGTAAACAAACTATCGTCTGTTGGAGATTGCTCAACAGTAAATCTTGCGACTGTGCTAAGATTAATAGGTCGTCTAGGTATGGGAATATCCTTATCCCTTGTTTGCGCAGACAAGCTGCCATAACCACCATGATCTTGGTAAACACCCTGGGTGCTGTAGCTAGCCCGAAGGGCAGAGCTTGGAACTGGAAGTGTTCCTTGAGGATGGCAAACCTGAGGTAACACTGATGTGATAGTGCTATAGGCACATGTAGGTAAGCATCCCGCACATCCAGAGATACCATAGTCTCCAGGTTCCATAGCCAACATTATGGAGCGTAACGTCTCCATGTGAAACTTCGGGATCCATATGTAATTGTTCAACATCTTCAGATTTAGAATTGGTCGATATGACCCATTTGGTTTCTGGATTAGAAACAGATTGGAGTAATACCCCTGTCCCTTTTGTGATGGAGGTTCTGGGACAATCACACCTGACTGCAGTAATTTTTGGACTGCTTCTTGCAGGACATTGGCCTTCGACTCTATACGAGATGTGCTGGTGCAAAAAAATCTTTGAGGAGGCTGCCTCCTGAATGGGAACCCATACCCCTGAGATACTACCTTCTGCACCCAGGCATCTGTTGTTGACTGTTGCCATGTGTGTGCAAATTGCAGGAGTCGGCCCCCAACCCTGGAATCCTTCAGGCGGAGGCCCGTCTCTTCAGGCTGAGGGCTTCTGTTCAGGTTTGGAAGCTGGCTTTTTGCTAGCCCACTGCTTCCTACCCCTGGATTTAAACTGGGGTTGTTTAGGCTCCTCTTTACCTTTCGCTTTGCTTTGCCAGTGAAATGAGCGAAATTTTGAACCCTTGGACTTAGGGTTGTAGGTAGCCGGAAATCTGACCTTCTTCGATTCAGCCTCTGACTCTAGGATATCCGATAAAGGTTTTCCAAATAATATATTACCCACGAAAGGCAATGCTTCCAATTCCTTCTTGGACTCCGCATCTGCCTTCCAGGTCCGTAGCCAGACTGCTCTGCGAACGACTACTGCCAGGGCTGAAGCTTTAGAAGCAACAGTGCATACATCAATGGCTGCTTCTTCTAAATACTGGGCAGATTGTCTTAAACGGCAAATACGATCCTCTTGCTCCCTAGTAGGAGAGGGGATGTCATTCTCTAGTTCCTCTATCCATTCGCCCATTGCCTTTGCTACCCAGGCCGAAGCCATAGCAGGTCTTACCACTGCACCCACAAGAGAAAAAATATTTTTCAATAGGCTCTTTACCCTCCTGTCTGTGACATCATTCAAAGAGGTAGATGACAGTGGCAAAGCAGATTTGTGCACGAGTCGCAGAACATGCGCATCTACTTTTGGAGGAACTTCTCTCTTCGAACAATCTCCAGCAGGAAATGGATAATAAGAATCCCATCTCCTAGGAATCTTATACTTTTTACCGGGCGCTGCCCAAGACTCATCCATCATTTCCGTCAACTCCTCTGACGCTGGAAATTCAGCTTTCACTGACTTTGTTCGTTTGAATACAGGTACTTTTGCTTTTAACACTGTCTTGGCTGGTTCTTCCAGAGAAAGCACAGCCTTTACTGCATTAATGAGTTCAGCTACATCTTCTGAACTAAAGCTCTGCGACTGATCATCATACGGAGTTGAATCTATTGTTTCCGCATCATCATCCGATGTATCATCTTGTGTAGTCTGCCATACAGACGTATCTGTCTTAGTCTTACCTACCCCTTGGTTGCTTGTAGAGGCTACTGGAACCAAACCATAGGAAGGGAGCTGCATGTATGGGTTCATAGTGTAACCTAACCCTTGAGGGGGTGCTACTGGAGCTAACCTGTCCGCTATTGAAGACAGAGTCTTTGCGAACATATTCCATGGTGGCTCTGTTGGAGGTTGAACTAACTCCTGTTTTTTACTTCGCTGAAAAGCGAAACAGTTTGCACACAAACCCTCATAAGTGACCAATTGAATCATATCAATTACCCCTGACTTACAAGATAAGCATGTTAGGGCTGTAGGAGTGCTTGACAAATTCTCCTCATCACTTTTGCCGCTCACAGACATTTTTTCTGATATTGACTACACAATTTTGTGACTGAACCACACCCTATAATCAGTATATAGAGGTGAAATCAATCTGACCACAGTGCACCTGATTTGAGGGTCAGAACAGGACTGACATTACACAGAAAAGTCAGCACACATACTAGCAGTCATTCACATGTTAAAGCATTAGACATTGTCATATGAGAATACAACCTCCATAATGACTTATACATAAGTAGGAAAATTGTACTTCTGTTTAACTGGTTCTTTTTCAACATAACATGCAGAAAACACAGTAATATACAGGTCTCATATGCAATAGGTACTAAAAATTAACAGTGCACACTAAGAAGTAGAAGGAATTTTTAGTACTGTATACCCTGCCTCCAGGGAGCGGGATACAGGGAGACTCACCACACTTCCATATCCAAGCAAAGACGCTCGTAAGACGCTGAGTGGATTCAGACGCTACTGGTGTACACTGCCGCTCTTGGTAACTGATAACGGACACGGACGCTCACCAACGGACACGGACGCTGAGCGACTCCACGTGCATGCAGACACTAAAGGCCTGCGACTCGGTCTGGGCGGGTTTATATCCAGTGTACACAACCGCAGCGTCTAAGCTGCGACCGAGTACCCTCGTGGTAGCGTCTGAGCCGGAAGTGAGGTCATTCAGTTTATGAAACGAGAGACACGCAGGAACTGGCCTTGAACTCGGAGGAGGGACGGCCAGGAGAGCGTCTGAAACCCCCTGTTGACTTAAACTCCCAGGATCGCGGCCTCACCTAGTCCTGGCGCCTATGATCCCCAGAGCTTAGCGCTGTCACAATCAAGATGCTCGGCGCATCAACACACTGTTTGCAGTCTCCACCAAATCAGTGTAGCCGTGTCCTGACCCCTCTAGTAAGAGGAAGTCCATAGACTCAACGTCTCCCCATGCTCCGGCCACAGCCTGGTAACGTCTGCTGGACCTGCTAGAACATCCGACACAGACACCCGTCGAGACAGCACTGTACCGCGAAGGTAAGCGTTGTTGCGACCCGGTGGGGAGTTGTTGGAGCGACTCTTTCTAATATGCGTTTTTAAGACGCTGTTAAGAGAAGTCGCTCAAAAACCAAAACAGTAAGTCTATAAAAATTTAAAGTAATGAAACTTGAGGCTGCTTTCACAGCAGCCCTGTGACCATGCGGCTCCTGCCGCACCAAGCAAAAAACTGATCTGACTGAGTCAGTGGGCGGGACTATATAGTGGAGGCCCCAATGCATCCTGGGAGGCCAGAAAGCTCGTGACCGTGTTGGTGCCATTTTCGCTGTCGCTTGACAATATCCCAATGTTATCCTGTGGATAATCCTGTGGACCCAGCCAGAGAAAAAAACATATATCCACCGACATGTTGACACACATGTACTAAGTACCCCCCGACACACCTGCCGACGGGAGTAAAACTGACAGAGGGACACAGAGGACTTTTCCAGCACACAAACCAGCGCCAACCATATACAGTCTGGACAATAAATAAATATATACAGACATGTAGCTTATTATATTATATATACATATATATATATATATCCATATAATTAAGCACCCATAATTTGCTGTGTGCCCCCACCTTTTGTTGCACCCTGACTAGTCAGCAGTGAAGGAAGGACCAGCTTCTCCCTGAGGAGAAAAAAAATTCGCTGAGCAGTGCTGGTGAGGCGAGGAAGAAGCCCCGCCACCGTAATGGTGCGCTTCCATCCCGCCATTAATTATTTATACTGGCGGGGGTCGGGACAGTGCCGCGGCACTTATGACCCCTCTGGCCAGTTTAACATAAGAGGAAAATGCTGCTCAGGGCGCCCCCCAGCGCCCTGCACCCTGCCGTTGGTGTATGGGAGCATGGCGCGCACTTGATGAGCCGCTGCGCGGTACCTCTAACATGCCGTCACTGAAGAGAAGTCTTCTTTCTTCTTCTACTCACCTGTCTTCTGACTTTTGGCTCTGAAAGGGGGTGACGGCAGGCTGCGGGAGTGAGCATCCAAGCGTACCCGGTGATCAGCACCCTCAGGAGCTGAAGCGTCCTGTCAGCAGAAGTAGAGCCCTGAAACTCACTAGAAGTAAGTCTAACTTCTCTCCCCTCAGTCCCACGAAGCAGGGAGACTGTTGCCAGCAGCCTCCCTGAAAATAAAAAAACCTAACAAAGTCTTTTCAGAGAAACTCAGTAGAGCTCCCCCTTGTGTGACCAGTGTCCCTGGGCACAATTCTAAAACTGAGGTCTGGAGGAGGAGGGATATAGAGGGAGGAGCCAGGTCACGCCCCATAAAAGTCTTAAAGTGCCCATGTCTCCTGCGGATCCCGTCTATACCCCATGGTTCTTTGAGTGACCCCAGCATCCTCTAGGACGTATCAGAAATAACATTTTTGCGACCCCGAGGATTCTGAGGGAAAAATAGCTATGAACATGACATCCTCCATAGATATTTCTACGTCTGTGTCTGGGACACAGATTTATGCAACTTTACTCTGATATGAACACTATATCATGCAAGTTATTACCCAGTCAGTTATTGGTGGTGCCGACAGGGCCACCCACATATGTCTGTGTCCCTAATATAGTTTCCTCTTGGGAAAAAAAACATACAGCCACCGACATGTCGACACACATGTACTAAGTATCCCCAGACACACCTGCTTATGGGAGTAAAACTGTCAGAGGGACACAGGGGATTTTTCCAGCACACAAAACCAGCGCCAACATTATACAGTCTGGACAATAATAAATAAATATATGACAGACATGTAGCACATTATATATATATATATATATATATATATATACACACACACACAATCAAGCACCCATGGGGGACGGGGGGAGTCCGGAGCGGCAACCGTTTCCCCCTGTATAATAATAATAACAGGGCACCACGGGCCGCTCCCCCTGTATAACAACAACAACAACAGGACACCACAGGCGACTCCCCCTGTATATTAATAATAATAATAATAATAATAATAATAGGACACCACAGGCTGCTCAACCTGCATAATAATAATAATAATAGGACACCACAGGCTGCTCTCCCTGTATAATAATAATAATAATAATAATAATAGGACACCACAGGCTGCTCCCCCTGCATAATAATAATAATAATAGGACACCACAGGCTGCTCCCCCTGTATAGTAAGACGCCATTACCTAATCGCGACGGACACTTGGAGGCTGCAAGAAACGATTAAAACTCACTTCCTGTGTGTGGAACGCACAACCCGATAGCAAGGTAAGGTGGAACGCACAGGCCGGAAGTAGGGCATGATTGGCACAGGCTGCTTCCTGGTGACTGGCCCCTCCCCTCCTACACCTCGGCCACAGATTTGGTATCTGTAATGCATCTTACCATACATATCCTCCGTACAGGAGGCAGGCGGCCATTTTCTTGTAGACCAGTCCGGCAGCAGCAGCAGCAATAGGATCCCTGGCCGTGTAGTGACGTCAGGAGCGGCGGCCATTTCCCCCTGGTCCGAGCTCCGCCTTCCTTCTATCATTCCCACTCCCACGATGCAGCAGGAGCAGAGAGCAGCCATTGCTGTGTCTGGTAGCAGGTAATGTTATTATTATTATTATTATTATTATTATTCTATAGGCTGAGCAGCTCTGGTGTCAGGTTCTGTACTACAGGGGGAGCTGCCTCTGGTGCCTTGTTATAGTGCAGCTGGAGCAGCCTGTGGTGCAGCATTATGGGCTGTGTAGCAGGGGTGAGGCTATAGGGCAGCACACCCCTCTGTGATTATATATGTATGTATGAATGGGTGCTATGTGTGTAATATGTATGTGTATAGGGAGGAGAGTGATGGTGACATTTATACTCTGAGTAATAATGGGGAATGACAGTCTCAGTATCTAGTGTGTATTATACACAGAAAGTCACTTATCTGGAAACACCGCGCTCTGTCACTTATTACACTTATTATTACTTATTATGTGTATCTGGCACTACTAGGGACATTATGTGTATCTGGCACTACTAGGGGAATTATGTGTATCTGGCATTACTAGGGACATTATGTGTATCTGGCACTATTAGGGTTATTATGTGTACATGGCACTACTAGGGGCATTATGTGTACATGGCACTACTAGGGACATTATGTGTACATGGCACTACTAGGGACATTATGTGTACATGGCACTACTAGGGGAATTATGTGTATCTGGCACTACTAGGGGAATTATGTGTATCTGGCATTACTAGGGACATTATGTGTATCTGGCACTATTAGGATTATTATGTGTACATGGCACTACTAGGGGCATTATGTGTATCTGGCACTACTAGGGGCATTATGTGTATCTGGCACTACTAGGGGCATTATGTGTATCTGGCACTACCAGGGGCATTATGTGTATCTGGCACTACCAGGGGCATTATGTGTATCTGGCACTACCAGGGGCATTATGTGTATCTGGCACTACCAGGGGCATTATGTGTATCTGGCACAACTAGGGGCATTGTGTATCTGGCACAACTAGGGGTATTATGTGTATCTGGCACAACTAGGGGTATTATGTGTATTTGGCACTACTAGGTGAATTATCTGTTTCTGGCACTACTAGGGGAATTATGTGTATCTGGCACTACTAGGGGAATTATGTGTATCTGGCACTACTAGGGGCATTATGTTATGTGTATCTGGCACTACTAGGGCTATTATATACATGGCACTACTAGGAGAATTATGTGTATATGGGACTACTAGGGGAATTATGTGTATCTGGCACCACTAGGTGAATTATCTGTATTTGGCACTACTAGGTGAATTATCTGTTTCTGGCACTACTAGGGGAATTATGTGTATCTGGCACTACTAGGGGCATTATGTGTATCTGGCACTACTAGGGGCATTATGTGTATCTGGCACTACTAGGGCTATTATATATACATGGCACTACTAGGCGAATTATGTGTATCTGGCACTAATAGGGGTATTATCTGTATCTGGCACTACTAATGAATTATCTGTATTTGGCACTACTAGGTGAATTATCTGTTTCTGGCACTACTAGGGGAATTATGTGTATCTGGCACTACTAGGGGCATTATGTGTATCTGTCACTACTAGGGCTATTATATACATGGCACTACTAGGCGAATTATGTGTATATGGGACTACTAGGGGAATTATGTGTATCTGGCACCACTAGGTGAATTATCTGTTTCTGGCACTACTAGGTGAATTATCTGTTTCTGGCACTACTAGGGGAATTATGTGTATCTGGCACTACTAGGGGAATTATGTGTATCTGGCACTACTAGGGGCATTATGTGTATCTGGCACTACTAGGGCTATTATATATACATGGCACTACTAGGCGAATTATGTGTATCTGGCACTAATAGGGGTATTATCTGTATCTGGCACTACTAGGTGAATTATCTGTTTCTGGCACTACTAGGGGAATTTTGTGTATCTGGCACTACTAGGGCTATTATATATACATGGCACTACTAGGCGAATTATGTGTATATGGCACTACTAGGGGAATTATGTGTATCTGGCACTACTAGAGCTATTATATACATGGCACTACTAGGCGAATTATGTGTATATGGGACTGTCACGGACCCCGGCCGCCTCACTCTCCGGATACACCAATCTGAGAATTGCGCCAGCGCCGTGCGAATCTCCGCTGCCACCAGCAAAGACTTTTCAACGTATTGCGGACGTTGCAGGTGTCTTTAGCTTCACCTGTGATCACCAATCTCAATATCTCATGAAAACCATAGGTAACGTACTTCACTTGGCTTGACTTGGGTTCAAGAACACAGCAGTCAGATCTAATTATATGTTTATTATAATCAAGAAATATCTTCGGGTTTACAATGGTAAAAAGATTACAAAGAATATAAGGAGTTTAGAAAATATATACAGGTTACTAGCAGTCTCAATAAACAAAAAGAGAATAATTTCAGAAGCCTAACTTACTCAACCTCAGTTAGCTTTCTGTGTGGAGGGATCTCACAATGGAAGATATATATGGTGCATTCCCAGCTCCTGGCTGCTTCCCTCAGAGAATGAACAAGACAGTGTGTGAGGGACAGATATAGCCCCCTCATAGCTGCAGGCCCCCCACCCTTTCATTAACTCTCTCAATGCTGGGTACCTGAGCAGTAACAACCAGACTTTATTTGGTTTCACTTTCAACAACTGTCTTCCTTTTAAGTTTCAAGAGGTCAGGTTTCTTGGCCTGGCCTGGCTTGTGGTAATGTCATTTATAGCTTCTTAGATAAGGTAAGGGCCATAAACTAACCTCTGACTCTCCCACTATACATCAGTGTCCTCTACTCCCATATCTATGTAACTATGGGTTCATTTAAAGGACAGGTTGGAAACCATTTTGTGTCACAGACTCCATTACAATATACATGTAGACATTACATACAATTCTTATATCGCTGGATACAAATTAATGTCCTATTTGCCACATTCCCGCCAGTGAATTGAAGCATAAGGGGACTAGTGACACACTTCACAGTCTTACTTGTGCGCCACTGACCACCTGCTCATTTTGGCGTGAAAGCCCATCAGCATGACTGTGTTCTGCACCTTCCCTAATGGCAAAATTGTAACGCTGCAGCATCAGGCACCATTTTATGAGGTTTCCCCTGTCTCCAGAGACTCTACTCAGCTCACTCTGACAGATTCCTCCTGTCCCTAGCCATTCAGTGCTTCGGTCTAAGGAACCACTGCTGATTCCTCCAGAGGTTAATGTGCAGCCCTTCTGCATTGCCTTCTGCTGGGTACCTATAGCGAGGCCACCCGTCACATATTTATACAGTGTGCCCACATCATTCCTAGGTGTCTGTAACTCGGCGGGTCTAGTGGTACTATAATGGGGAGAAATTTCCTCATTAACACATACTGGGGAAAATACACCTAGATACTTCTCCACACCAAACTCTTCCTGTCCTTGTGCTCTTTCCTGATGTGGTTGCCTGCCCCTCACCCACACGGTCCCGGAGGTGGGGGCACCTTGCTCTACGGGATGCCCTTGACAGGTTTCACTGCACATCATTTGGGGTATACCTAGGATATTGGGATCATCACCTAAATGTCTCTTTCTCAAAGAAATTCTTCCTGATTTATCTCCCCGGCCTGTCTGACTGATCTGTGTCTTTACAGATGCTAAGTCAGAGTCAGCTGGTTGTCCTGCTTGGAATTCCTCACCTCTGATGAGCTGATCAGTGTGAGGGAACAAAGCAGGGGGCAGCCCTTCCTTGGTATAGTGGGCAAATATGTGTTTTGTGATGGGAACACACTCTTTCGTACACGGTGCTCCCTGTGTTGCTATCTCTGCTGTTAGTGTATGTGTTATAGCTGCGTGACAGCTATGGCCTTTGTCACTCGGCCCCATCTTCACAAGACTGGGGTTGCCCACCTCCATACACCTCTGTGAATAACCACTGTGTACTTCTACACTCCTGTTACCTACAACTGGAGAAAGAATAACATGTTCCTTTCCTGGCTCAGCCGCAGGAGAAGGTTGATAGGCCCTCCCCCTCAGAGGTTCTTCAGCATCTGACTGTGGCCCACCCCTCCCTGGCTGTTCTCTGTCAGGACAGAGGGGGGTTTGCATGGCAGAACTTGCATCACACTTCTGTCCAAACCTTTTGTTCATCTTAACACCTGGCACTTGTAAATGGGGATTCTCATTCTGGTTGACCACAATTTCACACTTTTTACATACATCAGTGCCTATGTCCAGCACAGTCATTCCTGACACTGATAAGTTTTCAACTTTCATTGCTAAGTGTAAAGGAGACAGTCTCTTATCAGCAGAAATACTTTCTGATTCCTTTCCAAGGGTTAATGTGCAGCCCTTCTGCATTGCCCTCTGCTTGGTACCTATAGCTAGGTCACACCTCCCCTCAGACACATTATTTCCTATATTGATACATGCATCATCAGAATTACTGGTAACACGCATACAAGACAATACATCATCCTCATTGACTCCCTTCCCTAGGCCAGTATCTGAGCTTGCAACTTTCACAGGGAGGGAGGTGGGTGGAGGGAGATCTCTGGCTTTTGAGTCACCCTCCCCACTTGCAGGGGTTAAATCACAGATTTTCTGTGCTGCTGCACTGCGTGTCATTACTGCTACCCCAGGCGTGGTATCACATAAAGTATTCAACACAGTATTATCATCAATACAAGGAATCATTGCCTCTTCTTTATACATAGACGTTTGCCTGTTTTCGGGGCCCCTCAGTACCTGAAAATCAATTTGAACATTTTCAACAATACAGGGAGTCATTTCTTTGTCCCTACACATAGACATTGGCATGTTATTTTCTAGTTCACACTGGTTGGTAACATTTTCAGCAACACATACATTGGCAATAATGTTGTGTGGATCAGCAGGTGTCCCCTGAGGAAAAGAAGGGTTAGTTCCTGCAGCAATACAGTTCATTTCACTGGTATTATCACAAGTCTCTGTCACAGTAGGAAATGCAACATGTTCATGGGGCACTAAGTTTTTACCCAGAGTCACTTCTGTGCAAGATAAAGCAGCATCACATACCATTACAGGCACTGTACACAGAGCAATACCATTGCAAGGTTTAGCATCATCACATACTACCTGAGATGATTCACATATTTCAACCGACTTAGAAATGTCAGGCACAGATTGTGCTATCAATTGTCCAAAGTCAGTTCTCACGAACACATTCTTGGGAATAATATCTGACACTCCCACCTCTCTTGTCGACATAATCTCCTCCGCAATCAGGTTCTCCTGAAAATCAGCCTCTTTCAGCAACCAATCTTGGGCATCTGGTGGGAGCATGCTGCTCACCTCCTCATCTTCTCCCAGCAGTTTAAACTGGGCCTTGTGATGCGATGTCTCAGGAGCAGGCTCCACAACGATGTTAACAGGAAGGGGTACCTTTTCCTCGTGGGGCACCCCTGCAGGCTGGACCTTTGTTTCTAAAGCTGGTAACGGAAGCTGTTGTAGGCGATGCCATTCAGCATCTACCCGGCGGCACTGATCCTTCCAAAATGGGGTAGCGAGCTTTCCACAATCATAGGCCTCTTGCTGCGCTAATTCAAAACATTCCGCCAGTTCTCTCAGCAATATCCCAGGACTTGCATCGGCACCCCAGCTGCGAAACTCTGCACGATACTGGCTGAAGGCGTTGCTTTCATCGTCCTGTGCATAGGTGAGCTGCGTGATCATCTCCCTGCGGGAATTGTTGCAGCAGGAGATACCTTGCAGCTGACATTCATTGATTAGCTCATCTGTACTCATCCTGGCAAACAGTTCAGCTGGGTCATCCCACCATGGCTCTTCTGACTCTGTCTCGGATGGTTGCCAGGAATTTTCTACCATCTCCCTGGCAGCCTCACGTTCTAGAGTTGCTTGGCGTTCGGCAAGGAACTGTCGCACCAGCTGCATAAGGGTTGGCCAATCTGGGTATGTTTTCGCAGATGCAATTGCACTCTGTAAATACTTATCCAGTTCAGGACCTTCAGTGTAGCTGTAAGAGGTGCCTGACCTCCACTGGGTATTTGCAGTACTGTCCACGTTCACATAGTCCGTCATACTAGGGACTTGATCCAGGCAAGGTTTAACAGTGACCTCCCTGGTCTCATGGTATCGCGAGCAATCACTTTCTTGTCGCGATACAATTTGTAGCTCACATTCTCTCTTAGCTACTCGGTTTGCAGAACTCGTTTCTGCCATAGGATTCTCCCTCTGCACCAGCTGTGCAGCACTGGCAGGCCCTATCTCTCTCTCCTCTCGTGCACTGGAACACTTTTTCCCTGTCCAGCACGCAGCTCCGACAGTTTCCTGGAACGGGGGGATAAGATCCACATTTGAGGCAGCCACAGCAGGCCTCACATCGATTACAGAGTCCACATCAGAATCCAGCGTCGCACTATTACTACCCGCAGTACATAATAGTCCAGTACGCAATACATCTCCTACTGTCTCAGCAGCCCAGGCCGATGTATCATTCCCACGCACAGGTTTGCAGCCATCATGATGCTCTGTATCTTTCCCATACTTGATATCCGTTGGCGAATATTCATCCAAGGCCATATGCACAGACCTCACATCGATAACAGAGTCCACATCAGGAATCAGCATGGCACCATTACTACTCACAGTACGTAACAGTCCAGTGCGCAATACATCCCCTACTGTCTCGGCAGCACAGGGCGATGCATCATTCCCACGCACAAATTTGCCATCATCCTTCATCAGATGCTTAGACTTAGTCATCTTTGATCTCATTTTCGCCAAAATAAAATAATAGAAAAGAAAAACAAGAGAAGGGGAGGGGAACAGAGACTGCGTTCACGGTATATATGTAGACATTACATACAATTCTTATATCGCTGGATACAAATTAATGTCCTATTTGCCACAGGGACTACTAGGGGAATTATGTGTATCTGGCACTACTAGGTGAATTATCTGTATTTGGCACTACTAGGTGAATTATCTGTTTCTGGCACTACTAGGGGAATTATGTGTATCTGGCACTACTAGGGGCATTATGTGTATCTGGCACTACTAGGGCTATTATATATACATGGCACTACTAGGCGAATTATCTGTATCTGGCACTAATAGGGGTATTGTCTGTATCTGGCACAACTAGGGGTATTATCTGTTTCTGGCACTACTAGGTGAATTATCTGTTTCTGGCACTACTAGGGGAATTATGTGTATATGGCACTACTAGGTGACTTATCTGTATTTGGCACTACTAGGTGAATTATCTGTATTTGTCACTACTAGGTGAATTATCTGTTTCTGGCACTACTAGGGGAATTATGTGTATCTGGCACTACTAGGGGCATTATGTGTATCTGGCACTACTAGGGCTATTATATATACATGGCACTACTAGGCGAATTATGTGTATCTGGCACTAATAGGGGTATTATCTGTATCTGGCACTACTAAGTGAATTATCTGTATTTGGCACTACTAGGTGAATTATCTGTTTCTGGCACTACTAGGGGAATTTTGTGTATCTGGCACTACTAGGGCTATTATATATACATGGCACTACTAGGCGAATTATGTGTATCTGGCACTAATAGGGGTATTATCTGTATCTGGCACAACTAGGGGTATTATGTGTATCTGGCACTACTAGGTGAATTATCTGTTTCTGGCACTACTAGGTGAATTATCTGTTTCTGGCACTACTAGGTGAATTATCTGTTTCTGGCACTACTAGGGGAATTATGTGTACCTGGCACTACTAGGGGAATTATCTGTTTCTGGCACTACTAGGGGAATTATGTGTACCTGGCACTACTAGGGGAATTATGTGTATCAAGGAGGATGAATGTTCCTTCTCCTCATTAAGTAAGGCCAATTTGTAATGTAGGAGAGAGAGTATACCTGGTGCAATGAGTGCTACAGTGTGTACTGGATGGATCAGTCTGTGATCACACTATTACATGTGTATCTGGGTAGCAGCTGAATATCGAGGACGGTCAGTAGCGGCTCAGTACTCAGATGGTGCAGGGTTAGGAGGCTGCGTGCTGGAGGAGGCAGACAGCACACTGGTGTTGATGGAAGCACTGATTACAGCAGGAGCAGGTGGTAACTCTAGCAGCAGAATGATGAGTACTGAGGAAGGCTGAGCCCACAGGAATGAGAGCACTCGGGTAAATGAATGGAGAGGTCGGAGCTCATTAGCCGGGATCTGCTTCTGCCACAGGGGACGAGTAGTCCTAGGAGACTTATTCTACTGGCAACGTACAGGTGACAATGAGCAGTTTAGGTTGGGTTCTAGCATTGGATTGGACGTGTGAGTCATGTGCAGCATAGGGACGCTGTGGATGGCTGGGAGCGCTCAGCTGACCTTAGGCAAGATGGCGGCACTCTTGCTGTTCTGGACTGCAGCTACAGGAAAATCCTGGCGTGACTGGTCAGCTGTTATGTACAAGCCAGTGAATCTGCAGCGCTGGGTAGGGTTAGAGCAGGGCTGGCCAAACCGGTCCTCGAGATCTACCAACAGTTCTGTTTTCCAGGCCTCCTGGAGACCTGTAGAATTGTCAGTTAGGAATGAATGCAGCACATCTTAATTAGTAATGACTACACCAGCTAGGTGATCTGGAAAATGTGTACTGTTGGTAGATCTCGAGGACTGGTTTGGCCAGCCCTGGGTTAGAGGGTTTAGGTGCTCGCTTTGTAACAAGAGAATCCTCTGATAGACACCAGGGCTCTACAGCTTAGGGGGGATGGAAGACTTAATGGTCACTCGCTGTTACATATATGACTGTTACATGTGTTCTATGTGATGTGTATTATATTTATTCCTAGACAATCCAGCTGTGAGGAGCGAGAGGTGTTATTACAAGGAGCACTCAGAATGGAAAAGGACAAGAAACACAAGACTGATTTGATAATAAATCTCACACTGGAAATAATCTACCTGCTGACTGGGGAGGTGAGGGGATCTGGGAGTGTCACATTATCATCACTTATATCTATAGTAATAATACAGGGACATGACTAGGGAGGTGAGGGGATCTGGGAGTGTCACATTATCATCACTTATATCTATAGTAATAATACAGGGACATGACTGGGGAGGTGAGGGGATCTGGGAGCGTCACAGTGATATCACTTATATCTATAGTAATAACACAGGGACATGACTGGGAAGGGGAGAGGATCTGGGAGTGTATATTGTAATATTTGTCGTCTCACAATTCTCAGGGTTACACAGTAGAGAAGAAGACATCTGGTGAGTATGAGACACCCAGCAGCCATCCCTGCCTGTCAGGAGGACTGAGCAGGATCCAGAGCCCCATCATGGTGCCTCCACCTCACTCACTGATACATAAGAGGCACAATGACCAGAAGATCCTGGAACTCACCCACAAGATCATTCAGCTGCTGACTGGAGAGGTGACTGCTGGGAATGGAACATTATACAGTAACACCAGGGGATGTGTCTGGGTGATGACTGGAGAGGTGACTGCTGGGAATGGGGCATTATACAGTAACACCAGGGGATGTGTCTTGGCGATGACTGGAGAGGTGACTGCTGGGAATGGGGCATTATACAGTAACACCAGGGGATGTGTCTTGGCGATGACTGGAGAGGTGACTGCTGGGAATGGGGCATTATACAGTAACACCAGGGGATGTGTCTTGGCGATGACTGGAGAGGTGACTGCTGGGAATGGGGCATTATACAGTAACACCAGGGGATGTGTCTGGGTGATGACCGAAGAGGTGACTGCTGGGAATGGGACATTATACAGTAACACCAGGGGATGTGTCTGGGTGATGACTGGAGAGGTGACTGCTGGGAATGGGGCATTATACAATAACACCAGGGGATGTGTCTGGATGATGACTGGAGAGGTGACTGCTGGGAATGGGACATTATACAGTAACACCAGGGGATATGTCTGGGTGATGACTGGAGAGGTGACTGCTGGGAATGGGGCATTATACAGTAACACCAGGGGACGTGTCTGGGTGATGGCTGGAGAGGTGACTGCTGGGAATGGGACATTATACAATAACACCAGGGGATGTGTCTGGATGATGACTGGAGAGGTGACTGCTGGGAATGGGACATTATACAGTAACACCAGGGGATGTGTCTGGGTGGTGACTGGAGAGGTGACTGCTGGGAATGGGACATTATACAGTAACACCAGGGGACGTGTCTGGGTGATGACTGTATCATTGTGTGTGTCAGGTTCCTATAAGGTGTCAGGATGTCACTGTCTATGTCTCCATGCAGGAGGAGGAGTATATAGAGGAATACAGGGGTCTGTACAAGGACGTGATGATGGAGAATCACCGGCCCCTCACACCACTGGGTAAGAGGAGACTGTCATGTATTGTACAGGGGAGAGCAGGTATGGAGGCCCCTATATACACATCACCTGATAATCACATATATACAGTGTACTCAGTCACTGTGTGTCTCCTACAGATGGGCCCAGTAACAGAGATACCCCAGAGAAATGTCCCCGTCCTCTGTATTCCCAGGACTGTACAGAGGAGAATCACAGGATCCCACAGGAGGATCAGGTAGGTGGGATTTAGGGTCTCACCAATATACCAAAGTGACTGTCACTGGGCTGATACTGAGGTGGGAGTGAAGCAAATAAGAGCAAGTAGGTGACACCGTGCTGCAGTGCAGGGGGCAGATCTGGGAGGAGCGTGTCCAATGTCAAATCTGAATTAATCTGTCATAATAAAACTGCCCAGTAGTTGTAGACTCCGTGCAAAAGCATCCAGTATTTACCCTGCATACAAACACAAGGTTTGACTAGATGCAAAGTTATATGACGTACAGAGCAGCTGTGTGTCTCATACACTGATATTATACTGTTTCCTCTCCAGTAATAACATCAGGCATTACACTTTATATTCTCTGATCTATTTAGGGGGAACAGCTGACTGATATGAAGATTAATGATATATACAGAGGAGAAGAGACGTATGTGACTGATATGAAGGCAGAAGATACAGAGAGAGAAGAAGAGACGTATGTGACTGATATGAAGGCAGAAGATATAGAGGAAGAAGAAGAGACGTATGTGACTGATATGAAGGCAGAAGATATAGAGGGAGAAGAAGAGACGTATGTGACTGATATGAAGGCAGAAGATATAGAGGGAGAAGAAGAGACGTATGTGACTGATATTAAGGCAGAAGATACAGAGGGAGAAGAAGAGACGTATGTGACTGATATGAAGGCAGAAGATATAGAGGAAGAAGAAGAGACGTATGTGACTGATATGAAGGCAGAAGATATAGAGGAAGAAGAAGAGACGTATGTGACTGATATGAAGGCAGAAGATATAGAGGAAGAAGAAGAGACGTATGTGACTGATATGAAGGCAGAAGATATAGAGGGAGAAGAAGAGACGTATGTGACTGATATGAAGGCAGAAGATACAGAGAGAGAAGAAGAGACGTATGTGACTGATATGAAGGCAGAAGATATAGAGGAAGAAGAAGAGACGTA
Source organism: Pseudophryne corroboree (assembly GCF_028390025.1). Taxonomy (NCBI): domain Eukaryota; kingdom Metazoa; phylum Chordata; class Amphibia; order Anura; family Myobatrachidae; genus Pseudophryne; species Pseudophryne corroboree. The sequence goes on from NC_086446.1 coordinate 14,135,304, forward strand.
TGTGACTGATATGAAGGCAGAAGATATAGAGGGAGAAGTAGAGACGTATGTGACTGATATGAAGGCAGACTGATATGAAGGCAGAAGATATAGAGGGAGAAGAAGAGACATATGTGACTGATATGAAGGCAGAAGATACAGAGAGAGAAGAAGAGACGTATGTGACTGATATGAAGGCAGAAGATATGGAGGGAGAAGAAGAGACATATGTGACTGATATGAAGGCAGAAGATATAGAGGGAGAAGAAGAGACGTATGTGACTGATATGAAGGCAGAAGATACAGAGGGAGAAGAAGAGACATATGTGACTGATATGAAGGCAGAAGATGTAGAGGAAGAAGAAGAGACGTATGTGACTGATATGAAGGCAGAAGATACAGAGGAAGAAGAAGAGACGTATGTGACTGATATGAAGGTAGTAGATACGGAGGGAGAAGAAGAGACGTATGTGAGGGGTGATCAGCAGTGTAAGGAGGAGGAAATCCCTACAGATATCAGCACAGGTGAGTAATAATCACTTATTACATATTCTCCTTGCTCAGTCACTACAGCAATCTCTTATCCTACACCATACTCTATCAGCCCCTATTATACTCCTGCTCTCCCCCTCACATCATGTCACTGTGTGTTACCATGAACAAGTGAAGTTACACCAGATGCAGTGCGCTAATCAAATAACAATAAAATAGTACTTCCCTCACAATTCCTTTGTCATGGGGTGTACCATGTATTTCAGACAAATGGAATCCATATATGGGACAGAAAAAAAATCCAAATATAGTGTAGTATGTTCAAGACAAAAATTTTTAATACAATTAAATAAAAATTGCCAATAAATCCATTGTATCAAATGACATTACAATCAAATGGCGATAGATGGAGAATTACCAGAGAATGGTATAATAAAAGCCTTAAATGGTGCCTTTAAAATGTGGCTCACTGGTATGTTTTTCACAGAACAAATAACATTATAATGGAGGTTTACCAGATTTAAGCGGGGTATGTGCCTTTTAAGATGCCAACATGGGGAGACACTGGCTCCGGAACCTGCCTCCAAAGATCACACCACTCCGTCCATCTGGTGAATCATTCCCATATATGGATTCCATTTGTCTGAAATACATGGTACACCCCATGACAAAGGAATTGTGAGGGAAGTACTATTTTATTGTTATTTGATTAGCGCACTGCATCTGGTCTAACGTCACTTGTTCACGCTAATATCTTGGTATTGGGGATACCTTCTGACCAACTTGTGTGCAGCTTATCTCTTTTTTGGCGCCAAGGTACTTTTCTGTCACCAATAGCACTGGGTGTTACCAGCCCAGAGATCTGACCAGTCTCCTCCCCACACTCTCTGGTGTATCTCATACATCAGGAGACATCAGCCCCTATTATACTCCTGCTCTCCCCCTCACATCATGTCACTGTGTGTTACCAGCCCAGAGATCTGACCAGTCTCCTCCCCCACACTCTCTGGTGTATCTCATACATCAGGAGCCATCAGCCCCTATTATACTCCTGCTCTCCCCCTCACATCATGTCACTGTGTGTTACCAGCCCAGAGATCTGACCAGTCTCCTCCCCCACACTCTCTGGTGTATCTCATACATCAGGAGCCATCAGCCCCTATTATACTCCTGCTCTCCCCCTCACATCATGTCACTGTGTGTTACCAGCCGAGAGATCTGACCAGTCTCCTCCCCACACTCTCTGGTGTATCTCATACATCAGGAGCCATCAGCCCCTATTATACTCCTGCTCTCCCCCTCACATCATGTCACTGTGTGTTACCAGCCGAGAGATCTGACCAGTCTCCTCCCCACACTCTCTGGTGTATCTCATACATCAGGAGCCATCAGCCCCTATTATACTCCTGCTCTCCCCTCACATCATGTCACTGTGTTACCAGCCCAGAGATCTGACCAGTCTCCTCCCCACACTCTCTGGTGTATCTCATACATCAGGAGCCATCAGCCCCTATTATACTCCTGCTCTCCCCCTCACATCATGTCACTGTGTGTTACCAGCCCAGAGATCTGACCAGTCTCCTCCCTACATTCTCTGGTGTATCTCATACATCAGGAGCCATCCGCCCCTATTACACTCCTGCTCTCCCCCTCACATCATGTCACTGTGTGTTACCAGCCCAGAGATCTGACCAGTCTCCTCCCCACACTCTCTGGTGTATCTCATACATCAGGAGCCATCAGCCCCTATTTTACGCCTGCTCTCCCCCTCACATCATGTCACTGTGTGTTACCAGCCCAGAGATCTGACCAGTCTCCTCCCTACATTCTCTGGTGTATCTCATACATCAGGAGCCATCCGCCCCTATTACACTCCTGCTCTCCCCCTCACATCATGTCACTGTGTGTTACCAGCCCAGAGATCTGACCAGTCTCCTCCCCACACTCTCTGGTGTATCTCATACATCAGGAGCCATCAGCCCCTATTTTACGCCTGCTCTCCCCCTCACATCATGTCACTGTGTGTTACCAGCCCAGAGATCTGACCAGTCTCCTCCCCACACTCTCTGGTGTATCTCATACATCAGGAGCCATCAGCCCCTATTTTACGCCTGCTCTCCCCCTCACATCATGTCACTGTGTGTTACCAGCCCAGAGATCTGACCAGTCTCCTCCCTACATTCTCTGGTGTATCTCATACATCAGGAGCCATCCGCCCCTATTACACTCCTGCTCTCCCCCTCACATCATGTCACTGTGTGTTACCAGCCCAGAGATCTGACCAGTCTCCTCCCCACACTCTCTGGTGTATCTCATACATCAGGAGCCATCAGCCCCTATTTTACGCCTGCTCTCCCCCTCACATCATGTCACTGTGTGTTACCAGCCCAGAGATCTGACCAGTCTCCTCCCCACACTCTCTGGTGTATCTTACATCAGGAGCCATCAGCCCCTCATACTCCTGCTCTCCCCTCACATCATGTCACTGTGTGTCACCAGCAGCCATACTGTGTGCTAGCAGTACCTCTGCCTATTACATGCTATATTATGTACGCTATGGATGTGTTAGTGACATACAGCTGTGAGGTCACAGTATACTATCCTGGTAGTGAAGTGCATATTACAGATTATGGGAAAACTAGTCAGGTGACACCCCATCTTGCTGTCTGTATATATGATCCTGCTTGGTGAATTCTCCCATAGATGACACCCAGGAAGGTCTGGTCACATGCTGGTACACGTCACTTGTCTTACTGTGTGAGCTCTGTATGCCCTGAGAGTGTCACTCTTTGCACTCGGCAGTGTATATATAAACCTCTCCCTATCTCTGGCATGGTGCGGCTGCTTGCTGGGACACAGGCTCGGGGTTCCTAATGCCACATGACACAGGAAATATCCGGTGCAGCCTCTGTCATGTATCCACATGACATTCCTGGCAGTGCATACACATACCATACAGAGGTAAGTGACACTGTCAGATTAATGTGTTAGGGTCTAGTCCTTGGCGTATCATCTACTGACCCATCAGCAGACAGCAGTAAGGAAAGGGTAACAGCTGGTGAGAACGTTCCCTTCCACCATAGAGGTGTCTTCTGTGCAAGATAGCAGGTGTGTAGATTCCATATGTAATACCATGTAGGATCACATGCCGGCATCTTGGGATCACAACGTCTGGTTACTGAGATCCACCAGAAGATGTCTCATCCGGTGTCATGATCTAAAGGTAACGACACCGGGAATGTCACCCTTAGACCCAGAATGGCCGATACATCAGACACTGCCACAGGTTCAAGAGCTCACCTCAAGGCAACGATAGCACCAGGTATGTGGTTACGGGAAGAGAAGTGTCACATAAATGTCCTGTAAGTCAGAGCAGTATGTACAGTAGATCAATGTTTCCATCAACAGTTACTGGAGAAACATCTCCGAGTATTCTTAGACAGAGAGTGTGCCAGGAGAGCAATGGGATAGTGGCAGAGCTGATATCTTGTGTAGAGAGAGTCACCTCACGCGTTCCATGTAGCAGGCTAGGAGTATACAGTGGCCGAATAGCTGAAATAGAGGCAGGATGTTCCAAGGAACTGGTCCCTACATCAGGAAGTCTTCCAGCTACTGATAGAAAGATTCAGGCTTCTTCAAGTAGTCATTATGGCAACAAAGCAGAACACAACAGAACCCAGGTTTCCAGGGGCAGTAAGAATGGACGCACGGACTGTTTCCTGGGTGTATCCGCTGCCCAGTGTCCTCTCATCTCACAGGCTAAGAAAGATCTAGAAAGAGAAAGTAGAGGTGATGGCAATGCTTCCATTCTGTCCTCATCATCCTTGTTTCCAGGTAGCTTGGGATATGTTCAGGAAGAACCATGGCCTGTGCCTCGCTGTCCACATTATTGTCCCAGGGCCCAGTCTTTCACCTGAACATAGAACTAGATTTATTGCATGGAAATGGAGCAGGAGCATCAGAGTCTGTAATTGGGGCACTTTTGCAGGCAGAAAGATGAGCTCTACATTAGTATATAACAGAGTATGGAAGACATTTATTATATGGTGTTATTCCACTACAGATCCAACCAATGCAACCATTCCACACGTCTTTTCCCCTATGCGGTGTGGATTCCTCTATACCTCTCTCTATCCATGCACAATGCTTTGTGGGACCTCAGCCTTAATGCTCTGATGGATCTTCCATTTGTAGCACTACATGACGTCTCTCTGAGACTGGTGACACGGAATGTAGTGACACTGGTACCAGTTACTTCTGCCAGAAAGGTTGGAGAGATAAATCGCTTGGGTGAAGACATCCCTTTGTAAATATCTACAAGGGTACATGGTCTCCAAGAACCAGGCCAGATATCTTGTCCTAAGATGTATCTACATCTCACATCACCCAGGAGGTTGTATTACCGTCTTGTTACCTACAGCCGATGGATGGAAAGAAGTGGGACCTGCACCCGTTACATTTGGTGACAGCGATCACTATATATCCATGGCAGAGGGTGTTAGGAAGTCGGATCAGGTGTGTGATTACAGAGATACAGAGTAAGAGTAGGAGCTGCACTATATACCATCACTGCATGTGTATCTAGCCTCTGTACCTAATCTAGACGGGAGTCTCCCACTGTAATGTCTGACATGGAGCATTTCCAGTAACAGGGATAGCTGGTGATAATAGGATTTTATATACCTACCGGTAAATCCTTTTCTCGTAGTCCGTAGAGGATGCTGGGGTCCATATTGGTACCATGGGGTATAGACGAGTCCACCAGGAGCCATTGGCACGCTAAGAGTTTAACAGTGTGGGCTGGCTCCTCCCTCCATGCCCCTCCTACCAGACTCAGTCTAGAAACTGTGCCCGAGGAGACAACATATTTCGAGAGAAGGAAATACACAGATAGTGGCGAGATTCATACCAGCTCACACACACAGTAAATCCGGCAACAGGACGGAAAACTCAGCAACAGCCGTAACAGTACTGAAACAGTAAAGAACACAGAACTTAACTAGGAACCAGGCAGTACTGAACCAAATAACCACTGCAGGATAAAGAAGCGCTGGGCGGGCGCCCAGCATCCTCTACGGGCTACGAGAAAAGGATTTACAGGTAGGTATATAAAATCCTATTTTCTCTGACGTCCTAGTGGATGCTGGGACTCCGTCAGGACCATGGGGATTAGCGGCTCCGCAGGAGACAGGGCACAAAAATAAAGCTTTAGGATCAGGTGGTGTGCACTGGCTCCTCCCCCTATGACCCTCCTCCAAGCCTCAGTTAGGTTTTGTGCCCGTCCGAGCAGGGTGCAATCTAGGTGGCTCTCCTAAAGAGCTGCTTAGAAAAAGTTATAGGGACAGTATTTTATTGACTTTAGAGCAATTAAAGGATGCTTTTCTTTATATGCGAGATGCTCAGAGGGATATTTGCACTCTGGCATCGAGAGTAAGTGTGATGTCCATATCTGCCAGAAGAAGTTTATGGACGCGACAATGGTCAGGTGATGCGGATTCCAAACGGCATATGGAAGTATTGCCGTATAAAGGGGAGGAATTATTTGGGGTCGGTCTATAGGATTTGGTGGCCACGGCAACAGCCGGGAAATCCACCTTTTTACCTCAGGTCTCCTCCCAACAGAAAAAGACATGGTCTTTTCAGCCGCAGTCCTTTCGTTCCTATAGGAACAAGCGGGCGAAAGGACAGTCATATCTGCCCTGAGGCAAAGGAAAGGGTAAGAGAGTGCACCAAGCAGCTCCTTCCCAGGAGCAGAAGCCCTCCCCGGCTTCTGCAAAGCCCTCAGCATGACGTTGGGGCTTTACAAGCGGACTTAGGGGCGGTGGGGGGTCGACTCAAGAATTTCAGCGCACAGTGGGCTCACTCACAGGTGGACCCCTGGATCCTGCAGATAGTATCTCAGGGTTACAGGTTGGAATTCGAGAAGTCTCCCCCTCGCCGGTTCCTAAAGTCTGCTTTGCCAACGTCTCCCTCAGACAGGGCGACGGTATTGGAAGCCATTCACAAGCTGTATTCTCAGCAGGTGATAGTCAAGGTACCCCTCCTACAACAGGGAAAGGGGTATTATTCCACACTATTTGTGGTACCGAAGCCGGACGGCTCGGTAAGACCTATTCTAAATCTGAAATCTTTGAACCTGTATATACAAAAATTCAAGTTCAAGATGGAGTCACTCAGAGCAGTGATAGCGAATCTGGAAGAAGGGGACTTTATGGTGTCCCTGGACATCAAGGATGCTTACCTGCATGTCCCAATTTGCCCTTCACATCAAGGGTACCTCAGGTTCGTGGTGCAAAACTGTCATTATCAGTTTCAGACGCTGCCGTTTGGATTGTCCACGGCACCTCGGGTCTTTACCAAGGTAATGGCCGAAATGATGTTTCTTCTGCGAAGAAAAGGCGTATTAATTATCCCTTACTTGGACGATCTCCTGATAAGGGCAAGGTCCAGAGAACAGCTGGAGGACGTAGTTGCACTAACCCAAGTAGTGCTGCAACAACACGGGTGGATTCTGAATTTTCCAAAATCTCAATTGACCCCGACGACACGTCTCCTGTTCCTGGGAATGATTCTGGACACGGTTCAGAAAAAGGTGTTTCTTCCGGAGGAGAAAGCCAGGGAGTTATCCGAACTTGTCAGGAACCTCCTAAAACCAGGGACAGTGTCTGTGCATCAATGCACAAGAGTCCTGGGAAAAATGGTGGCTTCTTACGAAGCGATTCCATTCGGCAGATTCCACGCACGAACTTTTCAGTGGGATCTGCTGGACAAATGGTCCGGATCGCATCTGCAGATGCATCAGCGGATAACTTTGTCTCCACGGACAAGGGTGTCTCTTCTGTGGTGGTTGCAGAGTGCTCATATGTTAGAGGGCCGCAGATTCGGCATACAGGACTGGGTCCTGGTGACCACGGATGCCAGTCTGAGAGGCTGGGGAGCGGTCACACAGGGAAGAAACTTCCAGGGAGTGTGGTCAAACCTGGAGATGTCTCTTCACATAAATATACTGGAGCTAAGAGCGATTTACAATGCTCTAAGCCTGGCAAAACCCCTGCTTCAGGGTCAGCCGGTGTTGATCCAGTCGGACAACATCACAGCAGTCGCCCACGTAAACAGACAGGGCGGCACAAGAAGCAGGAGGGCAATGGCAGAAGCTGCAAGGATTCTTCGCTGGGCGGAAGATCATGTGATAGCACTGTCAGCAGTGTTCATCCCGGGAGTGGACAACTGGGAAGCAGACTTCCTCAGCAGACACGATCTACACCCGGGAGAGTGGGGACTTCATCCAGAAGTCTTCCACATGATTGTGAACCATTGGGAAAAACCAAAGGTGGATATGATGGCGTCTCGCCTCAACAAAAAACTGGACAGGTATTGCGCCAGGTCAAGAGACCCTCAGGCAATAGCTGTGGACACTCTGGTAACACCGTGGGTGTTCCAGTCAGTGTATGTGTTTCCTCCTCTGCCTCTCATACCAAAAGTACTGAGAATTATACGGCAAAGGGGAGTAAGAACGATACTCGTGGCTCCGGATTGGCCAAGAAGGACTTGGTACCCGGAACTTCAGGAGATGCTCACGGAAGATCCGTGGCCTCTACCTCTAAGACGGGACCTGCTTCAGCAGGGACCGTGTCTATTCCAAGACTTACCGCGGCTGCGTTTGACGGCATGGCGGTTGAACGCCAAAGTCTAAGGGAAAAAGGCATTCCGGAAGAGGTCATCCCTACCCTGGTAAAAGCCAGGAAGGAGGTGACTGCACAACATTATCACCGCATTTGGAGAAAGTATGTTGCGTGGTGTGAGGCCAGGAAGGCCCCCACGGAGGAATTTCAACTGGGTCGATTCCTACATTTCCTGCAAACAGGATTGTCTATGGGACTCAAATTGGGGTCCATTAAGGTTCAAATTTCGGCCCTGTCGATTTTCTTCCAGAAAGAATTGGCTTCAGTTCCTGAAGTCCAGACTTTTGTAAAAGGAGTACTACATATACAGCCCCCGGTTGTGCCCCCAGTGGCACCGTGGGATCTTAATGTAGTTTTGGATTTTCTCAAATCCCATTGGTTTGAGCCACTCAAATCGGTGGATTTGAAATATCTTACATGGAAAGTAACCATGCTACTGGCCCTGGCTTCAGCCAGGAGAGTGTCAGAATTGGCGGCTTTATCGTATAAAAGCCCATATCTGATTTTCCATTCGGACAGGGCAGAACTGCGGACGCGTCCTCAGTTTCTGCCTAAGGTGGTGTCAGCGTTTCACCTGAACCAGCCTATTGTGGTGCCTGCGGCTACTAGCGATTTGGAGGATTCCAAGTTGCTGGACGTTGTCAGGGCATTAAAAATATATATTTCAAGGACGGCTGGAGTCAGAAAATCTGACTCGCTGTTTATACTGTATGCACCCAACAAGCTGGGTGCTCCTGCTTCTAAGCAGACGATTGCTCGTTGGATTTGTAACACAATTCAACTTGCACATTCTGTGGCAGGCCTGCCACAGCCTAAATCTGTCAAGGCCCATTCCACAAGGAAGGTGGGCTCATCCTGGGCGGCTGCCCGAGGGGTCTCGGCATTACAACTCTGCCGAGCAGCTACGTGGTCGGGGGAGAACACGTTTGTAAAATTCTACAAATTTGATACCCTGGCTAAAGAGGACCTGGAGTTCTCTCATTCGGTGCTGCAGAGTCATCCGCACTCTCCCGCCCGTTTGGGAGCTTTGGTATAATCCCCATGGTCCTGACGGAGTCCCAGCATCCACTAGGACGTCAGAGAAAATAAGATTTTACTTACCGATAAATCTATTTCTCGTAGTCCGTAGTGGATGCTGGGCGCCCATCCCAAGTGCGGATTGTCTGCAATACTTGTACATAGTTATTGTTACAAAAAAAAATCGGGTTGTTATTGTTGTGAGCCGTCTGTTCAGAGGCTCCTACGTTGGTCATACTGTTAACTGGGTTCAGATCACAAGTTGTACGGTGTGATTGGTGTGGCTGGTATGAGTCTTACCCGGGATTCATAATCCTTCCTTATTGTGTACGCTCGTCCGGGCACAGTATCCTAACTGAGGCTTGGAGGAGGGTCATAGGGGGAGGAGCCAGTGCACACCACCTGATCCTAAAGCTTTATTTTTGTGCCCTGTCTCCTGCGGAGCCGCTAATCCCCATGGTCCTGACGGAGTCCCAGCATCCACTACGGACTACGAGAAATAGATTTATCGGTAAGTAAAATCTTATTTTCTCTTACGTCCTAGAGGATGCTGGGGTCCATATTAGTACAATGGGGATGTACCAAAGCACCCAGAACGGGCGGGAGAGCGTGGAGGCTCCTGCAGAACTGCTTGACCAAACTTGAGGTCATCAGAGGCCAAAGTATCGAACTTGTAAAACTTAGCAGACATGTTCGACTTAGACCAAGTAGCCGTTTGGCAAAGTTGCAGAGCTGAGATACCCCGGGCAGCCGCCCAGGAAGAACCCACTTTACGAGTAGAGTGGGCCTTAACAGATTTTGGACACTGCAATCCCGCTGTAGAATAAGCATGCTGAATGGTGGACCTGATCCAGCAAGAAATCATCTGCTTAGAAGCAGGACACCCAATTTTCTTGGGATCATACAGGACAAACAGAGAGTCCGATTTTTCTGTGACGAGCAGTCCTCTTCACATAAATCTTCAAAGCCCTAACAACATCCAAGGCCTTTGAAGCAATTGAGGAGTCAGTAGCCACTGGCACCACAATAGGTTGGTTGATATGAAATCCGACACAATCTTAGGAAGGAACTGTGGACGTGTCCTGAGTTCCACCCTATCTTCATGGAAGACCAAATAGGGGCTTTTACTGGATAAGGCCCCCAATTCCGACACACGTCGCGCCGAAGTTAAGGCCAACAAAGTGACAGCCTTCCACGTGAGAAACTTGACCTCAACCTTCTGTAGAGGCTCAAACCAATCCGATTGCAGGAAATGCAACACCATGTCCAAATCCCAGGGTGCCATCGGTGCTACAAACGGAGGCTGGATGTGCAGAAACCCTTTCAAAACGGTCTGAACCTCAGTTTGGGCATCCAATTGGTTCTGGAAGGAAATGGATAAAGCCGAAATCTGGACCTTGAGGGATCCCAATCTCAGGCCCATATCCACACCTGCTTGCAGGAAAAGGAGAAAACGCCCAAGTTGAAACTCCACCACAGGAAACTTCCTGGATTCACACCAAGACACATACTTTTTTCAAATGTGATGGTAATGTTTAGACGTTACCCCCTTTCTAGCCTGTATCAGGGTAGAAATAACTGCGCTCTGAATACCCTTCCGCGCTAAGATCTGGCGTTCAACCGCCATGCCATCAAACAAAGCCGTGGTAAATCCTGATAGGCGAACGGCCCCTGTATTAGAAGATCCCCTCGAAGAGGCAGAGGCTTTGGATCTTCCAGTAGTAGATTTAGCAGATCCGCGTACCAAGCCCTCCTTGGCCAGTCCGGAGCAATGAGGATTGCCGGAACCTTTTGTGAGGACCCCGTGTTCATGTGTGCATTATTCTCGCCTTTTGCTATCTCTGCCTTGAGATAGGCAGCGTTTAAAGCTCTGCACTGCGCCGCGAGGTCGCTACCGAGTGCCCAAGATCACAAAGTAAGAACGCAATAGCAAGGTACAACGGCACCTTTATATTCATACACACTAATTATACAGGAAAATCCGTAACACACTTTGTACAATATACACAGGTAGCATTAATAATGATTGATTAAGATTATAGCCGAGAGAGAACCACACAAAAGCAACAACTCCTGCCCCTACAAAGTCACTAACCACCCCAGGGACTACTTGCGTTTGGCGACACCTGGTGGATACTGGTTCCTGGAAGGGGTGATGTCTGTTTTGCTGATCCCGGCCCTGCGGCCTGTGTGAATCCACTACTCTTGCGACTAGGGTAACCTGGAAAATTCACCCAGCTCCTGCTGGCAAAACTTAAGCCAGTTACGTAGGATGGCTTCGGTGGGAGCAATACGCTTGGGTACATTATCGCCTGCTGGGCCTCAGGTACCCACACACAGGCTGACAGGACAGTCTCCTGGCAACAGCTTGCTTTCCCTCATCAGAATCACATTCCCATCTCTCTGCAGGCCCTTTTGAAACCTCCTAAACTCCCATGATGCTTTGCTCACCTGGTGATGCCGCAGGGTGTCCCGATTGGAGGGATTTTCAATCCTAATATGTAAAAGTGTCCAGGGACACCAGGGGACCCATGTGGCTTTGGAGTCACTTAGTCTACTGGCAGGCACTGAATTATGGAGATAGGAAGGTTGGCCGCCCTGAGGCCATAACCGGAGTCAATCTGAACCCCATGTAGTCATTTGTGATGTCACAGCCACTTCAGCTAAGTGATGCTTCCTGTGAAGGGGTGCTGTGACAGAGGGGGGGGGGGGGGGGGGTCAGCCCTGCACTTTTGGTACATCACCTGGCTGGGCACCCACCTGACAATAAGCACTTACCTCCATTAGTGCAATACAATACAATCACACATATACATTTCATAGGCATTGTGTAGGGAGCAAATCAGGGCTAGAAAGATATTCCCTCAGAGTCACAACCATATAAAAAAAGGGACAATTACCTAAATACATATAGGTCCTACTCCTTTAGGTCCACTGCATACAGTAGTATGGGGTATACAGCTCAGATACGAATGATAGCTGGGTGTTATACAGGATAAAATACAGTTATCTCTGGCATTCTGCCGTTCACTACTGAAGCGCAGGACCAGGCTGGCCAAAAAATATGCGACGTGACGCTAGCGTGGCCACCGTCCGTCACACCTTTGTTCTTCTTACAAGCTGTAGAACTCTTGGAATGAGAGAAAGTGGAGGGAACACATACACCGACAGGAACACCCATGGTGTTACCAGGGAGTCCACCGCCACTGCTTGCGGGTTTCTCGACCTGGAACAGTACCTCCGCAGCTTCTCGTTGAGGCTTGAGGCCAACATTTCTATGTTAGGAATCCCCCACCAACTGGTTACCTCCTCGATCACCTCCGGGTGGAGGCCCCATTCTCCTGGATGGAGATCGTGTCTGCTTCCCAGTTGTCCTCTCCGAACCGACACCCAGGTAGGCTTCAAGACATTCCGGACCATTGTATGTATCACCAACTATTTCTCCACCGGGAGAAACACCCTCTTCACCTCCGTGTTGAGGATCATCCCCAGGAAAACCAGCCTCGTTGTCGGTTCCAGATGAGACTTGGGAAGGTTGAGGATCCAACCGTGATCCCTGAGCAGCTGCATCATGAGAGCAATGGACCATAACATCTTCTCCCTGGAGGACGCCCTTGATCAGGAGATCGTCCAGATATGGAATTATGTTCACCACCTGCTTGCGGAGGAGAACCATCATCTCTGCCATCACCTTGGTGTTGTGGAGAGACCGAACGGCAGTGCTTTAAACTGGTAGTGATCGTCTAACAGTGCAAACCGGAGAAAAGCCTGATGCGGTTACCAGATCTGAATGTGGAGGTATGCATCCTTGATATCCAGGGATACCAGGAATTCCCCCTCTTCCAGGCCCGATATCACAGCCCTGAGAGACTCCATCTTGAACTTTGAACTCCTTTAGAAAGGGGTTCAGCGATTTTAGGTTCAGAATGGGCCCGACCGAACCATCCGGCTTCGGTACCACCAAAAGGTTCGAATAGTAGCCTTTGATTTGCATGAGAGGAGGCACTAGAACAATGACCTGTGCCTCCACTAGCTTCCGGACAGCGTCTTGTAATACAGTGCTGTCCGCCAACAGTCGGTAAGCCTGATTTGAAGAAACGATGAGGGGGAGATTCTGAAATTCCAGCCTGTATCCCTGGGATACAATATTTAACACTCAGGGATCCAGGCCGGACGAAACCCAAACGTGACTGAAGTGTCCGAGTCTCGCACCTACCGGCCCCACCTCCCGGCCGCGTGGTCCACCGGCATGCGGAGGACTTTGGCGTACCAGATGCCGGCTTTTGTTCCTGTGAACCAGTAGCGGCAGGTTTCTTGGACTTAACGCGACCTCCTTTAAAAAAGGTATTGGACGGTTTGGCCTTTCTAGACTTGTTGGGCCGAAAGGACTGCGTAGCAGAAGAAGAAAAATACTTCTTCTGCGCAGGCGCTGCGGAGGGAAGAAACGGAGACTTACCCGCCATAGCCATGGAGAACCACGCGTCCAGATCTTCTCCAAAGAGAGCCTGACCTGTATAGGGTAGGGACTCCACACTTTTCCTGGATTCCACGTCGGCCGACCACTGGCGCAGCCACAGTCCCCGACGAGCTGAGACAGACATGGAAGAAATTCCCGCAGCCATGGAACGCAGGTTCCTCATTGTATCCAGATCCTCAAGCAAGGTAGCCAACCACATTACTATTGCCTTCGCAATCCATGCATCAGCAATAGTGGGGCGCAAGATGGCCCCTACAGCAGTGTACATTGATTTAAGCGTGTTATCAATCTTCCTATCTGCCGGCTCCTTTAAGGTGGTAGAACCTGGAACAGGTAAAACCACCTTCTTTGAGAGTCTGGACACAGATGCATCAACAATCGTCGGATTCTCCCATTTTTTCCTATCCACCTCAGGGAAAGGAAACGCCACCTGGACCCTTTTAGGGGTGTGGAATCTTTTCTCAGGGTTTTCCCATGCTTTTTCAAAGATAGCGTTTAATTCTTTTGATGCAGGGAAGGTTAGCGAGGTCTTCTTATTGTCAGTGATAAAGGCCTCAACCTGCTCAGGTGTGGTATCATTAACATTTAACACATCCCTGACCGCCTCTATCAACAGTTGCACCCCCTTTGCAAGAGATGCAGACCCCCGCAACATATCCCCATCACCGTCGGAATCCGAATCTGTATCCGTGTCGTCTTGTGTGATCTGCACAAGCGCATGCTTATGGGGGTATATAGCGGCGCGTCCCGAGGTACCAGAACTTGGCCATACAGCCACAGAGCCCTGTAACACCTGGGTTGCTGATTCAGTACTAGGAACCCTGTCAGAAATCTGAGAAATCCAAGATTTGATAGAGGAAAACTACTCTGGTTCTTTTACCGGAATCAGTGCTAAACCAGGGCTATCCTGATTACTTGGAATGGGATCACCCTGGGAGGATAAATCCTCAGCAGCGTAGGACACAGTGTCCCTGGACATAGGCCCTCATTCCGAGTTGTTCGCTCGCAAGCTGCTTTTAGCAGCTTTGTACACGCTAAGCCGCCACCTACTGGGAGTGAATCTTAGCATAGTAAAATTGCGAACGAACGATTAGCAGAATTGCGAATAGACACTTCTTGGCAGTTTCTGAGTAGCTCCAGACTTACTCGGCATCTGCGATCAGTTCAGTGCTTGTCGTTCCTGGTTTGACTTCACAAACACACCCAGCGTTCGCCCAGACACTCCTCCGTTTCTCCAGCCACTCCCGCGTTTTTCCCAGAAACGGCAGCGTTTTTTCGCACACACCCATAAAACGGCCTGTTTCCTCCCAGAAACACCCACTTCCTGTCAATCGCATTACGATCACCAGAACGAAGAAAAAACCTTGTAATGCCGTGAGTAAAATACCTAACTGCATAGTAAATTTACTTGGCGCAGTCGCACTGCGGACATTGCGCATGCGCATTAGCGACTAATCGCTCTGTTGCGAGAAAAAAATACACAGCGAGCAACTCGGAATGACCACCATAGTGAAAGGAGACCACAAAACACACTACACACACACAGGTGAGGGCAGAGTTTCCACCCCAAGAATGGCAAAAGAGACACAGATTGGAGCCAACCCACACACAGCACTATATGTAAAGGGAGACCCCCAACCAGCGCTGACTGAGTTCCTTAATAGGACACACAGTATAATTACAGTCTCCCCTCCCTTCTACAACCCCCTGGTACCGTATACTGATAGCTGGAGCTGCTGTGGAGGGACCTGTTCGGTTTTCCAATGCTGTGCAGGCAGGAAAATGGTGCTGGAACGCTGCTCGGTCCACTCTGAGGAGAAGCTTCACCCCTTCAATGGCGCTGTCTTCCCGCTCTTCCAAGATTATACTGGCCTGAGGTAATACTTGCTGGTTGAGATCCGCAGACCCCGACAGACTTTGTGACCAGTGTGGGGGTAAGCGCTGGCCCAGGGCGCCCCTCACAGCGCCGCACCATGTGCCGCTGAGCCTTCCAGGAGCGCGGTTAATGCCGCGCTCCCTTCCCATGCCGCCATCTTCACACTGGCCCACCACTTGCTTGGGGGGTCGATGACTCACTCACCACTACTTCAGCTCTGTAAGGGGGTGGCGGCATGCTGCTGGGGCAAGCGTTCCCCTGCGGCGGCGAACGATCAGACCCCTCTGGAGCTCAATGTCCAGTCAGTGGATACAGTGGCTCAGACCCCGCAGAACAGACACTGCTCCCCCCTTAGTCCCTCGCTGCAGGCAGGCTGTTGCCAGCAGCCTCCCTGTAAAATAAAAAACTCCAGATAAACATTTTCAAAGAAAGCTCTATAGAGCTCCCCTAGCTGTGACCAGCTCCTCCGGCCACATTTTCTAAACTGTGTCTGGTAGGAGGGGCATAGAGGGAGGAGCCAGCCCACACTGTTAAACTCTTAGGGTGCCAATGGCTCCTGGTGGACCCATCCATACCCCATGGTACTAATATGGACCCCAGCATCCTCTAGGACGTAAGAGAAATTCCTTTCTGTTCTCTCGCTGTTACCTAAATGTATGCACAGGCGATGTTATATTACTGCACAGCCCATGTCACCTCTAATAATCCCACATGTTCTCTCAGTGTTACCTAAATGTATGCACAGGCGATGTTCTATTACTGCACAGCCCATGTCACCTCTAGTAATCCCACATGATCTCTCAGTGTTACCTAAATGTATGCACAGGCGATGTTATATTACTGCACAGCCCATGTCACCTCTAGTAATCCCACATGTTCTCTCAGTGTTACCTAAATGTATGCACAGGCGATGTTATATTACTGCACAGCCCATGTCACCTCTAGTAATCCCACATGATCTCTGTGTTACCTAAATGTATGCACAATGTTATATTACTGCACAGCCCGTGTCACCTCTAGTAATCCCACATGATCTCTTAGTATTACCTAAATGTATGCACAGGCGATGTCACCTCTAGTAATCTCACATGATCTCTGTGTTACCTAAATGTATGCACAGGAGATGTTATTTTACTGCACAGCTCATGTCACCTCTAGTAATCCCACATGATCTCTCAGTGTTACCTAAATGTATGCACAATGTTATATTACTGCACAGCCCATGTCACCTCTAGTAATCCCACATGTTCTCTCAGTGTTACCTAAATGTATGCACAGGCAATGTTATATTACTAATAATCCCACATGATCTCGGTGTTACTGCACAGGCGATGTTATATTACTGCACAGCCCATGTCACCTCTAGTAATCCCACATGTTCTCTCAGTGTTACCTAAATGTATGCACAGGCAATGTTATATTACTGCACAGCCCATGTCACCTCTAGTAATCCCACATGATCTCGGTGTTACCTAAATGTATGCACAGGAGATGTTATATTACTGCACAGCCCACATCACCTCTAGTAATCCCACATGATCTCTGTGTTACCTAAATGTATGCACAGGCGATGTTATATTACTGCACAGCCCATGTCACCTCTAGTAATCCCACATGATCTCTCAGTGTTACCTAAATGTATGCACAGGTGATGTTATTTTACTGCACAGCCCATGTCACCTCTAGTAATCCCACATGTTCTCTCACTGTTACCTAAATGTATGCACAGGCGATGTTATATTACTGCACAGCCCATGTCATCTCTAGTAATCCCACATGATCTCTCTGTGTTACCTAAATGTATGCACAGGCGATGTTATATTGCTGCACAGCCCGTGTCACCTCTAGTAATCCCATATGATCTCTGTGTTATCTAAATGTATGCACAGGCAATGTTATATTACTGCACAGCCCATGTCACCTCTAGTAATCCCACATGATCTCTCAGTGTTACCTAAATGTATGCACAGGCGATGTTATATTGCTGCACAGCCCATGTCACCTCTAGTAATCTCACATGTTCTCAGTGTTACCTAAATGTATGCACAATGTTATATTACTCACAGCCCATGTCACCTCTAGTAATCCCACATGATCTCTCGGTGTTACCTAAATGTATGCACAGGCGATGTTATATTGCTGCACAGCCCATGTCACCTCTAGTAATCCCACATGATCTCTCAGTGTTACCTAAATGTATGCACAGGCGATGTTATATTGCTGCACAGCCCATGTCACCTCTAGTAATCCCACATGATCTCTCAGTGTTACCTAAATGTATGCACAGGTGATGTTATATTACTGCACAGCCCATGTCACCTCTAGTAATCCCACATGATCTCTCAGTGTTACCTAAATGTATGCACAGGCGATGTTATATTACTGCACAGCCCATGTCACCTCTAGTTGTCCCACATGATCTCTGTGTTACCTAAATGTATGTACAGGCGATGTTGTTATATTACTGCACAGCCCATGTCACCTCTAGTTATCCCACATGATCTCAGTGTTACCCAAATGTATGCACAGGCGATGTTATATTACTGCACAGCCCATGTCACCTCTAGTAATCCCACATGATCTCTCAGTGTTACCTAAATGTAAGCACAGGCGATGTTATATTACTGCACAGCTCATGTCACCTCTAGTAATCCCACATGATCTCTCAGTGTTACCTAAATGTATGCACAATGTTATATTACTGCACAGCCCGTGTCACCTCTAGTAATCCCACATGTTCTCTCAGTGTTACCTAAATGTATGCACATGCGATGTTATATTACTGCACAGCCCGTGTCACCTCTAGTAATCCCACATGATCTCTCAGTGTTACCTAAATGTAAGCACAGGCGATGTTATATTACTGCACAGCCCACGTCACCTCTAGTAAACCTGCATGATCTCTCAGTGTTACCTAAATGTATGCACAGGCAATGTTATATAACTGCACAGCCCATGTCACCTCTAGTAATCCCACATGATCTCTCAGTGTTTCCTAAATGTATGCACAGGCAATGTTATATTACTGCACAGCCCATGTCACCTCTAGTAATCCCACATGATCTCTCACTGTTACCTAAATGTATGCACAGGCAATGTTATATTACTGCACAGCCCATGTCACCTCTAGTAATCCCACATGATCTCTCACTGTTACCTAAATGTATGCACAGGCGATGTTATATTACTGCACAGCCCATGTCACCTCTAGTAATCTCACATGATCTCTGTGTTACCTAAATGTATGCACAATGTTATATTACTCACAGCCCATGTCACCTCTAGTAATCCCACATGATCTCTCAGTGTTACCTAAATGTATGCACAGGCGATGTTATATTGCTGCACAGCCCATGTCACCTCTAGTAATCCCACATGATCTCTCAGTGTTACCTAAATGTATGCACAGGCGATGTTATATTGCTGCACAGCCCATGTCACCTCTAGTTGTCCCACATGATCTCTGTGTTACCTAAATGTATGCACAGGCGATGTTATATTACTGCACAGCCCATGTCACCTCTAGTTATCCCACATGATCTCAGTGTTACCCAAATGTATGCACAGGCGATGTTATATTACTGCACAGCCCATGTCACCTCTAGTAATCCCACATGATCTCTCAGTGTTACCTAAATGTAAGCACAGGCGATGTTATATTACTGCACAGCTCATGTCACCTCTAGTAATCCCACATGATCTCTCAGTGTTGCCTAAATGTATGCACAGGCAATGTTATATAACTGCACAGCCCATGTCACCTCTAGTAATCCCACATGATCTCTCAGTGTTTCCTAAATGTATGCACAATGTTATATTACTGCACAGCCCATGTCACCTCTAGTAATCCCACATGATCTCTGTGTTACCTAAATGTATGCACAGGCGATGTTATATTACTGCACAGCCCATGTCACCTCTAGTAATTCCACATGATCTCTCAGTATTACCTAAATGTATGCACAGGAGATGTTATATTACTGCACAGCCCACGTCACCTCTAGTAATCCCACATGATCTCTGTGTTACCTAAATGTATGCACAGGCAATGTTATATTACTGCACATCCCATGTCACCTCTAGTAATCCCACATGATCTCTCTGTGTTACCTAAATGTATGCACATGCGATGTTATATTACTGCACAGCCCATGTCACCTCTAGTAATCCCACATGTTCTCTCACTGTTACCTAAATTTATGCACAGGCGATGTTATATTACTGCACAGCCCGTGTCACCTCTAGTAATCCCACATGATCTCTCTGTGTTACCTAAATGTATGCACATGCAATGTTATATTACTGCACAGCCCATGTCACCTCTAGTAATCCCACATGTTCTCTCACTGTTACCTAAATGTAAGCACAGGCGATGTTATATTACTGCACAGCCCATGTCACCTCTAGTAATCCGGCATGATCTCTGTGTTACCTAAATGTATGCACAGGCGATGTTATATTACTGCACAGCCCATGTCACCTCTAGTAATCCCACATGATCTCTGTGTTACCTAAATGTATGCACAGGCGATGTTGTATTACTGCACAGCCCATGTCACCTCTAGTAATCCCACATGTTCTCTCACTGTTACCTAAATGTATGCACAGGCGATGTTATATTACTGCACAGCCCATGTCACCTCTAGTAATCCCACATGATCTCAGTGTTACCTAAATGTAAGTACAGGAGATGTTATATTACTGCACAGCCCATGTCACCTCTAGTAATCCCACATGATCTCTCAGTGTTACCTACATGTATGCACAGGCGATGTTATATTACTGCACAGCCCATGTCACCTCTAGTAATCCCACATGATCTCTCAGTGTTACCAAAATGTAAGCACAGGCGATGTTATATTACTGCACAGCCCATGTCACCTCTAGTAATCCCACATGTTCTCTCAGTGTTACCCAAATGTATGCACAGGCGATGTTATATTACTGCACAGCCCATGTCACCTCTAGTAATCCCACATGATCTCTCAGTGTTACCTAAATGTAAGCACAGGCGATGTTATATTACTGCACAGCCCATGTCACCTCTAGTAATCCCACATGTTCTCTCAGTGTTACCCAAATGTATGCACAGGCGATGTTATATTACTGCACAGCCCGTGTTACCTCTAGTAATCCCACATGTTCTCTCAGTGTTACCCAAATGTATGCACAGGCGATGTTATATTACTGCACAGCCCGTGTTACCTCTAGTAATCCCACATGTTCTCTCAGTGTTACCCAAATGTATGCACAGGCGATGTTATATTACTGCACAGCCCGTGTCACCTCTAGTAATCCCACATGATCTCTCAGTGTTACCTAAATGTATGCACAGGCGATGTTATATTACTGCACAGCCCGTGTTACCTCTAGTAATCCCACATGTTCTCTCAGTGTTACCCAAATGTATGCACAGGCGATGTTATATTACTGCACAGCCCGTGTCACCTCTAGTAATCCCACATGATCTCTCAGTGTTACCTAAATGTATGCACAGGTGATGTTATATTACTGCACAGCCCGTGTTACCTCTAGTAATCCCACATGTTCTCTCAGTGTTACCCAAATGTATGCACAGGCGATGTTATATTACTGCACAGCCCATGTCACCTCTAGTAATCCCACATGATCTCTCAGTGTTACCTAAATGTATGCACAGGCGATGTTATATTACTGCACAGCCCATGTCACCTCTAGTTATCCCACATGATCTCTGTGTTACCTAAATGTATGCACAGGCGATGTTATATTACTGCACAGCCCATGTCACCTCTAGTTATCCCACATGATCTCAGTGTTACCCAAATGTATGCACAGGCGATGTTATATTACTGCACAGCCCATGTCACCTCTAGTAATCCCACATGATCTCTCAGTGTTACCTAAATGTAAGCACAGGCGATGTTATATTACTGCACAGCCCGTGTCACCTCTAGTAATCCCACATGATCTCAGTGTTACCTACATGTATGCACAGGCGATGTTATATTGCTGCACAGCCCATGTCACCTCTAGTAATCCCACATGATCTCTCAGTGTTACCTAAATGTAAGCACAGGCGATGTTATATTACTGCACAGCCCATGTCACCTCTAGTAATCCCACATGATCTCTCAGTGTTACCTAAATGTAAGCACAGGCAATGTTATATTACTGCACAGCCCATGTCACCTCTAGTAATCCCACATGATCTCTCAGTGTTACCTAAATGTATGCACAATGTTATATTACTGCACAGCCCGTGTCACCTCTAGTAATCCCACATGTTCTCTCAGTGTTACCTAAATGTATGCACATGCGATGTTATATTACTGCACAGCCCGTGTCACCTCTAGTAATCCCACATGATCTCAGTGTTACCTACATGTATGCACAGGCGATGTTATATTGCTGCACAGCCCATGTCACCTCTAGTAATCCCACATGATCTCTCAGTGTTACCTAAATGTAAGCACAGGCGATGTTATATTACTGCACAGCCCATGTCACCTCTAGTAATCCCACATGATCTCTCAGTGTTACCTAAATGTAAGCACAGGCAATGTTATATTACTGCACAGCCCATGTCACCTCTAGTAATCCCACATGATCTCTCAGTGTTACCTAAATGTATGCACAATGTTATATTACTGCACAGCCCGTGTCACCTCTAGTAATCCCACATGTTCTCTCAGTGTTACCTAAATGTATGCACATGCGATGTTACATTACTGCACAGCCCGTGTCACCTCTAGTAATCCCACATGATCTCAGTGTTACCTAAATGTATGCACAGGAGATGTCATATTACTGCACAGCCCATGTCACCTCTAGTAATCCCACATGATCTCAGTGTTACCTAAATGTATGCACAGGCGATGTTATATTACTGCACAGCCCGTGTCACCTCTAGTAATCCCACATGATCTCAGTGTTACCTAAATGTAAGTACAGGAGATGTTATATTACTGCACAGCCCATGTCACCTCTAGTAATCCCACATGATCTCTCAGTGTTACCTAAATGTATGCACATGCAATGTTATATTACTGCACAGCCCGTGTCACCTCTAGTAATCCCACATGATCTCAGTGTTACCTACATGTATGCACAGGCGATGTTATATTACTGCACAGCCCATGTCACCTCTAGTAATCCCACATAATCTCTCAGTGTTACCTAAATGTATGCACAATGTTATATTACTGCACAGCCCGTGTCACCTCTAGTAATCCCACATGTTCTCTCAGTGTTACCTAAATGTATGAACATGCGATGTTATATTACTGCACAGCCCGTGTCACCTCTAGTAATCCCACATGTTCTCTCAGTGTTACCTAAATGTATGCACAGGTGATGTTATATTACTGCACAGCCCATGTCACCTCTAGTAATCCCACATGATCTCTCAGTATTACCTAAATGTATGCACAGGAGATGTTATATTACTGCACAGCCCACGTCGCCTCTAGTAATACCACATGATCTCTCAGTGTTACCTAAATGTATGCACAGGCGATGTTATATTACTGCACAGCCCATGTCACCTCTAGTAATCCCACATGATCTCTCAGTATTACCTAAATGTATGCACAGGCGATGTTATATTACTGCACAGCCCATGTCACCTCTAGTAATCCCACATGTTCTCTCAGTGTTACCTAAATGTAAGCACAGGCGATGTTATATTACTGCACAGCCCATGTCACCTCTAGTAATCCCACATGATCTCTCAGTGTTACCTAAATGTATGCACAGGCGATGTTATATTACTGCACAGCCCATGTCACCTCTAGTAATCCCACATGATCTCTCAGTGTTACCTAAATGTATGCACAATGTTATATTACTGCACAGCCCATGTCACCTCTAGTAATCCCACATAATCTCTCGGTGTTACCTAAATGTATGCACAGGCGATGTTATATTACTGCACAGCCCATGTCACCTCTAGTAGTCCCACATGTTCTCTCAGTGTTACCTAAATATATGCACAGGAGATGTTATATCACTGCACAGCCCATGTCACCTCTAATAATGCCACATGATCTCATTGTTACCTAAATGTATGCACAGGTGATGCTATATTACTGCACAGCCCATGTCACCTCTAGTAATCCCACATGATCTCTGTGTTACCTAAATGTATGCACAGGCGATGTTATATTACTGCACAGCCTATGTCACCTCTAGTAATCCCACATGATCTCTCAGTGTTACCTAAATGTATGCACAGGCGATGTTATATCACTGCACAGCCTATGTCACCTCTAGTAATCCCACATGATCTCAGTGTTACCTAAATGTATGCACAGGCGATGTTATATTACTGCACAGCCCATGTCACCTCTAGTAATCCCACATGTTCTCTCAGTGTTACCTAAATGTATGCACAGGCGATGTTTCTTCTCTTGCGTCCTAGAGGATGTTGGGCAGCATCAAAGACCAGGGGGTATAGATGGGTCCTGTGAAGCCTTTGGCACTATAAAATTTGAATAGTGTGGGTTGGCTCCTCCCTTCTATGCTTCTGTTCCAGACCTCAGTTTAGAAATTGTGCCCGAGAGCCGGCAGCACTTCCAGGGAGCTCCAGAAGAGGAGCCCAGTAAAGAATATTTCTAAGTTTTTAAACTACAGGGAGACTGCTTGCAACAGCCTCCCTGCTTCGTGGGACTCATGGAGGGAGCAGGAACCAACTTCCTAAAGAGTTCATGGCTTCTGCTCCCGCTGACAGGACACCATTACCTCCTGAGGGTACTGATCGCATAGCCCCTGATGGCGAACGCTCACTCCTGCAGCACCAGCCGCCACCCCCTGAAACTGCCAGAAGACGTCGGTGGTTAGTATTAAAATGCTAACAAGCCGGCAGCGGAAAGCTAGAGTCTATGGCGGCTGACGGGGGACGGAGACGCAGGTATGAGGCGCTGCACTACACTATCTTAAACTGCAATCTACTGGGTGCAGAGTGCGGGGGGGGGGCGCTCTGAGCTGCCATATTATCCCTTAACTGGCCCAGCGGCAACCAAGGGTGATTAACCCTGTGTTTGCGTATAAATCCCTCCGGCCAGTATAAATAACAAAAAGAGCGGGAGAATCGCACCATCTTGTGGGCAGCGTTTCCTCTCATTTCAGATCCAGCACACCAGCGCCATTTTGAGACTGCATGCACCGCAGAGGACACGCTGCAGAGACCGCTGACCTCCTCATAACTCACTGTGGTACCAGGGGGTTAAAAGTCAAAGGTGTATTTTGGTGATGATGTTAACGTATTAATTAACAAAAGCAGAAGGTTATAAAAAAGCTTCTAGAAGCGCTGGTATGCGTCTGGTTCATACTTCTGTATTAATCTGATCTCTGAGGTAACTGTTCTCCAGACCCTCTGTGACTGGGTATGTGGGTGAAAGGTCACATTATCCATCTATAGAGTATATAGCAGAGGATGTGGAATGTATGTCAACTACAGATGAATTCCTGCCATATTAACCTGATCAATCAGTATGATAACTGTTCTGCATACACTGTGTATGTGTGAAATTGCGGTATATCATGTCTATAAGGAATATGTCAGAAATGCAGAATGTAATTCAGCTATTGATTCCTGTCAGTAAGACCGGACGGTGTAATGTTTCCTGGTCCCCATGACAAGGATTTGGAGAACATTAAGTTATAATTTCTCAGTTGAATGATAGATTTGTACAATCTGAAAACTTCTTCAGACCCCTCAGATCCCTCGAGGCGTGCTATTACACGTATAATGCAAGTCGACAGAGGTCGACACGGGGGACGTGGAAGGGGATATGTAGACAGACTGCTACCCTAGCAAACTGTATTCAAACTATGATGCAAACTTCGGGGCAGAGTTAGAAATCACTGTTGTACCTCCAGTACAGGAGAAAAGGGTTTATTTTCATATAAATACGAAACCTGTGATAACATTCTCTATTTCAGATACATTAAATGCTATGTGTGAACACGCCTGGGACATCCCAGGCGCATAAATTCCTGATCTTTAAGGGGATTTTCACAGCTTAGCCGTTTCCTGAAAAGGATAAATCATAATGCGAGACTTCTTCCATGGTGAACACCGCCGTGTCCAGATTATCAGATTACTGTTACCTGGCCCACCCCCGGTACGGATTCACTAAAAGAACCGGCTGTCCGCAAACTTGAGACTACACTCAGATTTATATACACGGCCAGTAAAACTGTCCTCAGGCCACCTATTGTGGGTATATATATATGTTCGATTGACAGGGATGATATTGTCTCAACCCTTGGGCCGGGAAAACAAAATGGTCCCGAGTCCCCCCCCCCCCCCTTTTTTTTTTCTCCGGGAGAGGAGGGGCAGGAACAGAATACATCTGTCCACCTACTACTTTAGCATGACGCTAAGGCTTCCGACTGGGAGTCAAAGCAGGTGGGAGACAGGGATCCGCTAAGGGTAGGAATTACCTAAGGTCACAAGTCAATGACTTAACAGGCTCCCACCTGGCAGAATTATCAAAGAAATTTGAAAACTAAACTTCTGATTTAAATTCGGAAAGGATGTCTCTAAGACTAGCGGGGCTAGGCCCGCTTCCCAATTAACTTCTGCTTCTTGCCTTCATAAGGTTAGCAATGCTACACTGTTAGAGCAGTTCCGGAGGTTCTTAGACCTCTCCAAGTTGCAGAGGGTCCTTGTCCAGATGTTGACATCTCCCCAAATAACGTAATATCTCACAGCACTGCTGTGGCGGAATTAAACGATTCCAGGGCAAGTTCTTCTAGCGGAATCTCTAGAACAAGTGTTCAGATCACATCTTTGGATGTAACAGTGAGTATGCCGTTGTGCTTCCACCAAGATTTCATTCCCCTAAAAGGGGGAATACGGTACCATCTACTCGAGGGACGCAGGTTCAGGAGTCAGACCTGGATCCTCCTCTATCAGGAGAAAGATTGGAAGACATTCGCGCAAGGGTAGTACTTCCGCGCATTTTCAAACTTCTTCGTACAATAATTCTAGGAAGAAGGTCAAACAGACAAAGTCTCACAATAAAGTTATGGACACATGGGGGTATATTTACAAAGATTCGTGTTTTTGCTGTTTTGAAGGGTGTTTGATCTCGAATGGTATCGGGTGCATTTTACTGCAACTTTTTGAATCCTGATACGGTCATTCACTAAGCTGCCGACTTTTCCCAATTCGTATTTTCCAATGTCGATGTGATTCGTAATGTCAGGCAGTGTTTTACGGGAGTGATGAGTAAAACACTGCCTGACAAAACACAAGGAATCCCAGGCGGATCTGTGAGATCAGTGCAGGGCTTCATTGTGTACCTTAAAAAGGTGTTTAAAGTGTTTTAAAATCTGAAAAAAATTGCGTGGGGTCACCCCTCCTAAGCATAACCAGCCTTGGGCTCTTTGAGCCGGTCCTGGTTGAAAAAATATGGGGGGGGGGGGGAATCACAGGGGTTCCCCCATATTTTATCAACCAGCACCGGGCTCTGCGCCTGGTCCTGGTTCCAAAAATACGGGGGACAAAAAGTGTAGGGGTCCCCCGTATTTTTAAAATCAGCACCGGGCTCCACTAGCCAGGTACATAATGCCACAGCCGGGGGACACTTTTATAGCGGTCTCTGATGCCCTGGCATT
This sequence comes from Pseudophryne corroboree, assembly GCF_028390025.1. Lineage (NCBI taxonomy): Eukaryota > Metazoa > Chordata > Amphibia > Anura > Myobatrachidae > Pseudophryne > Pseudophryne corroboree. Next base: position 14,162,434 of record NC_086446.1, read on the forward strand.
ACATACCCAACTAGTCACCCCTGGCCGGGGTACCATGGAGGAGTGGGAACCCCTTAAATCAAGGGGTTCCCCCTCCAGCCACCCAAGGGCCAGGGGTGAAGCCCGAGGCTGTCCCCCCATCCAAGGGCGGCAGATGGGGGGCTGATAGCCAAGTGTAAAAAATGTGAATATTGTTTTAGTAGCAGTACTACAAGTCCCAGCAAGCCTCCCCGCAAGCGGGTACTTGGAGAACCACAAGTACCAGCATGCGGTGGAAAACCTGGGCCGCTGGTACCTGTAGTAGTACTACTATTAAAATAATACCCCCAAAAAAACAGGACACACACACCGTGAAAGTATAAGTTTAATTACATACAGGCACACCTACATACATACATACATACATACATACATACATACATACATACTTACCTATGTTCACACGAGGCTCGGTCCTCGTCTCCATGTAGAATCCTCGGGGTACTCTCCTGATTGGCTGTGTGCTCCTGTAGTGTCTGTGAGGCTGCACACGGCACAGATACAATGTAGCGCCTATGAGCTCCATTGTATCCAATGGTGGGAACTTTGCGGTCAGCGGTGAGGTTACTTTCGGTCAACCGCTGACCGCAAAGTTCCCACCATTGGATACAATGGAGCTCATAGGCGCTACATTGTATCTCTGCCATGTGCTGCCTCACAGACACTACAGGAGCACACAGCCAATCAGGAGAGTGCCACGACGTTGCGCTCCCTGATAGGCTGAAGGGACCCTCTTTGACAAGAGTTAGGGGGGGTCCTGGCAGTCGGGGAAAGGGGTCCCATGTGTAAACATGGGACCCTTTTCAGTGCGTGGTCGGGTTTCCGTTTTTTTGTTTTGCCAACTATGTGGATTATACAAAGGACAGAATCTACACTGGATTATGTGACTATAATTTTTTTCACAGGTCCCCAAGGATTCTACAGGGAGAAGAGGACCGAGCCTCGTGGGAACATAGGTAAGTATGTATGTATGTATGTATGTATGTATGTATGGAGGTGTGCATGTATGTAATAAACTTATACTTTCACGGTGTGTGTGTCCTGTTTTTTTGCGGCCCAGGTTTTCCACCGCATGCTGGTACTTATAGTTCTCCAAGTACCAGCTTGCAGGGGAGGCTTGCTGGGACTTGTAGTGCTGATACTAAAAACAATATTCACTTTTTTTACACTTGGCTATCAGCCCCCCATCCGCCACCCTTGGATGGGGGGCGGGGCAGCCTCGGGCTTCACCCCTGGCCCTTGGGTGGCTGGAGAGGGAGACCCCGGCCAGGGGTGACTAGTTGGCTATGTAATGCCAGGGCCGCAGGGACCACTATAAAAGTGTCCCCCGGCTGTGGCATTATGTACCTGGCTAGTGGAGCCCGGTGCTAGTTTTAAAAATACGGGGGACCCCTACGGTTTTTGTCCCCTGTATTTTTGGAACCAGGACCAGGCGCAGAGCCCAGTGCTGGTTGATCAAATATGGGGAAACCCCTTTCATTTTTTTCCCCATATTTTTTCAACCAGGAACGGCTCAAAGAGCCCGAGGCTGGTTATGCTTAGGAGGGGTGACCCCACGCAATTTTTTTTTCACTTTTGACTCTAAACACACCATTTCTCCTAGATAACCATGCACAGATCTCACTGATCCGTGCGTGGTTATCCAAACTCGACTGGAAAAAGCAGGTCTATTTTTTTCCTGCTTTTTTAACGATTCGAAAAAAAATAGACCCGCACTTGAGCACTCAGAGACTAACACCCAAATACGAATGAATAGTGAATACCCGTATTGTATGAAATAACAGCCGCATTTGACCGATGGTCTATTCATTCGTATTTAAGAACTTTGCCAATCAAACCATTACAAATAGACCAGACACTGCCGAGTTTTCTGCTTAGTGAATTCCCGGATTGGGACTTAGAAAAAAAAACACAAATCGGCAAAACTCGGATTTTTAGTAAATACTGGCCATGGTTCCAGAACAAGCCCACATACATTGACAGCCCTCTGTTGGTTCAGGGGGCGTTTTAGTTAATGGAGGTGTTCCCTCCAGTTACACTAAATGGAACATAAAATCTGGCGTCCCTCATTGCCCTGAGACGGCCAAGGAGAACTTGTTATCTGGTTCTCAGGTTACTTCAAAAGGTTCCAAGGCTTCTTCCTCGTCAAGAGGACCTGCGTCTTCAGGAGCCAGTTCTTTAATTAACACTTACCACAACTAAGTTTGAAGGCATGGAGGTTGACCACCAGATATAAGCTCGAAATATTATTCCGAAGTCATCCCTACGCTTATTCAGGCAGGAGAAAAAGGAGTCACGTCAAGACATTACCATTGAAATTGGAGGAAAGATGTCTTGGTGTAAATCCAAGAATTCCCTTTGGTGGAGTTTCATTTGGGTCATTTACTTCTCTTTCTACAGTCACGTATGGTTGTGGGCCTACGATTAGGCTAGCTCAAGGACCAGATTTCGGCCTTGATTTCTTCCAGAAACACGGACTGCACTTCCTCAGGTACAGACTTTCTTGAAAGGGATTCTGCACATCCAGCCTCTATTTTTTTTTTTTTGTGTTCCTCCTATGGTGCCGTGGGATCTTGATGTTATGTTGCAAGTCCTGCATTCGGATTCATTGAACCTTTACGAGAGGCTAACTTTCAGTTTCTTACATGGAAGCTGGTCACTTTGTTGGCTTTGGCATCCGCAAGGCGGGTGTCAGAATGTGGGGCTTTGTCTCACAAGAGCCCTCCTTGTTTTTCATGAGGTTGGAGTTGAGCTCAGGACGCGTCAATCTTCCTTCCAACGGTTGCGTCAGTTTCTCATATCAACCAACCTGTTGTGATGTCAGTGGCTGCTGACATTTCTACTTCAGATAAGTCATTGGACGTCTCACAAGAGGCTTTGAAGATATATGTGAAGAGGACTGCTCCTCTTAGAAAGTCAGAAGCGTTGTTTGTGCTTCATGATCCCAATAAGATTGGGTGTGCTGCTTCAAAGCAGCCTATTCCTCGCTGGATCAGATGTACTATTCCGCATACTATCTACGGCAAGATTGCCGGAACCTAAATCGGTAAAGCCTCACTCTACTCTTAAAGTGGGCTCTTACTGGGCGTCTGCCCGGGGTGTCTCGGCACTTCAACTTTGCTGCGCAGCTACATGATCAGGATCAAACGCATTTGCAAAGTTCTACAACAGGCTTTTTCAACCAGTGTGCCGTGGCACACTGGTGTGCCGCGACCAGTTGCAAGGTGTGCCGCGGAGCCAGAGCAGCTTCCTGCACCTTCAGAGTGAACCGTTGGCCCGGGCTCTTCTTAGAGGATCAGTCGTGCTCCGGCCGTGACGTATGCCTTGAATACGTGGCGGTGCAATATCATAGGTCAGGGCCGCCGCGTCTCAACATCCAGCCAGCACACCCGCCTGTATACACATCTTCCAGTACCCGCCTGCATACACAGCTTTCCTTGCCCACCCACATCCACACCTGCCCGACCGCCCGCTGCTCAGTATTCGCAGCACTCCACTATGAACAACGCACTGAGGGACAGGGAGGAGGACAGCTGACCAGTAGGGGCTAATATTTGTTTTTTTTCTTCTCCTGTGGGGAACAACAGGATTTATGGGGGGAACAATGTGAATAATTCATGTGGGGAGCAATAGGATTTATATAGGGAGCAATATGATTTATGTGGGGAGCAATGTGATTGTTTTTTTTGTGTAGGCCAATGTATGTGTGGATTTTTTTTTACTATGAGGGCCAATGTGTGGTTTTTTGTTTTTTTTCTGTGGAAAACTGATGGTGTGCCTTGGCAATTTTAAAATATGGTTCGGTGTGCCGCGAATAAAAAAAGGTTGAAAATCACTGTTCTACAAGTTTGATACTTTGGCCTCTGATGACCTCCAGTTGGTCTATAAGTTTTGCAGGGAACATCAACACTTTCCCTCCCCTAGTGGGAGCTTTGGTATAGGCCCCATGGCATTTGATTCTCCCCAACATCCTCTAGGACGTACGAGAAAATAGTATTTTAATATACCTACCAGTAAATCCTTTTCTCGTAGTCCGTAGAGGATGTTGGGCGCCCGCCCAGTGCTTCTATTCTCTGCACAGTTACTTGTTAAATAAATGGCAGCGGTTGCGGTCTCTCTTTGGTACATGTATACTGACATGTTTCCATTGAGTTACATGTGGTTGCATGTTATAAGTTCAGTGTGAGTTAGTGTGAATCTCACCGCATATCATTGTAGTATCCTCTCTCGAGGTTGTCTGTCTCCTCGGGCACAGTTCCTAAGCTGAGGTCTGGAGGAGGGGCATAGAGGGAGGAGCCAACCCACACTATTCAAATTTTATAGTGCCCAAGGCTCCACAGGACCCATCTATACCCCATGGTCTTTGATGCTGCCCAACATCCTCTACGGACTATGAGAAAAGGATTTACCAGTAGGTATTTTCTCCTGCAGGGTCCACAGTAAATTCCACAGGGTACCTTGGGATATGAGGTAGCATCAGTGGATTGGCACCAAAGATCAAAGTTTTTGGCCTCCCAGAATGCAATGGGCCAGTCCCCTATATCCCCACCTCCTGGCTCAGGCGATTCTGTTTTTATGTTGGTGCGGCAGGAGCCGGACCACGATCTTTGGGCTGTTGTTCTAGCAGCTGTAAGCTTTGTACCAGCCCGTTTTCAGTGGAAGCGAAGGCCAGGGCTTTACAGGAGGCAGTTCAGAAGTTGGTACAATCAGGGGTGATAGTACTAGTCCCACCTGCACAGCAGGGACAAGGTTTCTATTCCAACCTGTTTCTAGTACAGAAACCAAATGGGTCATTCCGGAGCATTCTCAATCTCAAAACTCTGAACAAATACATTTGAGTGCCTCGGTTTCATATGGAGACTTTACGTTCCATTATCTTGGTCATGGAGCCGGGGGATTTTATTGTATCCCTAGACATTCAGGATGCTTACCTACATGTACCTATAGCAGAGACCCATCAGTATTATCTCAGGTTTACTATCCTCCGGCAACATTTTCAGTTTCAGGCCTTAACATTTGGACTGGCTACAGCTCCAAGAGTGTTCACCAAAATGATGGTGGTGATGGCGGCTTATCTCCGTCGTCAGTGGGTAAGGAATTTCCCATACTTGGGTGACCTGTTAATTCTGGCTCAGTCCCAGGAAACCAGTGCCATCTGCAACTGACAATTGCCTATTTACAAAGCCACGGCTGGCTCATAAATTGGGCAAAAGTCATCCTTGGTTCCATCATAAAGTATGACGCACTTAGGGGTTGTATTGGATTCCGGTCTTCAGAGGGTGTTTCTCCCTCTGAACAAAATATCCACAATACAGTCAAGGATTCGGGAGCTTTTACACAGTCGAAGGGTGTCCATTCACGCAGCGATGCTTGTGATGGGATCTATGGTATCGACATTCGACATGGCAGAATATGCTCATGTCAAAGTCAAAAAATATAATGTATATGCCTTGTGCTAACCCCATGCACATGCCCGCTGCGCGTGCACTCGCTCTGACGTGCGTGCGCATATCCGCACTTTGCGTAATGGAGCTTTCACGGCCATGCGCCTTGGCGCGTGGTATGCGCATTTACGGTAGGGTTTGTGAGCGTGTAGTGTGTTATTAGAACATTGCATATTTAACCCAAATAGCGTACATTTTAGAAGTAGTTCCCCTAGACCATGTCAGCGAGTATTATTAGTTTAAACAGTTCCTGGACAAAGGGATTTGCCTTTTCATGATAGGAAGGGTCAGATAAAGGTTGGAAGGTGATGTCTAGTATCCAGCTGTAGGGTATTTTGAGGGTAACATTCCGGTGTTAGTTAGAGAAAGATAGCTTGCTCCTGCGTATAGTTATGTACAAAAGTAGAATATGAACATTAACTGTATTTACTGTAAATTACACATGCGGCGGGAATCCAGAGGATACCACCCACAAGAGCAGATGGGGAAAGACATCGCCCACCCTTTCAAATCCACCTATGACCTTTACTGTAATGTAGAGACATGTCCCTGTGTCCAATGAACAATGAGATTACAGTGAACATTGTATTGTGTATGCATGTTGTGTATAAAAAGACCACTGTTGCCTGGCCGGTCAGAAGACTCTGAACGCTATCTACCTGATGAGCGGAGGACCGGATTCGGGTTGCGCTTGCGAATATTCTCACGTACGTACATTCTCTGTAGCCATTATTCTGTTTAGATTTACTTGTTAGCCTGTAGTGTATACATTTTATTGTTTTTATCTTTTGGAATCAAACCACGGTGGCCTTAGAACCCTGTGGTTTCAACTACAAATCAGTGTTGTGTTTTCACTTTCCTGCATGGGCTTTAAAGTAGTTTAACCTGTTTAATGTGTATAAGCATTGTTAAGGTGTATGCACTGCGGGTACTTTGTATCGCCAGCGCTACTTAAGGTTTAAAGGTATAACATCATTACAGTACTTTACTGTTAAGGGTTTTAAGTGCAAGCATATTACATTATATCGTTAACAAGGTTTAAAGTTTATTAATTGTGTGTGCGCTCGCTGTGTGTTTTCTGTACACTCAGCGCGGCGTGTGTACGCCAAGTGCGTATCGCGTGCAGGACTCTGTACGCAAATAGCGTACAAAGTGCGTAGCACGTGCACGTAGTCTAGCGGCTCAACGGTAAAAGTGTATTTAGAGGTATAGCTTTGCGGTCTAAGATAATACCGACATTATCACTCAATTCCACTTGAGGCTCCTTCTGCGTCTGATTCCTTCCAAATGGAAGTGGTTACATCAGACAATTAAAATTCAGAATTTGGTCCTTCCTTTGGAAGTTTGTAGGTCATTAGCCTGGTGGCTACAGACGTCCCATCTGAACAAAGGGCGACCCTTTGGATCTCGGATTGGGAGATTCTGATAACGGACGCCAGCCTTTTGGCCTGGGGAGCCGTTTCAGAAAAGGGTTGCTTTTAGGGGCAGTGGACCAAAGAAGAAAGTTGCTTGCCGATTAAATATATTGGAGCTTCGGGCCGTGCATCTGGCTCTCGCTCAGGCGAAGGACATTCTTCAGGAAAAGCCGGTGCAGATTCGTTCGGAAAATGCGACGGCAGTAGTGTACCTCAATCATCAAGGAGGAACGCGCAGTCAAAAGGCAATGAAGGAGGTAAGTCGCACACTAAGGTGGGCAGAATTTCATTATCCGGCCTTGTCCGCAGTATTCATTCCGGGAATCCTAAACTGGGAAGCAGATTTTCTCATGCGACACACCATTCATGCAAACGAATGGGCTTTACACCCAGAGGTCTTCCAGAGCCTGGTAGACAAATGGGGGTTGCCAGAGAGAGATCTCATGGCTTCTTGGCAGAACTTCAAGGTGCCCACATACGGGGAGAGGAAGCCACATGGTCTTACGTCAATACATTCATTAGACTTTACGCCTTTGATGCCTCTCAGGACACTGCATTCGGGCGAAGGATTCTGTCCAATCAGGAGCATCCCCTCCACTAAATGTTTGCTTTGGAACGTCCCAAGGTACCATGTGGACTACACTGTGGACCATGCAGGAGAAATATCGAGTTGTGATAGACCTACCGTTGATAACTCTATTTCTCCGAAGTCTATAGTGTCCACGTGGGTTCCCACCCTGACGCACCTGATTTGAGGATGCTTATATTTACTAACCCCTTCCTTTTTGTATGGAAGTGTGTATGTGTGTTCTTCTTGCCTGATTAGGGTTCTCTATGATGCTTCTGCCTTGAGCTTTGGAAAATAACTGAATTGCCTGAGCCAAGAGGCAGGGATATAGGGGACTGGCCTGTTGCATTCTGGGAGGCTGAAAGCTTTGATCGTTGGTGCCAATCCGCTTAAGATACCTCATATCCCAAGGTACCCTGTAGACACTGTGGACTTCGGAGAAAGAGTTATCAAGGGTAGGTCTACCATAACTCTATTTATTACTGCACAGCCCATGTCACCTCTAGTAATACCACATGATCTCAGTGTTACCTAAATGTATGCACAGGCGATGTTATGTTACTGCACAGCCCATGTCACCTCTAGTAATCCCACATGATCTCAGTTTTACCTACATGTATGCACAGGAGATGTTATATTACTGCACAGCCCATGTCACCTCTAGTAATCCCACTTGATCTCTCAGTGTAGGTTGCACTCCAGTCCAAGCTTCCTAGTATTGTTAATTAAGCAGAAAAGCAATGATTGAAATATAGTACGGATTACAATGTCATTTATAGAATTATATATTGTACCATGTAACATCCTGGGTCTTGTCTACTAATTTTATAGTGATTTGCCATTTTTTTACCATTATTCTTTACAAGATTAAAATTGTTACAGGAAAATTAATATTTCCATAATGTATTTTATTTCCAGCAGATGGACACAAAAGTAGGACTATCTCAGAAGGACATCTAATGTTATCCCCGGATTGGGAAATAAAAGATAATGACATTATACAGGATTCTCCAGGAGCTGACCCCATTACCCCAATTGTACATCCAGCTCTATCAGCTGATCCCTCTGATCCTGGGAAATGTTCTCCTGATCACTCTGATATTGGTGCATCTGTTACAGCTCTGACAGTAGATACAGTGTTTCCCTGTTCTATAGATGCCAAATGTTTTACACCGAACACAAAGCTTATTACCCATCAGTCAGCTAAGGCAGATGAGAGGCCATTTCCATGTGCTGAGTGTGGGAAATGTTTTCCATGCAACTCAGCTCTTGTTGCACATCTGAGAATTCACACAGGTGAGAGGCCATTTCCATGTTCTGTGTGTGGGAAATGTTTTACATGGAAATCAGTTCTTGTTACACATCAGAAAACTCACACAGGTGAGAGGCCATTTCCATGTTCTGAGTGTGGGAAATGTTTTACACTGAAATCAAATCTTGTTAAACATGAGAGAAGTCACACAGGTGAGAGGCCATTTCCATGTTCTGTGTGTGGGAAATGGTTCACACACAAATCGTATCTTGTTACACATCAGAGAAGTCACACAGGTGAGAAACCATTTCCATGTTCTGAGTGTGGGAAATGTTTCACACACAAATCAGTTCTTGTTACACATCAGAGAAGTCACACAGGTGATAATCCATTTCCATGTTCTGAGTGTGGGAAATGTTTCACACACAAATCAGTTCTTGTTACACATCACAGAAGTCACACAGGTGAGAAACCATTTAAGTGTTCTGAGTGTGGGAAATGTTTCACACACAAATCAGTTCTTGTTACACATCAGAGAAGTCACACATGTGAAAAACCATTTCCATGTTCTGAGTGTGGGAAATGTTTTACAGCGAAATCAAAACTTGTGATACATCAGAGAACTCACACAGGTGAGAAACCATTTAAGTGTTCTGAGTGTGGGAAATGTTTTACTAAGGCATCATATCTTGTTATACATCAGAGAAGTCACATAGGTGAGGAACCATTTTCATGTTCTGAGTGTGGGAAATGTTTTACTAAGGCATCATATCTTGTTATACATCAGAGAAGTCACACAGGTAAGGAGCAATTTTCATGTTCTGAGTGTGAGAAATGTTTTGCAAATAAATCAGCTCTTGTAATACATCAGAGAAGTCACACAGGTGAAAAACCATTTCCATGTTCTGAATGTGGGAAATGTTTTACATGGAAATCAGCTCTTGTTATACATCAGAGACTTCACACAGTTGTGAAGCCCTTTGCATGTTCTGAGTGTGGAAAATGTTATACTACTTCATCACAGCTTGTTATACATCAGAGAAATCACACTGGTGAGAAACCATTTCCATGTTCTGAGTGTGGGAAATGTTTTAAAGCGAAATCACGTCTTGTTAGACATCAGAGAAGTCACACAGGTGAGAAGCCCTTTGCATGCACTGAGTGTGGAAAATATTTTGCTCAGAAATCACATCTGATTAGACATCAGAGAAGTCACAGGTGAGGCCATTTGCATGTTCTGAGTGAGAAATAAATCAGCTCTTGATGCACACTGTAGACATCACACAGGTGGGGAAGCATTTTAATCTTCTGGAGTAGACTCGTCTTCACCATTTCCCTGCATTGTTCCTTCAGGTGCTATTCTATGTCCTATGTTTTGTTTTTTGGATTATAAAATCTTCATTGAAGCATGAACATAAACTATTGAGGTATCTCGTTCCCTTTCCGTTGGGCACCAAATTTTTTAGTGTATTTGGTACTCCGATTTCCAGAGGATATATCCACTCTTTATTTGGTTAGTTTTACTTATTTTATTACTCAAATGTTGACTGATTTTGATAAATGGCGTCATTTGCCGTTATCCTATATCGGCCGTTGATGGTTTCCTTTCCCAGACTTCTTTACCCAATCCAGATGTTGCCTTTCCTTCTGACTGACCGTGATGTTGCACATATTAATAGGGCTATAACCAAATTAATATCGTCTGGTAAACGCCCCAGGATATCACTGTATAAATTGCAGCAGCCATTGCTGGGAGGCATTAACTTCCAGAATGTTCAGGCTTATGCCCTGGCATCTAACCTACGATATGCACTGGATTGGGTAAGGAGTGTGGACAATTATGTTTGTTATTCTCTTGATCAAGCGTTTCTTTCTGCTGTTACTTTGGATGCCTTATTACATTTACCGATAACTTATTTTCCAGTGGAACTATGCAATAATCCATTACTCTACTCTACTCTATACCCTATATTTCTCTTACGTCCTAGAGGATGCTGGGGTCCACATTAGTACCATGGGGCATAGACGGGTCCCTTAGGAGCCGTGGGCACTTTAAGAGTTTAATAGTGTGGGCTGGCTCCTCCGTCTATGCCCCTCGTACCAGACTCGGTTTAGAAAATGTCCCCGGTGGAGCTGTTCACAGCTAGGGTAGCTCCTTGAGCTTTTCTGGTTTTATTATTTTTTAAGAGATGTTAGGCACAGGGAGGCTGCTGGCAACAGCCTCCCTGCTTCGTGGGACTTAGGAGGGGGGTAGTGTCAAACCCTTGAGGTTAATGGCCACTATCTCTGCTGACAGAACACTAAGCTCCTGAGGGTGATGATCTCTAGCCCCCGAGGCAACCGCTCCTGCAACCTCCTAACCAAGCCAGAAAATTACGATGGCGAGTAGGGCACCATCGACCTGACAAGCAGGGAGCTGGTGAGAATGGCGGCATCAGGGTGGGAGCACAGTACTGAAGCTGCACTCCGGTGGGCTCAGCGGTACTATGGTGTGGCGCTGGGAGGGGCCCCCTGGGCCAGTGCAATACCCTAACACTGGTCACTTCTAAGCTATCAGGGACTCTGTCTGCTGCCAGCGATCATTTACTTCAGACCTGTATAATCAAAGTGTGGGAAGACGCACCATTTTAGGGGGCGGAGCTTCTCATAGCAGACCCATCAGCTCACCAGCACCATTTTCTCCCTGCAGATCATCACACTGAGGCGCCGACTGGGAGCGCTGCCCCTCCACAGAACTTCAGCTATCCTGTGCGGTACCAGCGGGTTATAGAGGGAGAGTGTATATTCACTATAACTGTGTGGTCTATTAAGGGTTCACAGTCAGCGCCAGGCACTTATTCTATAACTGCCTACTGGGGCGCTGTGTGGGTGCTGGCTCCATTAACTCTGTTTCTCTGAAGGTACTTGGGGGAAACTGACATTTTCCTGTGTGTGTGTGTGTGTATAGTTTCTCACAGTACCATGTCCAGGGACTCTGTGTCTTGTGCTGCAGAATATGTATCTTCCCCAGAGTAATCCATTCCATGTACTCAGGAATGTAATATGTCTCAGCCTTCCGAATCCGAACACCAGTGGGTGGCTTCCATAAAGGGAATGATATCCCAGATTTCTACTAGGATAGCATATAATGAGACTGAAACACAGGTTTTGAATTTATCTGGAGGTTTTGTCTGGTTCTGTTCTCACTACCATATCAAAATCCCCTGGTATAGGGGGCGTGGCTTCGGCGGACATGAAGTAGCACACAGGCTGTGTGACTCCAGCTAAATAATCCTGTTGCCTCATCCTGTCTCCCCCTGGGCCTGAAAACTGCCCCAAAACCTGTGTGAAGGTGAGTGGGACCCTTGTGCCACTCTGAAACCTGCTCATCAAACTCCTGCTGCAGACGGACGACATTTGTGTGCTGGGCTCCTGGGACGGATCACTCACGTGGGACACCGCCCTCCTGTCTACCCGCACTGAGTTATTGTGCACGGATGCCGCTCAGTACATTGCCTGCATCCGCCGTTGCTGCCTCTCCTGTGAGTGACTGCGGCCGGGGAGAGCTCCGGTGAGCGCTCCTCTCCCCCCTGCTTGTGTCCGGGTGCGTGTCAGCGGGATCTCCCGCTGCGACCCTGACACATGACCCGCCGCCGCTCTCCTCTCTCTCTCTCCTGCGGCTCTAGCCTCTGATCTCCCTCGTTGAGCCTCTGGATGGTGCGGCTGAGGAGCGGGGCTTGGAGGGGCTGTGTACTTCTCTGTGCCCCCTCTCCATTTTCTCCAGTCATAGGTGTTGCCCTGCTGTGCTCTGCGCTGTATTAACCCCTTGAGGGCCTGCTTGTGGTTCTGCCCAGTGCCCCGCACTCTAGGATCCCCTGGGGCTCAACTGGACAAGTTGCCGAGGGGCACGTTTGGCCGGGTTGCATGCTGTATGCGTCCCCTGTGCTGAGGATTCTCCTTCATGCTTCAGGGCAGACGGCGGCTGGATGTGTCTGATATACTAAAGGTGGTATCCGGACTCCAGGTCGACAGCACAAAGGTCGACACACTTTTGGTCGACACACATTAGGTCGACACACATTAGGTCGACAGGGTCAAAAGGTCGACATGGAAAAAGGTCGACATGAGTTTTTCATTTTTTCTTTTTTTGAACCTTTTCATACTTAACGATCCACGTGGACTACGATTGGAACGGTAAAGTGTGCCGAGCGAAGCGGTAGCGGAGCGAAGCGAGCCATGCGAGGGGACGCGGTGCACTAATTCGGGTTCCCGGTCACTCTATGAAGAAAACGACACAAAAAACCCATAAACTCATGTCGACCTTTTGACCCTGTCGACCTTTTGATCCTGTCGACCTTTTGACCCTGTCGACCAATTGGTGTCGACCTAAAGTGTGTCGACCTTTGTGCTGTCGACCCTGAGTCCCAGACCCACTAAAGGTCCACGTGAGCGCCTACTGGTCAGTTTTGATATACTACATTTATCCGCGGGCAGCGACTGGACAGTTTTGATATACTATATTGCATTGCGGGCGGAGACTGGACAATATTGATATACTGAATTCCCCTGATTCCCGCCGTCGGCAGGCTACCATGGTTAAGCAACACCAGAATGCTGCGGCTGCAGCAAAACTGGAGAAATACGCCAGAAACCCTCGAGCGCAGTCGGCCTTGTCTCCGTCACCACCGTCGCCTTCCAATAGCTCCTCTGTGGAGGCCACGGATTCGGCCCTACAGAAAGTACTGGAGGCGGTTGCTGCCAGCGAAACCCGCCTGGCAGACCAGATCGGCCAGGTCCAGGCGGACCTATCCATCATCCACCAAGACCTACAACGGGTGCGGGAGAGGGTCGGTGAGGTTGAAACACGCATCTCCATGCTGGAAGACACGGTACCACCAATTGATAGACGTACCGCTGCCCTGGAGTCCCAAATGTCGGAGGTACACAAGAAGATGACCGATATGGAGGGGAGACTGCGGCGGAACAATGTCCGCTTCGTCGGCTTGCCTGAGAAAGGAGGAGGGCGCCTCCCCAAAAAAATTTCTTGAACGCTGGTTGCGGGATGCGTTTGGAGCAGAGGAGCGCGCTCACAGAGTCCCGATGCGTCCATTGCCTCCGGGGGCGCCTCCTCGTACACTCATAGCCAAGCTCCTTCATTACCGTGATAGGGATGTGATTCTGAAATTGGCCCGTACTAAGGATCCTCTCAAGTGGAACGGATCTCCGGTCTCAGTCTTCCCTGATTTTGCCATTGATGTTCAAAAAGATAGAGCTCAATTTGTCTCTGTGAAACGCAGGCTGCGTGAACTGCACATCCCCTATGCCATGCTCTTTCCGTCTAAACTGCGGGTGGTTTCAGACGGAGAAACTAAATTCTTCATGACCCCCCGCGAAGCATTGGTGTGGTTGGACAGACGCTTTCCGGCTCGGCGGGCGCTGGCCGCTGACTGATCTCCTGCACTTCGTTCCTTAATTAGGAAGTATATTGCCCCTTGCTTGTATGTTGTGCCATACATGAAGATGGTCTAGGGAGGGGGGGGGGATTTCCTGTTGATGTTTTGAGCTGGGTTGCTGTGCTGAGTCTATACAGGCTCTCTGCTTGGCGCGTGACATCGCCGGGGTCATACGGCCATGTGTAGACGAGGAGAGTGCTGATTGCTTTCTCTGTACTTTTGTTATGTTCTATGTTATGGGTATTTGTTTTGCTGTATAGTCTAGTCTCAGATATTCTATATAGCTGGGGTTGTTGCGGGGGCCTGTGTGGGGGGTTGAATTTAGCTGGGGGCTTCTCTTGCCTTAAGGTCATTAAATTCTTGGCCCTCTCTTGGTTTTCGGGATAGTGGATTCTGGGGTTTTGTTTTTGTGTTGGGGTTTTTTGTTTTTTTTTACTGGTGGGATATGCATAGGTGTTTTCTGCCTTAGTTGCTATTGTTAGTGTTTAGAGAGTTTTGTTTGTTAGGGAACCAGGTATGCTGCAAGTTTTAAGTGGTGTATGGGGTGGGGGTGGGGGTTATTTTAGGAAAATTATATTTTTATTTCCATTTCCTAACATGTATTGTGTTTGTTTCTGATATGCATGTGTCACAGCTACTAACGGGCTTCGTTTCCCTTATGTGTGTTGGAGTCGGCTGGTCGCGGGTAGTTTGCTTTATTAAAGTGATGCTTTGGTTATCCACGCGATGGATAGGCTTTCTGCAGCATCCTCCAACCCACAGCCGAAGAGGTCTCAGTTTGCAGACACTGTCTCTGAGCTGGGTTTGGTCGATCCTTGGAGATTGCGGTACCCCGATTTGAGGCAATATTCGTGTTTTTCACTCTTCCTTCTCTAGGATAGACTTGGCGCTCCTTTCCCGGGAGCTTTTGCCTAAGGTTCATAATGTTAAATACGAGACTAGGGGTATTTCGGATCACTCCCCTATATCGCTACATATCGACTTAGCTTCTCAGCGGGGACAAGCAGTGTGGCGGTTTAACTCTTTCTGGCTGACGCATATGGGTGAGGGGTCAGAGTTGGAGGCTAGCTGGCTAGAATTTTTTGCTTTGCATGACGACACTACTAATGTGTCTCTGCTCTGGGACACCTTTAAGGCATTTCTGAGAGATACTTTGATCAAGAGGGTGGGAAGTCTTAAATCCTCCTTTAGAAAACATGAGGCTGAGTTGGAGGCTCGGGTCGATGCTTCAGAGTTGGCATATTTGCGGGATGGTTTGGATACTTCTAGGCTGGAATGGCTCCATGCTCGGGGGGAATGGAAGGATTATCTGTGGAGGAAAACCCAGCACAGACTTCTCTTCTCCTCGCATGTCCATTATGCTACTGGGCACAGACCGAGCTCCTATTTGGCTAATCTTGCAAGGGGGGATCGATCCTCTCGTACAGTAGTGGAAGTATTGAACTCGGCCGGGACGGTGCTGGACCGTACCCCTCAGATTGTTGAGGAATTTGTTTCATACTATCAGGCACTATATAGCTCCAAGTTGACCTGTTCCCCGACGGAACTGTGTGATTATTTAAATAACATCCAACTGCCCCGTATTTCTAGTGAAGCCAGAGCGCTTCTTGATGCCCCTTTATCACTGGAGGAGATCGAAACGGCGACCTCTGCTTCCCCTGATGGTAAGGCCTCAGGCCTTGATGGCATTTCATCAGAACTGTATAAGAAACACTCTAAATTTTTTGCCCCTCAATTACTTAACTTATTTAATACAATCTTTGCCCAAAACATGCTTCCCCCATCTATGGCGGAGGCACTAATTATAGTGATTCCTAAACCGGATAAGGACCCCGGGAGGGTTGAATCCTACCGCCCTATCTCCCTACTGCCCACGGATATTAAAGTCCTGGCCAAAGTTTTGGCCTCCAGGCTTAATCAGGTTATAACTCAAATTATTCACCCTGACCAAACGGGCTTTATGCCTGGTAAGTCCACGGCTGTTAACCTGCGTCGTCTGTTTACTCATTTCCAGGTTTCTCGGGAGGGGGGGGGCTGCTCCTCTGTAGTGGCCTCTTTGGATGCCTTTGACTCGGTGGAGTGGGCCTTTCTGTGGGAGGCTATGGATAGATTTGGTCTGGGCCCCAACTTTATCAACTATGTTAGATTGCTGTATTCCCTACCCATGGCCAGAGTTTCCGTGAACGGGTATGTGTCCTGCTCCTTCCCCTTGCCAGTGGAACGAGACAGGGATGCCCTTTGTCCCCAGCTCTGTTCGCCATTGCTATCGAGCCTTTAGCATGTTTAATTAGGGCTTCTCAGGATATAGTGGGCATTAGGGTGGGCGCCAGAGAGGACAGAATAGCACTATATGCTGATGATCTCCTATTGTTTGTTGATAATTATGTTTCATCTATGCCTAAACTCCTTGATTTGATAACTACCTATGGATACTTTTCTGGGCTTAAAATTAACTGGGATAAATCTACAATTACCCCACTTAGTGGCCCGATCCCGATAGCCCCACTAATCCATACATCGCTTAAATGGGTAGATTCTTTCAAATACCTCGGCATATGGGTGTCAAATGATCCGTGTACTTACGTTTCTTTCAACATTAAGCCGCAGATTGTGTATCTTCGTTCAAAGGTTAAGGTTTGGGGGTCTTTGCCTCTGACGGTTACTGGTAGGGTCAACTTGGTGAAAATGGTGTATTTGCCTAAGCTTCTGTACGTCCTCCAGCAGTCCCCTGTCTATATTTGCATGAAGGTGTTCAAACAGATTGACAGCCTGCTATCTTCCTTGATCTGGGCCAGTAGGAGAGCACGGTTGAGGCTTGACATCTTGTCCAGACCAAGATTGCTGGGCGGTTTGGCCCTCCCTATCTTTAAATTCTATTACTACGCTGCACAGTTGGCACATGTGTGAGAATGGGTGACTGATACTGATACCCTTACTATACACTCGCAAATGCTTTTACAGGAATATCCGGATGGCACTCACTTACAGATGCTTCTCTGTAGGAACCCTAAATTGTCCAAGATCCCTATAATCAAGCAGGCCATTCTTGTATGGAAACAGGTACATGTTCTTTTATTAGGCCATGGTATAGACCCAGATACTCCTTTGGACAATGTCCTTGATTTCCCAGAATTGGCCTCGCTGCAACCTTGGGCGGTGTGGGGGAGATGGGGGTGTGACGTCCCTGGGACACTTATATAATGGCAACGTACTGAAATCCTTCCTGCAGCTCCAGCAGGACTACAACATACCCTATTCTCATTTCTACCGCTACTTGCAATTGAGACATGCGATTAATGCCCAGTTTCCTGATACCCCTCCAGTCCTTGTCGATTCTCCAGTCAAGTCCCTTTTACAAAGCCTGGGGAATAGACGTTTGGTATCCAATATCTATACTACTGTGCTTCGGACTCATTACTCCAACCCATTATCCCTTCTCAGGACTAAGTGGGAATCTGATCTGGGCCCTGTTTCTGATGAGATATGGGAGGGTGCTTTGGACTCCCCACGACTATCCACCACCACCACTAGATTTCAACAAATCCAATTGTTTATCATACATAGAGTATATATGACACCAGTGCGATTGTGCCGCATGGGGGGTACTCACTCCACTAGTTGTCCTAAATGTGGTAATTTGGATGCAGACTTCTGGCACACTCTCTGGCTTTGTCCCAAGATGGCTATATTTTGGTCTGGTGTTATTAACTCCCTGGTGTCGACCGGAATTCCATCTTCTGTATGCTCCCCGGTGACTTGTGTGTTCTCAGCTATGGAGGAGGATGCCCTGGATCCTCCTGCCAGACGATACGTAATTAACCTTTGTGGCTTGGCTAAGGTGTGTATTGCCAGACGGTGGCTGGCTAAATATGCTCCCACATTACAGTCCTGGGTTTCACTTGTTAATGATACAGCTGCTCACGAGAAATATGTATATTTAGCCAGGAAAGCAGGGAAAAAATATCAAGATCTGTGGGGTAGATGGCTTGAGTCCTCGCACTCACTGAATCGGAATGTTTGAGTACCGGCCACTGTGTATCCGACACCTGGATGTGTAGAGGAATAAGACACTTATCAAGTGACCTGTGTTAATATATCGGACATAGCTCTGCACCGGGAGAGTCTTCTCTCCCCGTGAAGTTCCCTGGCACCTGCGACCAGCCGCTCCCTTGCCCGCACGTTCTGATATGTTGTGTGTTACATAACTGTGTTTCTTCGATACAAGTAATTTTATGCACGATATTTGAATAATCTATGACAACCTGTGACACTTCTTTGAATTTGTAGATGCAGATTTTTAACCTTAAGTCTGCATAGTTCTAATGATATTTCTCTAACGTCCTAGTGGATGCTGGGAACTCCGAAAGGACCATGGGGAATAGCGGCTCCGCAGGAGACAGGGCACAACTAAAGAAAGCTTTAGGTCACCTGGTGTGCACTGTCTCCTCCCACTATGACCCTCCTCCAAGCCTCAGATTTGTGTGCCCGGCCGAGCTGGATGCACACTAGGGGCTCTCCTGAGCTTCTAGAAAGAAAGTATATGTTAGGTTTTTTATTTTACAATGAGACCTGCTGGCAACAGGCTCACTGCACCGAGGGACTAAGGGGAGAAGAAGCGAACCTACCTGCTTGCAGCTAGCTTGGGCTTCTTAGGCTACTGGACACCATTAGCTCCAGAGGGATCGACCGCATGGAACTGGCCTTGGTGTTCGTTCCCGGAGCCACGCCGCCGTCCCCCTTACAGAGCCAGAAGCAAGAAGAGGTCCGGAAAATCGGCGGCAGAAGACATCAGTCTTCACCAAGGTAGCGCACAGCACTGCAGCTGTGCGCCATTGCTCCTCATACACCCCACACTCCGGTCACTGAGGGTGCAGGGCGCTTGGGGGGGGGGGCGCCTTGAGCAGCAATAAAAACACCTTGGCTGGCAAATATATCACAATATATAGCCCCAGAGGCTATATATGTCATAAATACCCCTACCATAATCCATTAAAAAGCGGGAGAAAAGTCCACGAAAAAGGGGCGGAGCTATCTCCCTCAGCACACTGGCGCCATTTCTCCCTCACAGCTCCGCTGGAAGGAAGCTCCCTGGCTCTCCCCTGTAGTCTGCACTACAGAAAAGGGTTTAAAAGAGAGGGGGGGGCACTAAATTTAGGCGCAGTAAATATAATAGCAGCTATAGGGGACATAATTCAGTTAGTCCCTGCATTATATAGCGCTCTGGTGTGTGCTGGCATACTCTCACTCTGTCTCCCCAAAGGGCTTTTGTGGGGTCCTGTCCTCTATTAGAGCATTCCCTGTGTGTGTGCGGTGTGTCGCTACGGCTGTGTCGACATGTTTTATGAGGAAAATGATGTGGAGGCGGAGCAGATGCCTATAGAAGTGATGTCACCCCCTGCGGGGCAGACACCTGAGTGGATGGTCTTATGGAAGGAATTACGTGCAAGTGTCGACTCCTTACTCAAAAAATTTGACGACATGCCAAATGCGGGACAGCCGGCTTCTCAGCTCGTGCCTGCCCAGGCGTCTCAAAGGCTATCAGGGGCTCTAAAACGCCCGCTACCTCAGATGGCAGACGCAGATGTCGACACGGATACTGATACCAGTGTCGACGACGATGAGTCTAATCTAATGTCCACTAAGGCCATTCGTTTCATGATTGAGGCAATGAAAGAGGTGTTACACAATTCTGATATAAACCCAGGTACCACTAAAAAGGGTATTATGTTTGGGGAGAATAAACTACCCGTAGTTTTTCCCCCATCGGAAGAATTAAATGAAGTGTGTGAAGAAGCGTGGGCTTTCCCCGATAAAAGATTGGTAATCTCTAAAAAGTTACTAATGGCGTTCCCCTTCCCGCCAGAGGATAGGGCACGTTGGGAAACACCTCCTAGGGTGGATAAAGCGCTCACACGTTTGTCTAAAAAGGTGGCACTACCGTCTCCGGATACGGACGCCCTCAAGGAGCCTGCAGATAGGAAGCAGGAGGCGATCCTGAAGTCTGTATATACACACTCAGGCATTATACTTAGACCAGCTATTGTGTCAGCATGGATGTGCAGTGCTGCCGCTGCGTGGTCAGATTCCCTGTAAAATATTTACACCCTAGACAGGGACACTATTCTGCTAATCATAGAGCATATAAAAGACTCAGTCTTGTACATGAGAGATGCACAGAGGGAGATCTGCCGGCTGGCATCTAAAATAAGTGCATTGTCCATTTCTGCTAGGATAAAAGGCACATGGAAGTTTTGCCTTATAAGGGTGAGGAGTTATTCGGGGATGGTCTCTCGGACCTAGTTTCCACAGCAACAGCTGGGAAGTCAGCATTTTTACCCCATGTTCCCTCACAGCCTAAGAAGGCGCCGTTTTATCAGGTACAGTCCTTTCGGACCCAGAAAAACAGGCGAGGAAAAGGCGGATCCTTTCTGTCCAGAGGCAGAGGTAGGGGAAAAAGGCTGCAACAAACAGCAGGTTCCCAGGAGCAAAAGTCCTCCCCCGCTTCTTCCAAGTCCGCCGCATGACGGTGGGGCTCCACAGGCGGAGCCAGGTATGGTGGGGGGCCGCCTCAAAAATTTCAGCGATCAGTGGGCTAGCTCACAGGTGGATCCCTGGATCCTTCAAATAGTATCTCAGGGGTACAAACTGGAATTCGAGGCGTCTCCACCCCACCGGTTCCTAAAATCTGCCTTGCCGATTACTCCCTCAGACAGGGAGGCTGTGCTAGCGGCAATTCACAAGCTGTATTCCCAGCAGGTGATAATCATGGTGCCTCTACTTCAACAAGGACGGGGTTACTATTCCACACTGTTTGTGGTACCGAAACCGGACGGTTTGGGGAGACCCATTTTAAATTTGAAATCCTTGAATACATACATAAAAAAATTCAAGTTCAAGATGGAATCGCTCAGGGCGGTTATTGCAAGCCTGGACGAGGGGCTGCATGTCCCCATTTACCATCCTCACCAGGAGTACCTCAGATTTGTGGTAAAGGATTGCCATTATCAATTCCAGACGCTGCCGTTTGGACTGTCCACGGCACCGAGGGTGTTTACCAAGGTAATGGCGGAAATGATGATACTCCTTCGAAAAAAGGGAGTTTTAATTATCCCGTACTTGGACGATCTCCTAATATAGGCGAGATCCAGGGAGCAGTTGTTGGTAGGGGTAGCATTATCTAAGGAGGTGCTACACCAGCACGGTTGGATTCTGAATATTCCAAAGTCACAGCTGGTTCCGACGACATGTCTACTGTTCCTGGGTATGTTTCTGGACACAGTCCAGAAAAAAGTGTTTCTCCCGGAGGAGAAAGCCAAGGAGTTGTCATCTCTAGTCAGAGACTTCCTGAAACCAAAACAGGTGTCGGTGCATCACTGCATGCGAGTCCTGGGAAAGATGGTGGCTTCTTACGAAGCAATTCCTTTTGGCAGGTTCCATGCCAGAATCTTTCAGTGGGACCTGTTGGACCAATGGTCCGGATCGCATCTTCAGATGCATCGCCTAATAACCCTGTCTCCAAGAACCAGGGTGTCTCTGCTGTGGTGGCTGCAGAGTGCTCATCTTCTAGAGGGCCGCAGATTCGGCATACAGGACTGGGTTCTGGTGACCACGGATGCCAGCCTTCGAGGCTGGGGAGCAGTCACACAAGGAAGAAACTTCCAAGGACTATGGTCGAGTCAGGAGACTTCCCTACACATAAATATTCTGGAACTAAGGGCCATTTACAATGCCCTAAGTCAGGCAAAACCCCTGCTTCTACACCAGCCGGTACTGATCCAGTCAGACAACATCACGGCAGTCGCCCATGTAAACCGACAGGGCGGCACAAGAAGCAGGATGGCAATGGCAGAAGCCACAAGGATTCTCCAATGGGCGGAAAATCACGTACTAGCACTGTCAGCAGTGTTCATTCCGGGAGTGGACAACTGGGAAGCAGACTTGCTCAGCAGGCACGACCTCCACCCGGGAGAGTGGGGACTTCATCCAGAAGTCTTCCAAAGGATTGTACACCATTGGGAAAGGCCACAGGTGGACATGATGGCATCCCGCCTCAACAAAAAGCTATAAAAGATATTGCCCCAGGTCAAGGGACCCTCAGGCAATAGCTGTGGACGCTCTGGTAACACCGTGGGTTCATCCAGAAGTCTTCACACTGATTGTAAATCGTTGGGAATGGCCACAGGTGGACATGATGGTCGTCCCGCCAAAACAAAAAACTAGAGAGATATTGCGCCAGGTCAAGGGACCCTCAGGCGATAGCTGTGGACGCTCTAGTGACACCGTGGGTGTACCAGTCAGTGTTTGTTCCCTCCTCTGCCTCTCATACCAAAGGTACTGAGAATAATAAGAAAACGAGGAGTAAGAACAATACTCGTGGTTCCGGATTGGCCAAGACGAGCGTGGTACCCGGAACTTCAAGAGATGATCAGAGGACCCATGGCCTCTGCCGCTCAGACAGGACCTGCTGCAGCATGGGCCCTGTCTGTTCCAAGACTTACCGCGGCTGCGTTTGACGGCATGGCGGTTGAACGCCGGATCCTAAAGGAAAAGGGCATTCCGGAGGAAGTCATTCCTACGCTGATTAAAGCCAGGAAAGATGTAACTGCAAAACATTATCACCGCATATGGCGGAAATATGTTGCTAGGTGCGAGGCCAGAAAGGCCCCAACAGAGGAATTTCAGCTGGGTCGATTTCTGCACTTCCTACAGTCAGGAGTGACTATGGGCCTAAAATTAGGCTCCATTAAGGTACAGATCTCGGCTCTGTCGATTTTCTTCCAAAAAGAACTAGCTTCACTACCTGAAGTTCAGACATTTGTAAAAGGAGTGCTGCATATTCAGCCCCGTTTTGTGCCTCCAGTGGCACCTTGGGATCTCAACGTGGTGTTGAGTTTCCTAAAATCGCATTGGTTTGAGCCACTAAAAACCGTGGATCTAAAATATCTCACGTGGAAAGTGGTCATGTTATTGGCCTTGGCTTCGGCCAGGCGTGTATCAGAATTGGCGGCTTTGTCATGTAAAAGCCCTTATCTGATTTTCCATATGGATAGGGCAGAATTGAGGACTCGTCCCCAGTTTCTCCCTAAGGTTGTATCAGCCTTTCACTTGAACCAACCTATTGTAGTGCCTGCGGCTACAAGGGACTTGGAGGATTCCAAGTTACTGGACGTAGTCAGGGCCTTGAAAATTTATGTTTCCAGGACGGCTAGAGTCAGGAAAACTGACTCTCTATTTATACTGTATGCACCCAAAAAACTGGGTGCTCCTGCTTCTAAGCAGACTATTGCTCGCTGGATTTGTAGCACAATTCAGCTGGCGCATTCTGCGGCTGGACTGCCGCATCCTAAATCAGTAAAAGCCCATTCCACAAGGAAGGTGTGCTCATCTTGGGCGGCTGCCCGAGGGGTCTCGGCTTTACAACTTTGCCGAGCTGCTACTTGGTCAGGGGCAAACACGTTTGCAAAATTCTACAAATTTGATACCCTGGCTGAGGAGGACCTTGAGTTCTCTCATTCGGTGCTGCAGAGTCATCCGCACTCTCCCGCCCGTTTTGGAGCTTTGGTATAATCCCCATGGTCCTTACGGAGTCCCAGCATCCACTTAGGACGTCAGAGAAAATAAGATTTTACTCACCGGTAAATCTATTTCTCGTAGTCCGTAGTGGATGCTGGGCGCCCATCCCAAGTGCGGATTGTCTGCAATACTTGTACGTAGTTATTGTTACACAAAAGGGTTATTGTTGAGCCATCTGTTGAGAGGCTCAGTTATATTTCATACTGTTAACTGGGTATAATATCACGAGTTATACGGTGTGATTGGTGTGGCTGGTATGAGTCTTACCCGGGATTCAAAATCCTTCCTTATTGTGTCAGCTCTTCCGGGCACAGGATCCTAACTGAGGTCTGGAGGAGGGTCATAGTGGGAGGAGCCAGTGCACACCAGGTGACCTAAAGCTTTCTTTAGTTGTGCCCAGTCTCCTGCGGAGCCGCTATTCCCCATGGTCCTTTCGGAGTTCCCAGCATCCACTACGGACTACGAGAAATAGATTTACCGGTGAGTAAAATCTTATTTTTTTATATTAGTTATAATGCGGGAATCTGCGTATTCCCTTAATCTGGAAATGTTTATTTGTTGTGTTATTTTCTGATTTTTTTTGTTTGTCTGAGATCATGGAAAAAGAATAAAAAAATATTGGATTAAAAAAAAAATCCCCTGGTTTATGCCCAAAGAAGCGTGCTCTTGCCCAGATTATGCAAGTTGAGGTGGATACGGACTCTGATACGGGAGACAGTGATTGGGATATGAGGGGGTGAGGCATCGCTGGCCAGGGGGGAGCAGCTCATGATTGAGGCCATTACTGACAAAGCACCTGAGCAGGTCGAGGAGGCTTACTTTACGGATAATAAGAAAGCCTCCCTGACCGTCCCTGCGTCTAAGGAATTAAACGCATTATTTGAAAATTCCTGGGAAAACATGGAGAAAAAAAATTCCAGATCCCTAAAAGGGTTCTAGTTGTTTTTCCAGAGGAGGATAGGAAAAAGTGGGAAAACCCGCTTATAGTAGACGCTTCTGTATCTAGACTGTCAAAAAAAGTGGTTTTACCTGTCCCTGGGTCTACCGCTTTGCAAGAACCGGCAGACTGCAAGATTGAGGCTATGCTCAAATCCATTTACACTGCAGCCCACTATTGCTTGTGCATGGATTTCTAAAGCCCATAGTAAAGTGGTCAGGCACATTACTGGAGTCATTAGATTCTATGGATAGAAGTGACATTGAAATGTTTTTATGTCACATACAGGATTCTGCGGGTTTCATGGTGGAGGCCATGAAGGACCTGGGTCATCTAAATGCAAGGACGTCTTCCATGCCTGTCTCGGCATGCATGGGACTCTGGCTGCGCCAGTGGTCTGCAGACGCGGAGTCCAGGAGAACTGTGGAGAACCTACCCTTCACAGGTCAGGCTCTATTTGGGGAAGCATTGGATGGGTGGATCTCCACGGCAACCGCGGGTAAGTCAACCTTTCTTTCCTCAGCCATGCAGACACCGAAGAAACCTTTTTCTACGTTTACTATGCAGTCCTTTCGGACCACAAAGGTTAAGAAGTCCAAGCTTCCTACCACTTCAGAAGTGGGTGGGGAAAATAAAAAAAACCTGTACCGAAGGTTCCCAGGAACAGAAGCCCGGCTCTGTTTCCTAAAAATCCTCAACATGACGGTGGACCTCACTGCCTGGAAAGCGGGCAGATGGGAGCGAGATTCAGACATTTTAGTCACATCTGGGTGTTATCAGGCCTGGATCCCTGGGTACAGGATATTGTGTCCCAGGGGTACAGACTGGATTTTCCAGAGCTCCCACCTCACAGATTCTTCAAATCAAGCTTACCAGCTTTGCTGACAGAAAGGGCTATCCTACAGGAAGCCATTCAAAAAAGTGGAAAAGGCAAATGTCATTGTTCCAATTCCACCTCATCTGGAAAGCAAGGGTTACTATTCAAACCTATTTATGGTACCGAAACCGGACGGTTCAGTCAGACCGATTTTGAACCTGAAGTCATTAAACCCTTATCTGAGGGAATTCAAATGGAGTCTCTGAGAGTGGTGATCTCAGGTCTGGGGGAGGGGGAGTTCATGGTATCCATAGATATCAAGGATGCGTACCTCCACATTCCGATTTGGCTGTCACACCAGGCTTATCTCAGATTTGGACTGTCACTATCAGTTCCAGGCACTGCCATTCGCCCTCTCCACGGCATCGAGGTTGTTGTCAAAGTCAGAAAAATATCACGCTACACGTTGCCATATATTCACCTCATGCTCTTGCCCGCTGCACATGCACTTTCCCTGGCGTGCGTGCACATACTCGCAGTTGCGTGACGGCGCCCCTACGGGCGTGCGCTTGAGCGCATGGTATGTGCATTTACGGTAGACTTTGTGTGCATCTAGCGAGTGACTCAATCGCTACTTAATAAATCCATATAGCAGGTTTTATAGGTAATGTTCCCCTTAATGATAACTGTAAGTTTGTTTAATGTGACTTGTTCACGGACTTGGGAATCCCTCTTTACGTGGTACAAAGGGTCTGATTAAGGTTGAACAGTGGTGTCTGGTACCTAACCGAAGAGTATTTTAATAGCAATAATCCGGTGTTGTTTAGGTAAAGATTAATCGCTCCTGCATATAGTTATGGCCATTAGTAGTTTCTGGAAATTTCCTATATTTGCCGTTCATTATCCATGCGGCGGGAATCCGGCGATTCCATCCCACCTGAGCAGTTTGTAATAGCCACAGCCCACCTGTTTAAATCCACCTATGACCTTTTGTTACAGTGCAGAGAGACATTCCTGTGTCCAATGAACAATAAGATTGTAGGGCCCTTTGTAGTACACTGTATGTTGTGTATATAAGGGTCACTGTCCCCAGACCGGCCAGTACTCTCTCTCTTCAACATTTATCTCTGATAATTGGAGGACTGGATTCCGGTTGCGCTTGCGAGTGTTCCCCGTATGGTATGTTTCTCTGTGACCATTTTGTTACCCGTGTAATGTTAGCCATTCATTCTTAGTCTATGTATTTGTGATCGTTTACTATTGTATATTTCGGTCTAGATATTCTGTTAGACTTATATGTTAGATTGTA
This sequence comes from Pseudophryne corroboree, assembly GCF_028390025.1. Taxonomy (NCBI): domain Eukaryota; kingdom Metazoa; phylum Chordata; class Amphibia; order Anura; family Myobatrachidae; genus Pseudophryne; species Pseudophryne corroboree. The sequence goes on from NC_086446.1 coordinate 14,189,199, forward strand.
GTGTATGACTTGTCAACTGTTCCCCCTTTTCGATATAACTAAAAGCTTGTTAGTAAAGGTGTTGGAACCTTAGCACGGTATCGTGTGTTCATTACATTGCAGAGGGTAATAGGAGCGTCTCGATCGCTCAAACAGCTTTAGTATTAACAAGGTTAAGCAGCGTTACATCACTACAGTATTTCAATACAAGGTTTACAGCATAAGAGTATCCTTTCTGTGTGTCACATACAAGGTTTACAGCATAAGAGTATCCTTTCTGTGTGTCACATACAAGGTTTACTGATTGTTATCCTGTGAGCGTCTGAGCCGCTCGTGATCTCGTGGTCTCGAGCGTCCGCTACGCTGGTAGCGTAGCATTACGGTAGTCGACCGCCTAGAGCGTGCTCGACACCACGCATTAAGCTGTGAGCGAGCGTGTCGCATGTGCGTCTCGATCACGGCTGAGCATACGCTACGCTAAGTGCGTACCCTTAGTCTCTTACCCATATATAGTGAAGGTTATAAGGTAATCATTTGGTATTATCATTGTTCACCAAGGTGATGGCAGAGATGATGATACTCCGCAGGCAAGGAGTGAACATAATTCCATATCTGGATGATCTCCTGATAAAGGCATCATCCAGGGAGAGGTTGTTACAGTCCATTATTCTCACGACTCGACTGCTCAGGGATCATGGATGGATCCTGAATCTTCCAAAGTCACATTTGGAGCCGACAAGGAGATTATCTTTCCTGGGGATGATCCTCGACATGGAAGTGCAGAGGGTATTTGCCAGTGGAGAAGGCATTGGTGATACAAACAATGATCCTTGATGTCTTGAAGCCAGCCCAGGTATCTGTTCATCAGTGCATTCGTCTGCTGGGGAAGATGGTCGCCGCTTATGAGGCTCTACAGTACGGATGGTTTCATGCGTGGTCCTTCCAACTGGATCTCCTGGATAAGTGGTCGGGATCGCACCTACACATGCACCAGAGAATACGTCTGTCGCCGAAAGGCAGGATTTCACTCCTATGATGGCTACAACTGCCTCACCTTCTCGAGGGATGCAGGTTTGGGATTCAGAACTGAATCCTTCTAACCATGGATGCAAGTCTCAGAGGTTGGGGCGCAGTTGCCCAAGGGGAAACCTTCCAGGGAAGGTGGTCAAGTCTGGAATCCATTCTTCCAATAAACATTCTGGGACTAAGCCGTGTACAATGGTCTCCTACAAGCGGCACATCTTCTGCAAGATCAGGCCATTCAGGTGCAGTCGGACAATGTGACAATGGTGGCCTACATAAACTGACCAGGCGGAACGAAAAGCAGGGCGGCAATGTCAGAGGTAACGAAAATCCTCTGGGCAGAAAAGCATGCGATGGCACTGTCGGCAATCTTCATTCTGGGAGTAGACAACTGGGAAGCGGATTTCCTCAGCAGACACGATCTCCATCCAGTAGAGTGGGGACTCCACCCCAAGGTGTTTGCAGAGGTGACAAGTCTTCGGAGCGTACCACAGGTAGACGTGATGGCCTCACGCCTCAACAAGAAGCTTCGCAGGTACTGTTCCAGGTTGAGAGACCCACAGGCAGTGGCGGTGGATGCACTGGTAACTCAGTGGTTCTTCCAGTCGGTGTATGTATTCCCTCCACTTCCACTCATCCTGAGGATTCTCAAACTAATAAAAAGGACAAAAGTTCAGGCGATCCTCATTGGTCCGGACTGGCCAAGAAGGGCTTGGTACACGGATCTTCTGGAGTTACCGCTGGAAGATCTAAGGCCTCTTCCTCTTAGCAAGGACCTGTTACAACAGGGGCCATTCGCTTATGAAGAATTACCATGGCTTCGTTTGACGGCATGGAGGTTGAAAGCTCGATCTTAACGTGGAAAGGCATTCCAACCATGGTTATTCCGACCCTGATACAGGCTAGGAAAGGAGTAACGTCTAAACATTACCTTCGCATTTGGAAAAAATGTGTCTTGGTGTGGATCTAAGAAGTTTCCTCCGGTGGAGTTTCAACTTGGATGGTTTCTCTTCCTGCAAGCAGGTGTGGATGTGGGCCTGCGTTTGGGATCCATAAAGGTCCAAATTTCGGCCTTATCTATTTTCCAGAAACAATTGGCTGCCCTCCCTGAAGTTCAGACTTTCTTGAAAGGGGTTCTGCACGTCCAGCCTCCCTTTGTCCTTCTTACAGCACCCTGGGATCTTAACGTGGTGTTGCAGTTCCTGAAATTGTATTGGTTTGAACCTTTTACAGGAGGTTGAGGTCAAGTTCCTCACATGGAAGGCTGTCACATTGTTGGTCTTAGCTTCTGCTAGACGTGTGTCGGAATTGGGGGCTTTGTCCTGTAAAAGCCCCTACTTAATTTTCCATGAAGATACAGCTAAGCTCAGGATGCATCAGCAGTTCCTTCCAAAGGTTGTGTCAGCTTTTCATATCAACCAACCTATTGTGGTGACAGTGGCTACTGACTCCTCAATTACATAAAAGTCCTTGGATGTTGTGAGGGCTTTGAAGATCTGTGTGAGGAAGATTGCTTGTCACAGGAAATCGGACTCTGTTTGTCCTTTATGATCCCAAGAAGGTTTGGTGTCCTGCTTCTAAACAGGCGATCCAGCATGTGTATTCTATGGCAGGATTGCCGTGTCCAAAATCTGTTAAGGCCCACTCTACTTGTAAGGTGGTTTCTTCCTGGGCGGCTGCCCAGGGGGTCTCGGCTTTACAACTTTGCTGAGCGGCTTCTTGGTGTGGGTCGAACACGTTTTCTAAATTCTACAAGTTCGATATGTTGGCCACTGAGGACCTAAAGTTTGGTCAAGCAGTTCTGCAGGAGTCTCCACGCTCTCCCTCCCATTCTGGGAGCTTTGGTACATCCCCATGGTACTAATGTGGACCCCAGCATCCTATAGGACGTAAGAGAAAATTAAGTATTTCAATACCTACCGGTAAATCCTTTTCTCATAGTCTGTAGAGGATGCTGGGCACCTGCCCAACGCTTCATTTTCCTGCAGTGGTTACTTGATTCAGTACTGTTTGTTCTTGGTTACGTACTGCATTGTTACTTGGATAAGTAATTTTCTTCAGCTGTTGCTGAGTTCAAGCTGGTTAGCTTGGTTTGCCTTGTATGTATGAGCTGGTGCGAATCTCACCACTATCTGTGTATGTCCTTCACTCGAAGTATGTCCGTCTCCTCGGGCATAGTTTCTAGACTGAGTCTGGTAGTAGGGGCATAGAGGGAGGAGCCAGCCCAGACTATTAAACTCTTAAAGTGCCCATGGCTCCCAAGGGACCCGTCTATACCCAATGGTACTAATGTAGACCCCAGTATCCTCTACGGACTACGAAAAAAGGATTTACCGGTAGGTAATTAAAATCCTATTTTGACCTGGCATCTTTTACGTAGGAGACTTTGCTTGTCTTGTACCAAGATGTTATTTTTACCTTTTAGTTCATACTTGAGACTTACATAATGGGAGTGCGGACATTATTTTTAATACTTAGCACCTCCATGGACTCCGCTCAGTGCATCAATTTCTGTAGGACGACCGATCCTCTATCCTTACTCTGTCCAAGCTCACAGAATGATACTCTAATGCTACAATTCCATTGTTCGCATACTTTCAAGCCTGCAGCTATATTTTTCAATGTCGGAGCTTTCCCTAATTGATAGGACTAACTCTTTTGATGCTTTAGTATTGGAACGTAAAGGGGGTCCGCTCCCCACTTCTATGCTGTATGATCAGATTAGCAAAAAACTCGACCTGTCGGCGGTTACTACTGGTACGGTTAAGTGGTTGGATTCCGTTCCTGAGCTTTCTTTGCAGGCTATAGTTAAGCTTTCAGTTTCATTGAACAAACAATTAATATTGTCTTCTTTTGTAGAAATACAATATAAAATGTTACATAGGGCTTATTACACCCCCAGATTACGTTTTATAATGGGCATATTGGATAATTCTAATTGTTTTATATTCCCACTCCCGGAGGCTGATATCTTCCACTGTCTGTGGTCTTGTGACATTGGTCAATTGTTTTGGAAAGAGATCCAGATTAATGATACCTTGCACATTCCTTTCTCGGAGACAGTTTCATGGGCTTTGTGGAATCACTTTCCTTCCTCAAGGTCCAATGAACCAACAATGGGTGTCTGTCGCTTATTGGCCAAAATAGCTGCGGTTGCTAAGAAAACCATTCTCTCAAAATGGATACACCCTGACCGTATCTCTTTGTCATGTATGTTTCCGGACTTGCCCATGTTTATAGAATGGACTGGGTTGAATGCTCGGATGTTGAGTCACGAGCGTCAAACTTCTTTGACATATGGCTGCCTTATATTGTTACGCTACGTAATATTGAGAAGGACCAGATTAGAAGAATTGTTCACCTTACTACATGGTATAACATGGCAACCCTGGTGGGGAACGCACCTCCTTTCTAACTGGGTTGTTTGGAAGTTTTCTTTATTATGTTACCTCCACAGTGTCTCTGGATGTGTTGTATTTTTATTGTATGTTGGTTCTCATCTGTTTCATTTTACTTGAGGCTCTCCCATGTGACACTGATTTCGAATTGATTTTTGTAGCAACCTTGTGTATCCCTGAGTGGACTCTCTTGTGCCTACTACCATACTGTGCCTATACCCGTCATTTATTTCATATGTACTGCTTGATTTTTCTTTCTCAATAAACATACATTTAATAAAACTATTGAGCTATCACAGATATATCGTGTAGATCTATATACCGGATACCAAGAAAACTACTTATCCTTCTAGATGTATCTGGCTTCTGACTGAAAGATCTCATGCAAAGAGGACAATCCTGTGCTTCAGCCTTTTGCTCTCTCCAGGTCACGTCCCCTCCTCCATCTCTTGGACCTCCCACCTTCTGTACATCACTTTTAACCCTGCACTTGCCTGCAATAACTGTCCATCAAGCCCCTGCTATTCTCTTCCCCTCTAAAAGGGGCCAAATTAGATGACACACTCAGTCGACCTAATGCTACATGGCTTATCTCCCTTGGGGCAATGTAATATCTGGTAAGACAATGTTAGCGTATCCTTGCAGGGGTATAAAGCCTAGACACTTACACATAGCAGTGAGTTCTGATTGAATCTGGGTCTGGCTGCAGCGGACCTAGAATTCTACAAATGCCCTCCAGCTTTTAACTTGCGACAAAGTTATTAGGTGGGACCCTGGATTATTAAAGTACTTAATCGATGACCATCATCTGGGACAGATCTTAAAACATCTGAGATAAAACTGAGTATAACTTGTTATTTGCAGGTTTTCAATATTGTATCTTAGATAAATAAATGCTTATTCTTTTTCATATGTCCTGTGTCAGTCTCCATATTTAACACAATGTATCCCAGAACCTAGTTGCTTGAGTTTTTCAACCGACAACAGGTGGCAGCTTGTGAAAATAATGGTTGTCTAGTGGATGGATCGGTGAATGATGAACACGTGAGGTCTGAACGTGACCATAAAGTGAAGGGGTGTCTTGCTTCTCCATGCTGAAAACCAGGATGATTAGTTAAGGGCAGAAAAAGAGATACAGCTGGGTTCAAAAGATTTTTATGTTGGAGAATATGCCACAGTCTTTTGGTTGATATTAATAAAGGATTGTTTTGGGCAGAGAGGGGTATTTCACTGTCATGTAGATGTAAAAATGTGGTCAAACTAATCCCTTCCAAAAAGGCTGATTGTAAAGCTATGCTGGTGTATATATCTGTATTGTGCAGCCAATCTCTTATAGGGTAAATTACTTGAATGACTGTAAGTAGTGATGTTAGGTAGGTAAATGCCTCCATTATCCTTGCTCTGCTGAACTGTCACAAGGCTTATTCTCGCCTTCTTACCATGCCAAATAAATGTTCTAATCATGTCCCCAATCTCTAGAGTGTCTCTTGTTATAATAATAGGTAAGAAGTGAAGAGAGTACAGCAGTCTCGGAAATAGGATCAGTGTAACCAGGTTGGCTCACCCCAGGTAAGGTAAAGGGAGTTTGCACCATCTCATGGTATCCTCCTGAATACTATGTGAGATTGTTTTCAGGTTGTAATTATACAAAGTTGGAATATTTTGGGGATTTGTAGCCCTATATAAGTAATAGATTTGGTTGCCCATGTGATTAGATAGTACTAGACCATGCAGGTCGTTTGAAACCTGGTAGAAGATACAGAGTTGTGGATTTTTCAAAGTTGACCTGAAAGACTGAAGTTAAACCAAATTCTGTTATTCACTCCATCAAAGGCACAAAGGTCTCTTTTGGGTTTGACACATATAAGAGGACATCATCTGCAAAGACTGATATTTTAACTGTATTGACCGATCTTGATCCCCTGGAAAGAGGGTCAATTTTGTAGTATCCTAAGCATTGGATCTAGAGTCAAAATGAACAGTATGGGTGATAAAGGACACCCCTGTCTTGTGCCCCTGTGCATGACTAATGGATCCCCCAGCAGACCATTTAGTAATAAAGAGTTAGTAGGTTGGTTATAGAAAAATGTTATCATGTTGGTGAAAGTCAGTCCGAATCCTCTCCTGACCAATATGTCAACAAGGTATGTCCATGAAACCATGTCAAACACTTTGGTCGCGTCAAGGTATAAAAGGAGACTAGGATAATCTGATTTGAGTGTAGTAGCCATAACTGCCGCACTGGCAGTTCGTATACCTTTTACCGAGTGTCTTCCCCGACAAACCAAAGTTGATGGTCAGTTATTAAAGAGGATGAAAGGGACTGTAAGATCAGCCATTATTTTGTCTATTAATTTATAATCACATTGAGTAGGGTTACAGGGTGTTAAGTCTTTATTTGGTTTGGGGATAAGGGTGGTAAATGCCTGATTAAAATTAGGAAATAAAGTTGTTACTGTTTGAATACAATTAAAACGTTCACAGAGGACCGGAATGATATCATGTTTCAACATTTTATAACATTCGGCCGAGTCCCCATGCGGACCAGTAGATTTGCTAGAATGGAGAGATGAAAATAGGATTTTAATTACCTACCGGTAAATCCTTTTCTCGTAGTCCGTAGAGGATGCTGGGGTCCATATTAGTACCATGGGGTATAGACTGGTCCACCAGGAGCCATTGGCATTTTAAGAGTTTAACAGTGTAGGCTGGCTCCTCCCTCTTTGCCCCTCCTACCAGACTCAGTCTAGAAACTGTGCCCGAGGAGACGACTTACTATGAGAGAAGGAAATACACAGATAGTGGCGAGAGTCCTACCAGCTCACACAACAAAGCAAATCCAGCCAACAGGCCGGAGAACTCGGCAACAGCTGAAACAGGAATGAATACAGAACTCACCTAGGAACCAGGTAGTACTGAACCAAAGAAACACTGCAGGACAAAGAAGCGCTGGGCGGGCGCCCAGCATCCTCTATGGACTACTAGAAAAGGATTTACCAGTAGGTAATTAAAATCCTATTTTCCCTTATGTCCTAGAACAGGGGTGGGAAACTTTTTTCTACCGAGGGCCATTTAGATATTTCTAAAATCCTTCGGGGGCCATACAAAATTTCTCAACTTAAAAAGTTACCCTGCCCCTCAGTATGTGTACCCCGTGCGTGCCGGAGGCACGCGCCCAAAAAATGGGTGTGGCCAGTTAAAATGGGACGTGATACACATATGCCCCCAATAGTGCAGTGACAGATCCACAATTGCCCCCACAGTGCCAGGTATACAAATGCCCCCACAGTGCCAGGTATACAAATGCCCCTCACAGTGCCAGGTATACAGATGCCCCCACAGTGCCAGGTATACAGATGCCCCTTACAGTGCCAGGTATACAGATGCCCCTCACAGTGCCAGGTATACAGATGCCCCCACAGTGCCAGGTATACAAATGCCCCTCACAGTGCCAGGTATACAGATGCCCCCACAGTGCCAGGTATACAAATGCCCCCACAGTGCCAGGTATACAAATGCCCCCACAGTGCCAGGTATACAAATGCCCCCACAGTTCCAGGTATACAGATGCTCCTCACAGTGCCAGGTATACAGATGTCCTCACAGTGCCAGGTATACAGATGTCCCCACAGTGCCAGGTATACAGATGCCCCTCACAGTGCCAGGTATACAGATGCCCCTCACAGTGCCAGGTATACAGATGCCCCCACAGTGCCAGGTATACAGATGCCCCCACAGTGCCAGGTATACAGATGCCCCCACAGTGCCAGGTATACAGATGCCCCCACAGTGCCAGGTATACAGATGTCCCCACAGTGCCAGGTATACAGATGCACCCCCCATCCCCCTTACCGCTCCTTTCGGCAGGACACGGAGGAGAGCGCGGCTATGTTGGGCGGCGGCGTGTAGGACTTGAAACCAGCCGCCGGTTCGAGAGCCAATCAGAGCTCGCAGACCGGCAGCCGCAGCTCCTGATTGGCTCACGAGCCGGCAGCTGGTTTCAAGTCCTACACGCCGCCGCTCCCACCCGACAGCCGAGCCGCGCTCTCCTCCCTGTTCTGACAGCTGAGACACGCTGCTGCCGGACTGAGCGGCGGCGTGTCTCACTGAGAAGCGGGTGGGCTGGAGCAAACGGCTTTGCGGGCCTTATACGGCCCGGAGGTTCCCCACCCCTGTCCTAGAGGATGCTGGGGTTCTTATTAGTACCGTGGGGATGTACCAAAGCTCCCAGAATGGGAGGGAGAGCGTGCTGGCTCCTGCAGAACTGCTTGACCAAACTTGAGGTCATCAGAGGCCAAAGTATCGAACTTGTAAAACTTAGCAAATGTGTTCGAACCAGACCAAGTAGCTGCTCGGCAAAGCTGTAAGGCCGAGACACTCCAGGCAGCTGCCCAGGAAGGACCCACTTTACGAGTAGAGTGGGCCTTAACATATTTTGGACACAGCAATCCTGCCGTAGAATAGGCATGAACCTGATCCAGGGAGAAATCGACTGCTTAGAAGCAGGACACCCAATTTTCTTGGGATCATAAAGGACAGAGAGTCAGATTTCCTGAGACGAGCAGTCCTCTTCTCATAAATCTTCAAAGTCCTCACAACATCCAAGGCCTTTGAAACAACTGAGAAGTCAGTAGGCACTGGCACCACAATAGGTTGGTTGCTATGAAAAGCCAACACAACCTTAGGAAGGAACTGTGGATGAGTCCTGATTCCACCCTATCTTCATGGAAGACCAGATAGGGACTTTTACAAGACAAAGCCCCCAATTTCGACATACATCGAGCAGAAGCTAAGGCCAACAAAGTTACCGCCTTCCATGTGAGAAACTTGATTTCAGCCTCCTGTAGAGGCTCAAACCAATCCGATTGCTGGAAATGCAACACCACATCAAGATCTCATGGTGCCGTTGTTGCCACAAAAGGGGGCTGGATGTGCAGAACCCCTTTCAAAAAGGTCTGAACCTCAGGGAGGACAGCCAATTGTTTCTGGAAAAAATAGATAAGACTGAAATCTGGACCTTGATGGAGCCCAAACTCAGGACTAAATCCACACCTCCTTGCAGGAAAAGGAGAAACCGTCCAAGTTGAAACTCCACCACAGGAAACTTCTTGGATTCACACCAAGACACATTTTTCCAAATTCTATGGTAATGTTTAGACGTTACCCCCTTCCTAGCCTGTATAAGAGTAGGAATAACCTCGCTTGGAATATCCTTCCGAGCTAAGATCTGGCACTCAACCAAAATGCCATTAAAACGTAGCCGTGGTAAGTCTTGATAAGCGAACGGCCCCTGTAGTAGAAGATCCTCCCAAAGATGCAGAGGCCTTGGATCTTCCAGCAGTAGATCCAGAAGATCCACATACCAAGCCCTCCTTGGCCAGTCTGAAGCAATGCGGATTGCCAGAACCCCTGTTCTTTTTACAAGTTGTAGTACTCTTGGGATAAGAGGAAGTGGAGGGAACAGATACACTGACGTGAACACCCACGGCGTTACTAGTGCATCCACTGCCACTACCTGTGGGTCTCTCGACCTGGAACAGTACCTCCTCAGCTTCTTGTTGAGGCAGGAGGCCATCATGTCTATGTGAGGAACCCCCCCACCAACCGATTACCTCCTCGAACACCTCCGGGTGGAGGCCCCACTCTCCTGGATGGAGATCGTGTCTGCTGAGGAAGTCCGCTTCCCAGTTGTCTACTCCCGGAATGAAGATTGCTGACATTGCTACAGCATGCTTTTCTGCCCAGAGGAGGATCCTTGTCACCTCTGACATTGCAGCCCTGCTCTTTGTTCTGCCTTGTCGGTTTATGTAGGCCACTGTGGTCACGTTGTTCGACTGCACCTGAACAGCCCGATCCTGTAGAAGGTGTGCCGCTTGAAGAAGGCCATTGTACACGGCTCTTAGCTCCAGGATGTTTATCGGAAGAAGGGATTTCTGACTTGACCACCTTCCTTGGAAGGTTTCCCCTTGAGCACCTGCTCCCCAACCTCTTAGACTTGCATCTGTGGTTAGATGGATTCAGTCCTGAACCCCGAACCTTCGGCCCTCTAGTAGGTGAGGTAGTTGCAGCCACAAGAGGAGTGAAATCCTAGCTTTTGGCGACAGACATATCCTCTGGTGCATATGTAGGTGAGATCCTGACCACTGGTCCAAGAGATCCAGTTGAAAGGACGGAACATGAAACCTTTCCGTACTGCAGAGCCTCGTAGGAGGCAACCATCTTCCACAGAAGGCGGATGCACTGATGAACCGATACCCGGACCGGCTTCAAGACATCCCAGACCATTGTTTGAATCACCAACGATTTCTCCACTGGTAGAAACACCCTCTGCACCTCCGTGTCGAGAATCATCCCCAGGAAAGACAGCCTCCTTGTCAGCTCCAGATAAGACTTTGGAAGGTTCAGGATCCAACTGTGCTCCTTGAGCAGATGCGTCATGAGAGCAATGGATCTTAACAACTTCTCCCTGGATGATGCCTTGATCAGCAGGTCGTCCAGATATGGAATTATGTTCACCCCCTGCTTGCGGAGAACCATCATCTCTGCCATCACCTTGGTGAAGATCCTCGGTGCCGTGGAGAGACCGAATGGCAGTGCCTGAAACTGATAGTGATCGTCTAGCAGTGCAAACCTGAGATAAGCCTAATGCGGCGACCAAATGGGAATGTGGAGGTACGCATCCTTGATGTCCAGGGACACCAGGAACTCCCCCCTCCATCAGTCCTGAGATAACCACTCGCAGAGACTCCATTTTGAATTTGAAGTCCCTGAGATAAAGGTTCAGTGATTTCAAGTTCAGAATTGGCCTGACTGAACCATCCGGCTTTGGTACCACAAAAAGGTTCGAATTGTAACCTTTGTTCAACTGATGAGGTGGAACTGGAACAATGACCTCCGACAATACCAATTTTCGGATAGCGTCCAGTAAAATAGCTCTGTCTGCCAGCAAAGCCGGCAAGCCTGATTTGAAGAATCGGTTAGGTGAGAGAGTTTGAAACTCCAGCCTGTACCCCCAGGACACAATATCCTGTATCTAGGGATCCAGGCCGGACGACACCCAGACGTGGCTGAAATGCCGGAGTCTCGCTCCCACCTGACCTACTTCCTGTCATGCTGAGGACTTTGAGGCACCAGAAGAAGGCTTTTGGACCTGGGAATCTGCGGGAGCAGTCTTTTTGGATTTGGCACGACCACCTCTTAAGAAGGTGTGAGAGGGCTTGTTCTTTCTAGTCCTAGTGGACTGAAAGGACTGTGATGTGTTGGGAGAAAAAGGCTTCTCCGTAGCCAGTTCAGCTGTAGCTGTGGCAAGCCACGCATACAGCGCCTCCCCAAACAGAGGCTGACCTGTATAGGATAGGCTCTCCACACTTTTCCTGGATTCCACGTCTGCAGACCATTGGCACAGCCAGAGACCTCTGTGAGCCGAGACGGACATGGAGATTCCCACAGCCATGGAACCCAGATCCTTCATGGATTCCACCAGAAACCCTGCAGAATCTGTATGTTACGTAAAAACAAATTAACGTCTCCTTTATCCTTTGTAGTCAAGTCCTTCTGCAGAGTGATTGACCATTTTGCTATTGCTTTTGAAATCCATGCACAGGCAATAGTAGGCCGCAGTATCGCCCCTAAAGCCATGTATATGGATTTGAGCGTAGCATCCACCTTGCGATCTGCCGGGTCTTTCAACGTGGTAGATCCACGTACAGGCAAAACCACTTGTTTTGACAGCCTGGAAACAGAGGCGTCAACTATAGGCGGAGACTCTCATTTTTTTCTGTCATCCTCCGGAAAGGGAAAAGCAACCAGAACCCTTTTAGGAATCTGGAATTTTTTCTCCAGGTTTTCCCAGGCCTTTTCAAAAATGGCATTTAATTCCTTAGATGCAGGGAAGGTGAGAGGGGCTTTCTTACAGTCCATTAAAAAGCCTCCTCAACCTGCTCAGGAGTGTGTCAGAAATATTCAACACATCCCGCATGGCCTCAATTATCAACTGCACCCCCTTAGCAAGTGATGCCATCCCCCCTTGACACATCCCCATCACCGTCTGCAGTGTCAGAATCGGTATCCGTATCATCCTGCGTAATTGGGCAAGAGCACGCTTGTGAGAACGTATCGCAGAGGGCCCTGGGGCAGCAGTATCGGACCATACAGCCATAGAGGACTGCAATACCTGAGTTGCATGCTCAGTCCTTGCAACCCTTTCAGAAATCTGAGAAATAGCCCCCCTAAGAGAGACTAACCACTCCGGTTCCCTAGCCGGGATCTGCGCTACAACAGTGCAATCCTGATTACATGGGATGGGATCTTCCTGAGAAGATATATCCTCTGCAGCATATGAGACAGTTTCTAGACATGGTTGCTTGCACACCCCACATACACACAGGGTACAGGGCAGAGTCCCCCCCCCCCCAGAATGTCAGAGAGACACAGAGATTGGAGCCAACCCACACACAGCGCTATACAGGTATAGGGAGACCCTTAACCAGCGCTGACTATGTCACATATTAAGGGACACAGTCTATACACAGCCTCCCCTCCCTTCTACAACCCCCTGGTACTGTACAGATAGCTGGAGGTGCTCTGAAGGGACTGCTCTTCACAGGCAGCGTGTCTGTAGGCAGGAAAATGGTGAACGCTGCTGGGTCCGCTCTGAGAAGCTCTGCCCCCTTAATGGCGCTGTCTTCCCACGCTTCCAAGATTATACTGGCCTGAGGATTTTCTGCTGGCTGAGATCCGAGGACCCCGACAGGCTTTCTGGTCAGTGTAGGGTTTTGGCACCGGCTCAGGGCGCCCCTCACAGCGCCGCACCATGTACCGCTGATCCCCCGCAACGCACTCAGTACTGCGCTCACTACCCTGTAGATGCAATCTTCACATCGGCTCCCCGCTTGCCAGGGAGCCAATGACTCACTCGCCACACTTCAGCTCTGCAAGGAGGTGGCGGCATGCTACTGGGGTGAGCGTTCCCCTGCGGCGGGGAGCAATCTATCCCCTCTGGAGCTCAGTGTCCAGTCAGTGGAGACAGTGGCTCAGACCTCGCAGGGCGGACACTGCTCCCTGCTCAGTCCCTCAATGCAGGGAGGCTGTAGCCAGCAGCCTCCCTGTAAAATAGCAAACTCTAAAAAAAACTTTTATTAAAGAAGTTCTGTAGAGCTCCCCTAGCTGTGACCGGCTCCTCTGGGCACATTTTCTAAACTGAGTCTGGTAGGAGGGAGGAGCCAGCCCACACTGTTAAACTCTTAAAGTGCCAATGGCTCCTGGTGGACCCGTCTATACCCCATGGTACTAATATGGACCCCAGCATCCTCTAGGACGTAAGAGAAATAGCAGATACTATCTCTTCCTTTGTAATGATGGCCTCCAGGGTCTCCCTCTGCTCTGTGGCGTGACAAGGAAGGTCTGCCTCATCAAGCAATTTAGCCATCAGGTCAGGGTCCGAGGAAGAGGCCTGGTAAAGGGATTCATAATAAGTCTGGAATACCCTAGCAATATCAATAGTCTTAGTGGAGAATGTTGGATATGGGATCTTGAATGGTCGCAATATGATTGCAACGGTTGTAGGTTTTAGTCATATTGGCCAAGAAAGTACCAGCCTTATTTCCCCATCAAAAGTATTTATTTTTCATCCGCTTGGCATCACTGGAGTACTCTTGGGATATGGATGGGGCGTTAGCAGGGATAGGCACATTTAAATATTTAAATTAGTAATCCACCACCCCTCCATACTCCCAAGAGAGTTATATTTGGGTGGGGTGTGCAAGAAATCTAAATTACAGTGTAAAAATAAACCAGTCGGTATTTACCCTGCACAGAAACCATATAACCCACCCAATCTCTCTCTGCACATGTTACATCTGCCCCACCTGCAGTGCACATGGTTTTGCCAAAATGCTATTTTTTTGCTTTGCTAACTACTCTGAATAACCCCCATAGGCAGATATTCTGTACAACCTTTCTTTCCCTCTTCGTGTAGAAGGAATAAAGCTGTATACACATGTTGCAATGATTATATAGTCACAATGGTAAGAAAAGTTATCACATATCGCACTGTGTCTACACAGCTTGTGATACTAATGCGCGGTCCCGCGAGGTTGGTATTTAAAAAATAAAACAATAGACTGTGCAGGCATGGCAATGTTCACTATGTGTACTATCTAGTGCATGGGTCTTCAACCTGTGGCCCTCTAGCTGCCATGGAACTACACATCCCAGGATGCCTTGCCTCAGTTTTAGCATAGCTTAATAGCAAAACTGTTGCAGGGCACGCTGGGATGTGTAGTTTCACAGCAGCTGGAGAGCCACAGGTTGGAGACCCATGATCTAGTGCATATAGCACGTGCTTCCAGTAGTGACCGATATTATCGTGTGATACCGATCTACATCATCACAGCCGCTCCCCACCACCCATATTGTGTATTTTCTGTGCTGAGACGGACAAGTAAGCATCGACAGTGTGCAGGAGGAAGCAATACAAAATGCAGTTAGTATACTGCCACTGTACACCACCACATGGGTTTAGGTGGGGGCATGAATAGTGGTGCATACACAAGTGCCACTGTACACCACCAATGGGAGGTACATGGGAACAAACACTGGGCATTGTGATAATGTGTAATGGGCATAACACTGTGTAATAATGTGTAATGGGCATAACGCTGTGTAATAATGTGTAATGGGCATTACAGTGTGTAATAATGTGTAATGGGCATAATGCTGTGTAATAATGTGTAATGGGCATTACGGTGTGTAATAATGTGTAATGGGCATTACGGTGTGTAATAATGTGTAATGGGCATAACACTGTGTAATAATGTGTAATGGGCATAACACTGTGTAATAATGTGTAACGGGCATAATGCTGTGTAATAATGTGTAATGGGCATTACAGTGTGTAATAATGTGTTAATGGGCATAATGCTGTGTAATAATGTGTAATGGGCATTACGGTGTGTAATGGGCATTGCAGTGTGTAATAATGTGTAATGGGCATTACGGTGTGTAATAATGTGTAATGGGCATTACAGTGTGTAATAATGTGTAATAGGCATTACAGCATTTAATAATGTGTAATGGGCATTACAGTGTGTAATAATGTGTAATGGGCATTACGGTGTGTAATAATGTGTAATGGGCATGATGGTGTGTAATAATGTGTAATGGGCATAACGGTGTGTAATAATGTGTAATGGGCATTACGGTGTGTAATAATGTGTAATGGGAATTATGGTGGGTAATGTGTATTTGGCATTACAGTGTGTAATAATGTGTAATGGGCATTACGGCATTTAATAATGTGTAATGGGCATTACAGTGTGTAATAATGTGTAATTGGCATTACAGTGTGTAATAATGTGTATTGGGCATTACAGTGTGTAATCTGTAATGGGCATAACGGTGTGTAATAATGTGTAATGGGCATTACGGTGTGTAATAATGTGTAATGGGCATTATGGTGTGTAATAATGTGTAATGAGTATTACGGTGTGTAATAATGTGTAATGGGCATTACAGTGTGTAATAATGTGTAATGGGCATTACGGTGTGTAATAATGTGTAATGGGCATAACGGTGTGTAATAATGTGTAATGGGCATACCGGTGTGTAATAATTAGAGATGTGCGGTGGGCGCTTACGGTGTTTTACTTTTGGACAGGAGCGGTGTAACGTTATTAAGACATCAGCACACCTATATGTGACAGGAGCAGTGTAATGTTAAGACATCAGCACACCTATATGTGACAGGAGCAGTGTAATGTTATTAAGACATCAGCACCCCTATATGTGACAGGAGCGGTGTAATGTTATTAAGACATCAGCACCCCTATATGTGACAGGAGCGGTGTAATGTTATTAAGACATCAGCACACCTATATGTGACAGGAGCGGTGTAATGTTATTAAGACATCAGCACCCCTATATGTGACAGGACCGGTGTAATGTTATTAAGACATCAGCACCCCTATATGTGACAGGACCGGTGTAATGTTATTAAGACATCAGCACCCCTATATGTGACAGGACCGGTGTAATGTTATTAAGACATCAGCACACCTATATGTGACAGGAGCGGTGTAATGTTATTAAGACATCAGCACACCTATATGTGACAGGAGCGGTGTAATGTTATTAAGACATCAGCACACCTATATGTGACAGGAGCGGTGTAATGTTATTAAGACATCAGCACACCTATATGTGACAGGAGCGGTGTAATGTTATTAAGACATCAGCACACCTATATGTGACAGGAGCGGTGTAATGTTATTAAGACATCAGCACACCTATATGTGACAGGAGCGGTGTAATGTTATTAAGACATCAGCACACCTATATGTGACAGGAGCGGTGTAATGTTATTAAGACATCAGCACACCTATATGTGACAGGAGCGGTGTAATGTTATTAAGACATCAGCACACCTATATGTGACAGGAGCGGTGTAATGTTATTAAGACATCAGCACACCTATATGTGACAGGAGCGGTGTAATGTTATTAAGACATCAGCACACCTATATGTGACAGGAGCGGTGTAATGTTATTAAGACATCAGCACCCCTATATGTGACAGGAGCGGTGTAATGTTATTAAGACATCAGCACCCCTATATGTGACAGGAGCGGTGTAATGTTATTAAGACATCAGCACCCCTATATGTGACAGGAGCGGTGTAATGTTATTAAGACATCAGCACCCCTATATGTGACAGGAGCGGTGTAATGTTATTAAGACATCAGCACCCCTATATGTGACAGGAGCGGTGTAATGTTATTAAGACATCAGCACCCCTATATGTGACAGGAGCGGTGTAATGTTATTAAGACATCAGCATCCCTATATGTGACAGGAGCGGTGTAATGTTATTAAGTCATCAGCACACCTATATGTGACAGGAGCAGTGTGCTTTTAATTTGTAAGAACTGCACCCCTGAATTTATATAGCAGTCAGGGCCAGTGTAATGTTATTAAGACAACACAGTGACAGCCAGGGCATCAACACCTATGTACAGCTGCAGCACCCAGCCGTAACAGCACATGACACACCAGTGACAGCCAGGACAGCACCCCTAACACAGCACGGAGACACCACAGTGACAGGAACAACACCTCTACAGACTACACACTAACCCCACCTGATGCCACCAGCACAGAGACACAGAGGTCTGTTTCCCTCATTCTCCAAGTCCGGAGTGAAAATGGTGACATGCGGCTGTTTATATGGGATCCAAAGCCCGCGAGAATCCGACAGCGGGATAACATTTTGCCTCGTTCTGATTTCTGAGTCTGGCGGCAAAGTCCCGAGCCGGACTCGGAGCGTGAAGTTCGGGGCGGGTTTGGTTCTGAGGGAACCGAACCCATTCATCTCTAGTAATAATGTGCAATGGGCATTACAGTGTGTAATAATGTGTAATGGGTACTACGGTATGTAATAATGTGTATTGGGTATTACGGTGTGTAATAATGTGTGATGGGCATTACAGTATGTAATAATGTGTAATAGGCATTACGGTGTGTAATAATGTGTAATGGGCATTACGGTGTATAATGGGCATTACAGTGTGTAATAATGTGCATAATGCTGTGTAATAATGTGTAATGGGTATAACGGTGTGTAATAATGTGTAATGACGCTGAAGATAGGTTTCAATTTTCAGCTGGGTGCTCATAAATGAAGTTGCTGTTTGTGTTATACTATAGAGGTTGTATGACGTAGGTATGTACATTACACTTGTATTTTGTAGTTAAATTGTGTTTAATGTTTTTCCCACAGATATGTCAGCAGAGGCAAATCACAAATTCTGGTCTGGATTCATTGAATTGTATCACGAGAATGAGTGCCTGTGGCACGTAAAAAGTGCGGACTATGCCAACAGGACACAGAGTTATCAGGAATAAGAACAGATTATCAGAAACAGTAGAGCCAGGAACAGCGCTGCAGACCTAAATTGGGTAAAGAAGAGGATCGCAAATTTCCGAACAGTGTTTTTGTAGGAGCACAAGAAGTACATGGAATCGCAACGTTCAGGAGCCGGGACGAATGAGGTTTACAAGCCAACACTGTGGTATTATGACCTCCTGAAATTCACTTTGGAGCAAGAGCCAAGGATAAGGTCATGGTGTAATCTGGTTTTGTATTCTCCCACTCTTGTGGAAGAGGAGGCATCGGAGAGTCTAGATCTGGTAAGTACACACACATTTGTATTGTATTGTACCCACACATTTTTACATGGAGTTCATTTTTGTCTTATATTGCAGGATATTACACTGGACCAGGAAGTGGTGCCTTCCATGAGCGAGGCAACTGAAGTGGACGATCCAATTCCACAGCCATGACTCCCGAAACAGCGAAGGTCGTCCAGAAACCCACTTCTACCCCGTCCAGCTCACAACAGCTTTTTACTCACGCCGAGGAAGTTCTTAATAGGCCCATGGACTTGGCGCAAACTTTTGGCAATTACATCGTGGCGGAGATGCGACTGATGAAGGATGATCAAAAGAATATCTACAAGTGTCTGGTTCCTAATGCTACCTCATGCACAAAAACAAATCTCTTGTCAAGGCGTGTGAGATAACACCAGCTGCCAGGCGCTGTTTCCCAAATGTGCCCCCGCCCACATAACCAACCCATGCAGTATGCGCCGGGAAACCCTCCTCAACAATCGAGTTTTCTGCCAGGACCCATACAGCCCACCCCCTCCTCCCATTCCAGTGTCTCCTCCAGTGGTGTGTACTTAGACATGCTTAGTACATAGTCCTCTGTACTGGACAATCCTTATTTTTGAAATTTATAATTAGTTTTTTTCAAACCATTTTTTTTTGTGTTTAAAATATTGTGGTTGCCGTTACCCTAGTCTCTTGCTCCAAGTGACCTGTATTGAGGTCATTAGTACCACAGCGTTGGTTTCTTGACCTCACTGTCCCGGACTTCTGATCATTGTGATCTATGTATTTCTTGTGTTCCTTCTAAAAGCACTGTTCAGAAATCTGCACTTTATCTTCTCTCCCCAATGTATGGTGGCAGCACTGATATTCTGTGAGATACGCCTGATTCCTCTACTGCACAGGTTCTCAAACTCGGTCCTCAGGACCCCACACAGTGCATGTTTTGCAGGTCTCCTCACAGAATCACAAGTGAAAAAATGAGCTCCACCTGTGGACCTTTTAAAATGTGTCAGTGAGTAAATAATACACCTGTGCACCTGCTGGGTTACTTGCAAAACATGCACTGTGTGAGGTCCTCAGGACCGAGTTTGAGAACCTATGCTCTACTGCTTACTGGTGGCATAGTTCTTGCTAAAAAGACACTTGTTCTCGTGATAGTCAATGAGTCCAGACCAGAATTCTATAAAGTTTTTTTTAGGGAAAAAAAATAGGATTTTAATACTTACCGGTAAACCTTTTCTCTTAGTCTGTAGAGGATGCTGGGGACTCCGCAGTTGACATGGGCACACTACAAGACTTTGAATGGGTGTGAACTGGCTCCTCCCTCTATGTCCCTCCTCCAGACTCAGTTAGAAAACTGTGCCCAGGGAGACGAACATGTAGAGGAAAGAATTTTATTGTTTAAACACGGTGAGTGTCATACCAGCTCCCACCTTGAACATATCGCAGAACGTGGTATTCAATAGAACACCAGCCACGGGCATGAAAATTTACACAGCCACATGCTGAGAGAATATATAACACAACCTGTGTGTCAATCCAACCAATAAGAAGGTACCGCATGCCATGGCATGAACAACGTCAGAAACATCCTGACAGAAAAGAAACACCACAAGAGTGTAACCATAACCAATAACTGCAGATACAGTACGCACTGGGACGGGCGGCCAGCATCCTCTACGGACTAAGAGAAAAGGATTATCCGGTATGTATTAAAATCCTATTTTCTCCTACGTCCTAGAGGATGCTGGGGACTCCGTAAGGACCATGGGGTTTATACTAAAGCTCCAGACCAGGCGGGAGAGTGCGGATGACTCTGCAGCACCGATTGAGCAAACAGGAGGTCCCCATCAGCCAGGGTATCAAACTTGTAGAGCTTAGCAAAGGTGTTTGAACCTGACCAAGTAGCCACTCGGCAAAGTTAAACCGCCGAGACACCACGGGCATCCGCCCAAGAAGAGCCTATCTTCCTAGTAGAATGGGCCTCCACCGACTTCGGTAACGGCAATCCAGCCGTAGAATGAGCACCCTGAATCGTATCACAGATCCAGCGTGTAACAGACGGCATAAACGCAGGCGCCCCAATCACGCTAAGAGCATACCGGACAAACAGGGCCTCTGTGTCCCCAAACTGAGCCAAATTGGTGCCATAAATATTCAAAGCCCTGACTACATCGAGAGACTTTGAATCCGCCAATGCTGAGGATACCACAGGCATCAAAATAGGCTGGTTTCTGCGGAACACAGAAAAAAAACCTTTTGACAGTACTATTATCCGAGTTCTCAATTTCGCTCTATCCACATGGAAGATCAAACAGGGACTCTTGTGAGACAAATCCGCTACTTCTGACACCCGCCTTATGGACGCCAAAGCCAAAAGCATGACCACTCTCCAAAAGAGAAATTTTAACACTACCTTTCATAAAGGTTCCAATCAGTGTGACACCACGTCAAGGTCCCACAGTGCCAATGAGGGCACAAAGGGAGGTTGGATGTGCAGTACTCCTTTCACTAAAATCCGAACCTCCAGAAAGGTGGCCATTTCTTTTCTTGAAATCATTTTTTTTTTTTTAAGGCCAAAACCGTACTGAAATGGAGCCTAACTTTAGGCCTGCATCCACACCTGCTTGCAAAGAATGGAGAAGAACGACCAGGTGAAAGTCTTTTAGTAGGAGCCTTTGTGGATTCACACCAAGACACATATTTACGCCAAATACGGTGGTAAGGCTTTGCCGTTACTTCTTTTCTAGCCTGAAGTGTGGAAAGGACTTCACTGGGAATACCCTTTCGGGCTAGGATATGGCATTCAACCGCCACGCCGTCAAATGCACCCGCGGTAAGTCTTGATACACGCCCGGATCTCGCTGTAACAGTTCCTCACGAAGAGGAAGAGGCCAGGGATCTTCTATGAGTAAACCTTGAAGAACTGGATACAAAGCCCTCCTTGGCTAGACCGGAACAATGAGGATTGCCTGAACCTTTGTTCTTACTTTTATCACCTTCAGAAAGAGTGAAAGCGGAGGGGACACACAGACCGACTGAAAACACGCAAGGTGTCACGAGGGCATCCACCGCTATAGCTTTAGTGTCACTTGACTTGGAACAATATCCCTGAGGTCTCTTGTTGAAGCGAGATGCCAACATGTCCAATTGAGGCACTCCTCAAAGACTTGTCACTTCTGTGAAAACTTCTCGATGATGAGTGTATATCTCCCGGATGGAGATCGCGTCTGCAGAGGTAATCTATTTCTCCATCGTCTACATCCGTAACGAAGACCGCTAATATATCGTTTACCTGTCTTTCCGCTCAGCGGAAAACTTCTTTGCGGCTTCTGCCATTGCCGCTTTGCTCCATGTTCCGTCCTAGCGGCTTACTTACGCCATTGCTGTCAAATTGTCCGACAGACATAACACGGGCAGATCACGAAGAATATGTTTGTTGAAAACAGCTCTTAATTCAAGAAAACTTATTGCAGACAAGCTTTCCAGCTTGATCTTTTCCTCTGAAATACTTCCCTTGGAAAGACTGCTCCTCAGCCTCTGAGATCTTCATGCATGGAAACCAGGATCTAATCCTGAATCCCGAACCTTCGTCCCTCTAGGAGGTGAGACTGTGCAGATACGACAGGAGCGATATCCTGGCCATTAGGATTATATTCCAGTGCATGTGCAGGTGAGATCCGGACCATATTTCCAACTGGTCCCGTGAAACCCACTCTGGCATTTGACCTGCTCACCGAAAAAGGCCTCTTAGGCCGCACCCATCTTCTTCATCAATGGAACATATTGATGGATTGTCACTGCAAATCTGATCCGACTCTGGATCCTCAGACCTCTTTCGACAGGAAAACACAGAACCTCAACCGTTCAGTATCTACTCTGATACCCACCTCCGACATCCGCATCGTTGTGAACAACAGCCATTCCCTGTGTCGCAGAACAGTCAGAGAGAAATAACTATTTGGAGCACTTGTTTCTTGACCTCACCATAATCAGGGGAGTGCCTCAGTACAGAATAACAATGGCTCTTACTCTTGAAAGAAAACCATCATACTGCCAACACTCCGGTGAGATGGCAAAGACAATCCTGGATATCAACCCAGGTAGGCTGAATGCTGAGAAAC
This sequence comes from Pseudophryne corroboree, assembly GCF_028390025.1. Taxonomy (NCBI): domain Eukaryota; kingdom Metazoa; phylum Chordata; class Amphibia; order Anura; family Myobatrachidae; genus Pseudophryne; species Pseudophryne corroboree. Next base: position 14,211,888 of record NC_086446.1, read on the forward strand.
GCATTTAACCCCTTTTTCTACCTTTATGTGCTGGGGCTCCCTGGCCTGAGATTCCATCCTGTAGTTCAACTTTGTAAGTAGAAGTCTTTGTTTCTGGTGGATGGGGATCTGAACCCAGGACCCCAGCTGTTGTAGTGTAGAGCACTGTACCACTAGGCTACTCGAGTGGCTATATATATATATTTATTTTTTTTTAACAGGGACTGCAGGACAAAATCCTGAACCTGACGCAACTCTGGTATGGCGTCGCGTACTACCGCCCCTTCCAGAGGGGAATCAGTAAGATCTATTTGAAAACTCAGTGAGGGGAATCATCTGTCAATTCCAGTATGTCCCCCTTTGGCTTCTACTATTAACCCCCAGGTCCAAGTCCATTCCCGGACTTACGGAAGAGTAATAGACGAGTTCCCACCGGTGTGGGCTCCAGCCAGAGACCCAGCGACATGCGGTGGATGTGGTAGAAACAGAAGACAATATCTGCTTCTGCGAACCTAACAAGGCTGCAGAGCTCTTACCTTTTCCCCTTCCATTATGTGCACAGAAAGGGAAAAAAGAACTGTATTGAAACAGTTAAAATTACTGTATCCCACAAAAGAACGCGTCACCAACTGTTGTGAGGGAATCTAACTCACGAAGGTAGACTTACCAGTGTTATTCACCGAGAGTGACTTAACTGAGGCATCCCCAAACAGCGGTACACCGTCACAGGGAAAAACTCCAGTATCTCTCGGAGTCAGCCTCAGTATTCCTCCGGCCACACCTACTGCAGACGCACGGCAGCCTGCCGCAATGTTATAGAGAAGAACCAACATAAGAAACATCCCCTCTCTCTCTAGGGTAATTCTATTGGATGTTTTTCTGAATACAAGCACTCCCCCATGCGCATGTAATGCAAATAACCTCAAAACATATAAGTAAAATATCACTTAGCTTCCTGTATACGATCCTTTGTGACAGGGCCCCGTGCCGACCAGGAGTTGACTTTCACCGTATTCTATCCGCGGCAGGAAAAGAATAAACACTCTGACTCCTCATGAGGATCTGAGACCAACTCGTCACGGCCGACCTAGAGCTTTATCAACAGAGCGACTAGCACATGAGAAGGAATACTTTTACTTCAGCATTCATTAGAACTTGCAATATGAATATACATATTTGAATACACATATATACACATATCCTATATATATATATATATATATATATATATCTATATATCATGTATAAGTATTTTGTCCAGAACCCCAGGGTCCCTAGTGACGTTAATGTGTGCTGAATGTGTACAACCATGTACTAAATGCCCAAGTTGTGGATCTGACCAGGAAACCTTATGGTCGACATAAAACAGAATTTGTCGACAACAGGGAGTGGTAACTAGGTAAAATAACATTCTTACGACCCTGAGGGGTTCGAGGGAAGTATATACACATAAATTTAATATCATTCCCCCACAAATAAAAGCACATCTGTGCCAGAGCTACAGGCCCATGGAACCGTGCCCTATACAGGTATAGGTTATGTACTTCATGTTAATTTACACCCAGTAATAACAGTTGGCGCCGACAGGTCACCCACATACTACTGTGTCACCCATACAACTACCGATCTGCTGACACTTGATCTGCAAACGCAAGTACCATCAGGAGTCAGCAATGCCGACAGAGGGATTCGCATAGCCAGCTCGTGGCAGAGCACACACACATGTCGACACATGAGTACTATAAGCTATCATGGGTATATGTGACAGGAAAAACACAGAATACCAGTACAACTCATTAACTAACACGCACATTATAGTGTATAGTGCTATATTTTCTCTTTTGCACTAAAATCACCTTGCCCCCCCCCCCTCGTTTTCCACTGGTAGCTGTCTAACAGTGCTTTTTGGCGGGGACATGAGGAGAAAATAGCGCTGTAACAAATTGTGAGGGCTAAGCTCCGCCCCCTCTCGGCGCGCTTCAGCCCTCTAATATTATTCATATTTATACTGGCGGGGGTCCCTATACAGTGCCTACTGTATACATCTTTTGCCGGTTGCAGGAAAGAGGTATATTGCTGCCCAGGGCGCCCCCCCCTGCGCCCTTGTAGAACCGTTGGTGTGTGGGAGCAATGGCGCGCAGCGCGACCGCTGCGCTGTACCTCCGAGACCTGAAGTCTTCTTTTTCTTCCAATACTCATCTGTCTTCTGTGAGGGGGTTGACGGCGCGGCTTCGAGAACAAGCAGCTAGGCGCACCAAGTGATCGAACCCTCTGGAGCTAATGGTGTCCTGTAGCCTAAGAAGCAGAGCCCTTAACTCAGAAGAAGTAGGTCTGACTTCTCTCCCCTCAGTCCCATGAAGCAGAGAGCCTGTAGCCAGCAGGTCTCTCTGAAAATAATAAACCTAGAATAAAGTCTTTCTAGAGAAACTCAGTAGAGCTCCCTAGTGTGTGACCAGTCTCTCCTGGGAACAGACTCTAACTGAGGTCTGGAGGTGGGGCATAGAGGGAGGAGCCAGTACACACCCATTCAAAGTCTTATAGTGTGCCCATGTCTCCTGTGGATCCTGTCTATACCCCATGGTCCTTACGGAGTCCCCAGCATCCTCTAGGACGTATGAGAAAATGAGTGGTATTTTTCTTGTGTAATTAATGGTTGTTAATGGAATTTTTTGTAGCATAGTTTGTAAAAATCAGAGGGTCAGCGAGATGTTATGGAGCCAATGTATCATTTAATATTTTCTGCTGATTCCCCCAAATAACCGTACCTCCCAAATGTAAGTAGAAGAGACTGCAGCAGGTATCTCCCATACCTTCATACATGTACATCTCCAGGCCAGGTAAGTTTTTTTTTTAATGACAACCTTAATTCTCCTACAAGTAAAATAAGAAAACAGAACCTTTGAATAGACATAATTTATAAAATATATATATATATATATATATATACACAGACACACAAACACACAGAAGGGAATATGGAAATCAGAGGAAATCACATGATGTAATTGCAGCTTCCTGACAGGCCACCGCCCCCACTCCACATAAATGCACTGATATAAAATGTCTGCCACTATTTATTTACACAGAGCCCCCCCTCTGTAATGTCATCCCACTATTCTAATGAGCTGTCAAAGTCAGACATAGCCAAAATCACAAGTACATATAGTCACTATTGGTGGTTCTGGGCTCCGGCCAGTTCAAGGGAAATCGCACAGTCACAATGGCAGCGTGTGTACCCACCTTTACACACCAGACGAGATATTTATACACCGCAACACTGATATTATGTGGACACAAAAGTAACAATACAATGACACATTAACAGGGAATTGTTTCTGTCACCATAGCAACAATTATCTGATAATAAGATAATACACAGACAAATAAAAAGACTCAACGGAAATCTTTTGTTTTTAAATGACTTTCATATCTTTAATACACACATTTTTGTCCATCTATATTTTAAACTTAAAAAATACTTTACTATGTGCACAACATGGATAAAAACAGGATTTTAATACCTACCGGTAAATCCTTTTCTCCTAGTCCGTAGAGGATGCTGGGATCCACTTTAGTACCATGAGGTATAGACAGTTCCGCAGGAGCCATGGGCACTTTAAGACTTTTCCAGTGTGTGAACTAGATCCTCCCTCTATGCCCCTCCTCCAGACCTCAGTATAGGAACTGTGCCCAGGGAGACGGACATTTTGAGGAAAGGATTTATTTTAAAGTGAACGGTGAGATTCATACCAGCTCACACTTCAACCACGCCGTACAACAGGGCATTCAACATAAAACATGTCAACGGCAGAACAAATTTACAGCAACATGCTGAAAAGAAGCGTAACACAACTCTTGTGTAATTACAGCTAACAACTGCAGGTAAAGTGCGCACTGGGTCGGGTGCCCAGCATCCTCTATGGACTAGGAGAAAAGGATTTACCGGTAGGTATTAAAATCCTGTTTTCTCATACGTGCTGGGGTCCACTTTAGTACCATGGGGTTATACCAAAGCTCCAGAACGGGCGGGAGAGTGCAAATGACCCTGCAGCACCGATTGACCAAACTTGAGGTCCTCATCGGCCAAGGTATCAAACCTGTAAAACTTGGCAAACGTGTTTGCCCCTGACCAAGTAGCTGCTCTGCAAAGTTGCAACGCCAAGACACCCCACGTAGCCGCCCAGGAAGAGCCCACCTTTCTTGTAGAATGTGCATTCACAGAATTCAGTAACAGCAATCCTGCCTTGGAATGAGCGTGCTGAATCGTACCTCTGATCCACCGCGCAATGGTCTGCTTAGAAGCAGGACACTCAATCTTGTTCGGAGCATACAGGACAAACAGAGCCTCTGTTTTCCGTATTCGAGCTGTTCTTGCGACATAAATTTTCAAAGCCCTGACCACATCCAGTGACTTTGATGTAGAAAAGGTGTCAGTGGCCACTGGCACCGCAATAGGTTGGTTTATATGGAAAGAGGAAACCATCGTTGGAAGAAATTTCTGACGAGTTCTTAACTCCGCCCTATCTTCATGGAAGATCAAGTAAGGGCTCTTGTGAGACAAGGCCCCTAGCTCAGACACCCTCCTTGCAGATGCCAAGGCAAACAGTATGACCACTTTCCAAGTGAGAAACTTCAACTCTATCTCCTGTAGAGGTTCAAACCAATGTGATTGAAGGAACTGCAACACCACGTTAAGATCCCATGGTGCCACCAGAGGCACAAATGGAGGTTGGATGTGCAAAACCCCTTTCACGAACGTCTGAACTTCTGGAAGGGAGGCCAATTGTTTCTGAAAGAAAACCGATAAGGCCGAAATCTGGACCTTAGTTGAGCCCAATTTTAGGCCCGCAACCACACCCGCCTGTAGAAATGGAGAAAACATCCCAACTGAAACTCTTCCGTTGGAGCCTTCTTGGATTCACACCAAGATACATATTTTCTCCAAATACGGTGGTAATGTTTAGATGTTACTCCTTTCCTGGCCTGAATGAGAGTGGGAATACCCTTTCGGGCTAGGATCTGGCGTTCAACAGCCATGCCGTCAAACTGCTATTGCTTGAGGGTCTCTCGACCTGGAACAATATCTCTGAAGCTTCTTGTTGAGCCGAGATGCCATCATGTCTACTTGAGGAACTCCCCAAAGACCTGCCACCTCTGCGAAGACTTGTGGGTGGAGGCCCCATTCTCCTGGATGGAGATCGTGTCTGTTGAGGAAGTCTGCTTCCCAGTTGTCCACTCCCGGAATGAAAAATCGCAGACAGAGCGCTTGCATGTCTTTCTGCCTAGAGGAGGATTCTTGTTGCCTCTGCCATCGCCGCTCTGCTTTTTTTCCGCCCCGACGGTTTATGTACGCCACTGCTATTACATTGTCGGACTGGATCTGTACAGGTAGATCTTGAAGAAAATGCTCCACTTGTAGAAGGACGTTGTAAATGGCTCTCAACTCCAGAATGTTTATGTGAAGACAAGTTTCCTGACTTGCCATCTTCCTTGGAAGCTTACTCCATGTGACTGCCTCCCAGCCTCGGAGACTTGCATCCGTGGTCACCAGGACCCAGTCCTGAATCCCGAACCTGCGACCCTGCAGTAGGTGAGAACTGTGTAGCCACCACAGGAGCGAAACTCTGGCTTTGGTTGACAGGATTATCCTCTGGTGCATGTGTAGATGGGATCCGGACCACTTGTCCAACAGGTCCCACTGGAATACTCTGGCATGGAATCGGCCAAACTGTAAGGCCTCGTAGGCCGCTACCATCTTTCCCAACAACCGTATGCATTGATGAATTGACACTCTTGTCGGTTTCAGAATTTGTTTGACCATTCTCTGGATTTCCAGAGCCTTTTCCACTGGAAGAAATACCCTCTGTACTTCTGTGTCCAGTATCATTCCCGAAAGGATTACCTTGTCGTCGGTTCCAACTGTGACTTTGGAAGGTTTATGATCCAACCGTGTTGTTGGAGAGTGCAATGTTCTGCACCAACCTTTTCCTGGACCTCGCTTTTATTAGATCGTCCAGGTAAGGAATTATATTGACTCCCTTCTAACGAAGGAGGACCATCATCTCCACCATCACCCTGGTGAAGACCCTCGGTGCCGTGGAGAGTCCAAACGGCAACGTCTGAAATTGGTAATGACAATCCTGTATCGCGAATCTCAGATAAGCTTGATGCGGAGGATAAATAGGAACGTGTAAGTAGGCATCCTTTATGTCCACTGACACCATGAAATCCCCTTCCTCCAGACTGGAGATCACTGCCCTGAGAGATTCCATCTTGAATGTGAACCTTTTCAGGTAGAGATTCATAGATTTCAGGTTCAGGATCGGTCTGACCGAGCCGTCCGGATTCGGAACTACGAAGAGGCTTGAATAAAACCCTTCTCCCTGTTGTGACAGGGGAACCAGGACGATGACTTGATCCTGACACAATTTTTGTATTGCTGCCGTTACCACTTCCCTGTCTGGGAAAGAAACTGGTAAGGCCGATTTGAAAAAACGGGGCGGGGGAACGTCTTGAAACTACAGTTTGTACCCGTGGGACACTATTTGTAAGACCCACGGGTCCAGGCCAGAATGAACCCAGAACTGACTGAAAAGTTTCACACGTGCCCCCACCTGAGCGGACTCCCGCAAGGGAGCCCCAGCATCATGCTGTAGATTTGGCAGAAGCAGGGGATGATTTCTGCTCCTGTGATCCTGGAGACGCTGTGGACTTTTTTCCTCTTCCCCTTCCTCTACCCGCAAAGAAAGGGGAACCTTTTCCCTTTTTGTATCTATTGGGCCGAAAGGACTGCATCTGAAAGTGATGTGGCTTTTTCGGAGCATAAGGCAAGAAAGTCGATTTACCTGCGGTAGCCACAAAAACTAAAGTATCCAGCCCGTCTCCAAACAAGGCTTCCCCTTTATATGGGAGAGACTTCATATTCCTTTTGGAATCTGTGTCAGCATTCCATTGACGAATCCACAACACTCTCCATGCCGAGACTGCCATGTTAGTTGCTCTTGATCACAAGAGCCCAATATCTCTCATGGCTTCACGCATGTACCCTGCAGCATCTTTAATATGACCCAACGGTAGGAGGACTTCGTCTCTATCTATTGTCAATTTCAGATGATAAGTTATCTGACCACTTTTCAATAGCACTACTATCCACTACTACCCACGCACAGGCAATTGTATGCCTGAGTAGCGTCCCATTGGTCACATAAATAGATTTTAACGTAGTCTCCAACTTGCGGTCTGCCGGCTCCTTGAGTGAAGCCGTCCCAGGAGCAGGGAGAATTACCTTTTTTGTTAATCGTGGCAGGGCACTGTCTAAAACGGGGGTGACGCCCACCTTTTCCTGTCCTCTGCCGGGAAAGGATAAGCAGCCTGAATCCTTTTGGGGATCTGAAATTTCTTTTCAGGGTTTGCCCAGACACCCTCAAAGAGAGTGTTCAGTTCATGAGGAGGAAAAGTTACATTAATTTTCTTTTCTTTATAAAGGTAAACCTTCTGCTGAGGTAAAGCAGGGGTCTCCATTACGTCTAACACCTCCTTTATAGCCACAATCATGTACTGAATGTTTTTTGCTAATTTTGGATCTATTCCCCTGGAATCACTAGTGTCCACACAGGAATCAGAGTCCGTGTCGGTGTCAGTCTGTATTACCTGAGTAAATGACCTCTTATGGGACCCAGAGGGGTCCCCTGTGGATGAAAAAGCAGAGTTTTGACAAATCACATCTTCCACAGACTTTCTCCAGGTTTCTGCATGAGACTCAGACTTATCCAATCTCTTACTGATATGATTCACACTTTCATGTAATTCTTTCACCCATTCAGGCTCATGGTGTGTCGGCAGTGTCACCACATTACAACTCTGTCCCTAAAATGGCTTCCTCAGGGGAAGAGCACCCTACCTCAGACATGTCACACACGTGCACAACCACACCACAGACACTCTGGGGATTATAGGGGACAGACCCACAGTAAAATCTGTCAGAGGGACACAGAAAGGAATTGCCAGTCCACAACTCAGTGCCTAAAGAAAAAATCCCTGTGTCGCGTACTTTGTACACAGAGACTTTCCAGTGCTTATATATTGCCAATAGTAGTTTGAGTACCTCAATATTACACTTTCCCCCCCTTTTTGCACCATGATACTTGATTCAGAAGTGGAGGAGGACCAGCGTTTCTTCCCCTGCAACCTTGCTTGGAGAAAATGACGCTGAGCGGTGTTCTGGCTGAGGAGGAAGCCCCACCCCTGTAATAGCGCATTTACCCTCAGCTTATTTGACAAAAATGTATACTTGCAGGGGTGTAGGATTGAGCCACGGTCCAATATGCCACTTTTTGCCAGTCAGAGTAGGATTTTATGCTGCCCAGGGCGCCCCCCCGTGCCCTGCACCCGCTGTGTGCCTGAGTTTTGATAGCATGTTCGCGCAGCATTCCCGCTCGCTGCGCGGTACCTTTAGCCGTCACGATGACCGGAGGTCCCTCTGGCAGATCTCCGGTAATAATACTCACGCGTCTTCTGGCTCTGTTAGGGAGGTGACGGAGTACTGTGGGAGTGAGCGCATAGCCGCAGCTAGTGTTCAGTACCCTTCAGGAGCTACTAGTGTCCTGTCAGCAAGAAGCAGAGCCATGAAACTATGCAGGAAGTTGGTTCCTACTTCTTCTCCCTAAGTCCTATGAAGCAGGGAGACTGTTGCCAGCAGTCTGCCTGAAAATAAAAAACCTATCATAAAGTCTTTCAGTGAAACTCAGTAGAGCCCCACTAGAGTGCGGCCAGTCTGCCTAGGCACATTTTCTAAACTGAGGTCTTGAGGAGGGGCATAGAGGGAGGAGCTAGTTCACACTCTGAAAAAGTCTTAAAGTGCCCATTGCTCCTGCAGAAGTCTATACCCCATGGTACTAAAGTGGACCCCAGCATCCTCTAGGACGTATGAGAAATATCCTTTAAAGCACAGAAACAATTCAAGTTATGTTTTAGTATTGCAGGTAAGTAAAACAGATACATATCAGGAGAGCCAAAAGCCTTAGGGGGGACATTCAGACCCAGCTGCAATAGCTGCCCGCAGCAGTTTGCTGGTGGTGGCAAAATGCACATGCGCAGCGGCCGTGCGGACACACACATTGCGGTCGCATCCCTGAGGGGTGAACGCGGGCCGGGACCATTTTCCAGGGGGCTGAGTGATGTCACATCTGCGTCTATCTCTGATTAACTCCCTACAAGCTTCCAGCGTGCATCTCATATCTCATCTTTTCCAAGTTACTACAAATGATGCGAGATCGGTAGCACCAGTACTTTCAGGATTATTACACAGAACACACATAAAGGCTGACACAGCAAATAACAATAAATTATCACATACAAGGGATTAATTAGACATAAGGAAGCATAATCATCATTAAGTCTAATTATTATTTGGTTCTGTGCGGGACCCATACACCTCTTTACTGCCTCCAGCAGCCCCTGGTACTGCACTGCGGCCATCCGCCCTGTCTCCCCCTCTGACACCTCAGCGCTGATTGGGGACAATATTACCCACTTACACACTACCTCCAGCTGCCCCCACTACTGCCACTCGTCCTGTCTGCCACCTCAGCACTGACTGGGCACAATATTACCCACTTACACACTGCCTCCAGCAGCCCCCACTACTGCCACTCATCCTGTCTGACACCTCAGCGCTGATTGGGGACAATATTACCCACTTACACACTGCCTCCAGCAGCCCCCACTACTGCCACTCATCCTGTCTGCCACCTCAGCACTGATTGGGGACATTACCCACTTACACACTGCCTCCAGCAGCCCCACTACTGCCACTCATCCTGTCTGACACCTCAGCGCTGATTGGGGACAATATTACCCACTTACACACTGCCTCCAGCAGCCCCACTACTGCCACTCGTCCTGTCTGCCACCTCAGCGCTAATTGGGGACAATATTACCCACTTACACACTGCCTCCAGCAGCCCCCACTACTGCCACTCGTCCTGTCTGCCACCTCAGCGCTAATTGGGGACAATATTACCCACTTACACACTGCCTCCAGCAGCCCCGCTACTGTCACTTGTCCTGTCTGCCACCTCAGCGCTGATTGGGGACAATATTACCCACTTACACACCGCCTCCAGCAGCCCCCACTACTGTCACTCGTCCTGTCTGCCACCTCAGCACTGTTTGGGGACAATATTACCCACTTACACACTGCCTCCAGCAGCCCCACTACTGCCACTCGTCCTGTCTGCCACCTCAGCACTGATTGGGGACAATATTACCCACTTACACACTGCCTCCAGCAGCCCCCACTACTGTCACTCGCCCTGTCTGCCACCTCAGCGCTGATTGGGGACAACATTACCCACTTACACACTGCTTCCAGCAGCCCCCACTACTGCCACTCGTCCTGTCTGCCACCTCAGCGCTGATTGGGGACAATATTACCCACTGCCTGCAGCAGCCCCGCGACTGCACTACTGCCACCCACCCTGTCTCCCCCTGACATCTAAGCACTGCTTGGGCATTTATGGTACTGCTAACAGTCCTTCATCAACAGATGGCTGTAACCAGGGCAGTAAGGAGTCAGAAGCTGCTTCTGGTACCATGGACCCTGGTCATGTAAGGCTCGGAGAGTTAGTAAGATTCTGTAATATGGTGCTGCTAATTAGCAGCGTTTGCAATCCTTTTCCTAGCATGCTGACTGCCACCTCCCCCCTTGATGAAGCAGAAATTACGATCGCCTCACAATTTCTGCTCCATCATAGAAATTAGTGAAGCCTCCTATTGGTTCAGCTTAGCTGCACCCGCAGTTGGCACACCACGTTCTCGATCGTGGCAGCTGCGTGTGATGTCACGTAGCAGACGTGATCACGCCCTCGTTTGTCCTACAATGCCCAGTCTAATCCCTGGAAATGGAGCGTTACCTGCCCCCCAGCGACCACCTCTGCCTGATTGACAGGCAGGGCCAATCACATGTTCTGCTCCCCCCAAAGAAAATGAGGACGCATGCGCAGGATGGGTGCTGCGCCTGCAATGTTTTCTCAATAATTCTGGTTGGATCGCACACTGCAAACCAACCTGAATCAGGCCCAGAGTCACCATCTTACAGGCAGCCGGTGAGGGAGCAGAGAATGGGTGGTATGTGGCAGGAACGGGCTGGTTAGGTAACAGCCTGGCTGCTGCATTCTGTACAAGCTACAAGTGCTGCAATTCTTTTGCTGGGAGACCCAGGTAGAGGGCATTACAGTGTTCTATGTGTGATGTTACAAATGCATGTATGACTGTAGGTCTTCTGAGGGTTCTGAGGGAAATAAGTGCTGGAGTCTGGCTATGTTCCTCAGATGAGGATCTGATTGTGGCTGATACCTGATGTCTAAATGTCACTCCACCATCCAGGACACAAAGATTCCGCACATGATCAGCATTTTGTAACTCTGAACCCCCAAGTGTAAGTCTGGTTGGTAAGCAAAGCTGAGCTGTAGCCCTGCCCTTTGTCGTGAGCTTCTATCATAAGGACCTGTTTCACCAGCATTGAGTCACAGCCAACCGGCATCACCCACACCTGGAGCTCAGCTAGACATTTAGGATTGGTATTGGGTTCTCAGTACCCAGAGCAAAAGACCAGTCATCGGCATAGCAGTGGTAAACGAGGACATGATGTCTGTTTCACCCAGTGGTAGCACGTGTATTGCAAAAAGCATGGGAGATAGGATAAGAACCTTGAATGTTACATGGCAATGATAAGTATACTCCAGAAGAATAAAATGGTTCCTCACCTGAGTGATGTCTATTGTGTGCTGATTTATTTCTCAGAACATGGAAATGGCCTCTCACCTGTGTGACTTCTCTGATGTGAAGCAAGTTGCGATTTCTGGGTAAAACATTTCCCACACTCAGAACATGGAAATGGATTCTCACCTGTGTGAATTCTCTGATGTGTAACAAGATTTGATTTCAGGGTAAAACATTTCCCACACTCAGAGCAAGAAAATGGCTTCTCACCTGTGTGACTTCTCTGATGTGTAACAAGACTATATTTCAGGGTAAAACATTTCCCGCACTCAGAGCAAGAAAATGGCTTCTCACCTGTGTGACTTCTCTGATGCTTAACAAGATTTGATTTGTGTGTAAAACTTTTCCCACACTCAGAACATTGAAATGGATTCTCACCTGTGTGACTTCTCTGATGTGTAACAAGATTTGATTTCAGGGTAAAACATTTCCCGCACTCAGAGCAAGAAAATGGCTTCTCACCTGTGTGAATTATCTGATGTCTAACAAGATATAATTTACTTATAAAACATTTCCCACATTCAGAACAGGAAAATGGCTTCTCTCCTGTGTGACTTCGTTGATGTGTAACAAGACCTGATTTCCGTGTAAAACATTTCCCACACTCAGAGCAAGAAAATGGCTTCTCACCTGTGTGGCTTCCCTGATGTGTAACAAGACCTGATTTCCGTGTAAAACATTTCCCGCACTCAGAACAAGAAAATGGCTTCTCACCTGTGTGGCTTCCCTGATGTTTAACATGATCTGATTTGTATGGAAAACACTTACCACACTCAGAACATGGTAATAGTCTCTCGCTTGCCTTAGCTGATTGATGGGTAATAAGGTTTGTGTTCTGTGTAAAACATTTGGCATCTATAGAACAGGGAAACACTGTATCTACTGTCAGAGCTGTAACAGATGCACCAATATCAGAGTGATCAGGAGAACATTTCCCAGGATCAGAGGGACCAGCTGATAGAGCTGGATGTATAATTGGGGTAATAGGATCATCTCTTGGAGAATCCGGTCTACTGTCATTATCTTTTTTTTCACAATCCGGGGATAACATTAGATGTCCTTCTGAGATATTCCTGCTTGTGTGTCCATCTGCTGGAAATAAAATACATTATGGAAATGTGAAATTTTCTGTAACAATATTAATCTTGTAAACAATAGAAGAAGACGACTTTCTGGGACACTTAATTGTAAATGTGTGTGTATAATAAAACATTACTTTTAATGAAGGCTTTATAATATTGTGTCTCAGACTATCATTGTGTCCACTCTCCTGAGAACACTCACAATAACAAACGTGATATTATAACAAGACTTAGATATATCTCTCTTGTACTGGTAACTAACCATGAAGTATAAATGGAGATGTAGTCACTCGCCAAGTCCTATGTCAGCACCAATGTAAAACTATGGATGGGGAATATATCGTATGAATTGGAGATTCTAGATGAACAATAACATCAGTCATATGAGCTGATGGATCAGAGAAATGTCGCCTAACGTTACTCCTGGAAGCATTGGTAAGGTAGCATTCCTTTATATGTGTGTGCTCATACGCTGGTAAGCCTGTACATGTGTTACTCACCCTTATTTCTCTCACGCCCGAGAGGATGCTGGGGTTATTTAGTACCTTGGGAGCCATGGTCACTTTAAGAGTTTCACAGTGTGGGCTGGCTCCTCCCTCTATGCCCCTCCCCCTCCTACCAGACTCCATTTAGAAAATGTGCCTGGAGGAGCCGGTCCCAGCTAGGGGAGCTCCTAAGAGTTTTGCTGCTGGCAACAGCCTTCCTGCTTCGTGGGACTTGGGGGGGGGGGGGAGTAGAAACAAAGTCTAGAAGTTAATGGTTCTCTATCTCCGCTGACAGGACACTGAGCTCCTGAGGGTGCTGATCTCAAGCCCACGAGGCAACCGATCACTCCCGCAGCACGACCGCCACCCCCAACAGAGACAGAAGAATGAAGTGTGGGGAGTACAGCGCCGGCGGCCCGGGAAGCGGGTCGCCGGCGGGAATGGCGGCACAAGAGTGGGAGCACAGCTCTGACAGGCTGCGCTCCGGAAGGCTCAGTGGCACACTGTGTATGACGCTGTGAGGGGCGTCCTGGGCCAGCACAATCATCCTACACTGGTCAACTATAGCTATCAGGGGCTAATCCCGCTGTTAGCTATAAAATACCTCAGGCCAGTATAATCAACTAAGTGCGGGAGAACGCGCCATTATAGGGGCGGGACTTCTCCTCAGAGTGGATCCAGCACTCACCAGCGCCATTTTCTCACTGCATACCTCTCTTCATACCGGGAGTGGACAACTGCGAAGCGGACTTCCTCAGCAGACACGATCTCCATCCAGGAGAATGGGGCCTCCACCCAGAGGTGTTCACAGAGGTAACAAGTCGATGAGGTGTACCTCAGATAGACATGATGGCCTCCCGCCTCAACAAGAAGCTTTGGAGATACTGTTCCAGGTCGAGATACCACAAGCAGTGGCAGTGGATGCCCTGGTAACTCCATGGGTGTTCCAATCGGTGTATGTGTTCCCTCCACTTCCACTCATCCCAAGGATTCTCAAACTAATAAAAAGAACAAGAGTTCAGGCGATCCTCATTGCTCCGGACTGGCCAACACGGGGTTGGTACGCGGATCTTCTGGAATTACTGCTGGAGGATCCGAGGCCTCTTCCTCTTCGCGAGGACCTTCTACTACAGGGATCATTCGCTTATCAAGACTTACCTCAGCTACGCATGGAGGTTGAACGCCAGACCATAGCTCGGAAGGGCATTCCGAAAAAGGTCATTCCTACCCTGATACAGGCCAGTAAAGGGAGTAACGTCTAAACATTACCATCAGATTTGGAAAAAGTATGTGTCTTGGTGTGAATCCAAGAAATTTCCTACGGTGGAGTTTCAACTCGGACGGTTTCTCCTCTTTCTCTAACGTCCTAAGTGGATGCTGGGGACTCCGTAAGGACCATGGGGATTAGCGGCTCCCCAGGAGACTGGGCACAACTATAAAGAAAGCTTTTAGACTACTGGTGTGCACTGGCTCCTCCCACTAAGACCCTCCTCCAGACCTCAGTTAGATTCTTGTGCCCGGCCGAGCTGGATGCACACTAGGGGCTCTCCTGAGCACCTAGAAAGAAAGTATATTTAGGTTTTTTATTTTCAGTGAGATCTGCTGGCAACAGACTCACTACAGCGAGGGACTAAGGGGAGAAGAAGCGAACCTACTTAACAGGTGGTAGTTTGGGCTTCTTAGGCTACTGGACACCATTAGCTCCAGAGGGATCGACCGCAGGACCCGACCTTGGTGTTCGTTCCCGGAGTCGCGCCGCCGTCCCCCTTACAGAGCCAGAAGACTTCAGTCTTCACCAAGGTAGCGCACAGCACTGCAGCTGTGCGCCATTGCTCCTCATGTACACCTCATACTTCGGTCACTGATGGGTGCAGGGCGCTGGGGGGGGGGGGGCGCCCTGAGGGCAATAAATAACACCTTGGCTGGCAAAATATACATCATATATAGTCCCAGAGGCTATATAGATGTAAAATTACCCCTGCCAGTATCACAGAAAAAGCGGGAGAAAGTCCGCCGAAAAGGGGCGGGGCTTCTCCCTCAGCACACTGGCGCCATTTTTCCCTCACAGTTCCGCTGGAAGGAAGCTCCCTGGCTCTCCCCTGCAGTCTGAGAATACTACAGAAGGGTAAAAAAGAGAGGGGGGGCACTAAATTTAGGCGCAGTATAGATATATATATATATATATATGTAATATATATAAAAAAGCAGCTATAGGGAAAACACTCATTGATAGTGGGATCCCAGTGTTATATAGCGCTCTGGTGTGTGCTGGCATACTCTCTCTCTGTCTCCCCAAAGGGCTTTGTGGGGTCCTGTCCTCTGTCAGAGCATTCCCTGTGTGTTTGCGGTGTGTCGGTACGGCTGTGTCGACATGTTTGATGAGGAGGCTTATGTGGAGGCGGAGCAGATGCCTGTAAATGTGATGTCACCCCCTGCGGGGTCGACACCTGAGTGGATGGTGCTGTGGAAGGAATTACGTGATAGTGTCGACTCCTTACATAAAAGGTTTGACGACATACCTAATGTGGGACAGCCGGCTTCTCAGCCTGTGCCTGCCCAGGCGTCTCAAAAACCATCAGGGGCTCTAAAACGCCCGCTACCTCAGATGGTTGACACAGATGTCGACACGGATACTGACTCCAGTGTCGACGACGAAGAGACTAATGTAACTTCCAGTAGGGCCACACGTTACATGATTGAGTTAATGAAAAATGTGTTGCACATTTCTGATGTTACCCCCGGTACCACAAAAAAGGGTATAATGTTTGGAGAGAAAAAACTACCAGTAGCTTTTCCTCCATCTGAAGAGTTAAATGAAGTGTGTGAAGAAGCGTGGGCTTCCCCTGATAAAAAGATGGTAATTTCTAAGAGGTTACTAATGGCGTACCCTTTCCCGCCAGAGGATAGGTCACGCTGGGAAACATCCCCTAGGGTGGATAAAGCGCTCACACGTTTGCCAAAGAAGGTGGCACTACCGTCTCCGGATACGGCCACCCTGAAGGAATCTGCTGATAGAAAGCAGGAGGCTATCCTGAAATCTATATATACACACACAGGTGTGATACGGAGACAGGCTATAGCTTCAGCCTGGATGTGCAGCGCTGCTGCTGCGTGGTCAGATTCCCTGTCAGAAAATATAGATACCCTAGACAGGGACACTATTTTACTGAACGTAGAGCATATAAAAGACGCACTTTTAAACATGAGGGATGCACAGAGGGATATTTGCCGGCTGGCATCAAAAATTAGTGCAATGTCCATTTCTGCCAGGAGAGGGTTATGGACTCGGCAGTGGACAGGTGATGCAGATTCCAAACGACACATGGAAGTTCTGCCTTATAAGGGTGAGGAATTGTTCGGGGATGGTCTCTCGGACCTCGTTTCCACAGCAACAGCTGGGAAGTCTACATTTTTGCCCCATGTTCCCTCACAACCAAAGAAAGCACCAAATTACCAGGTACAGTCCTTTCGGCCCAATAGGGGCAAGCGGGTTAAAGGCGCGTCCTTTCTGCCCAGAGGCAGAGGTAGAGGGAAAAAGCTGCAGCATACAGCCAGTTCCCAGGAGCAAAAGTCCTCCCCCGCTTCCTCTAAGTCCACAGCATGACGCTGGGGCTCCACAGGCAGAGCCAGGTACGGTGGGGGCCCGTCTCAAGCATTTCAGCAATCAGTGGGCTCGCTCACGGGTGGATCCCTGGATCCTTCAAATAGTATCTCAGGGGTACAAACTGGAATTCGAGACGTCTCCCCCCCGCCGTTTCCTCAAATCTGCCTTGCCAACCACTCCCTCAGGCAGGGAGGCAGTGTTACAGGCAATTCAAAAGCTGTATTCACAACAAGTGATAGTAAAGGTGCCCCTACTTCAACAAGGAAGGGTTTACTATTCCACAATGTTTGTGGTACCGAAACCGGACGGTTCGGTGAGACCCATTTTAAATTTGAAATCCTTGAACACATATATCAAAAAATTCAAGTTCAAGATGGAATCGCTCAGGGCGGTTATTGCAAGCCTGGACGAGGGAGATTACATGGTATCGCTGGACATCAAAGATGCTTACCTACATGTCCCCATTTACCATCCTCACCAGGAGTACCTCAGGTTTGTGGTACAAGATTGTCATTACCAATTCCAGATGTTGCCGTTCGGTCTCTCCACGGCTCCGAGGGTCTTTACCAAGGTAATGGCGGAAATGATGATACTCCTTCGAAGGAAGGGAGTTTTAATTATCCCGTACTTGGACGATCTCCTGATAAAGGCGAGGTCCAGAGAGCAGTTGTTGGTAGGGGTAGCACTATCTCGGGAAGTGCTACAACAGCACGGCTTGATTCTAAACATTCCAAAGTCACAGCTGGTCCCTACGACATGCCTGCTGTTCCTAGGGATGGTTCAGGACACAGAACAGAGAAAAGTGTTTCTCCCGGAGGAGAAGGCCAAGGAGCTGCCATCTCTAGTCAGAGGCCTCCTAAAACCAAAACAGGTGTTGGTGCATCACTGCACGTGGATCCTGGGAAAAATGGTAGCTTCCTACGAAGCGATTCCATTCGGCAGGTTTCATGCAAGAACCTTTCAGTGGGACCTGTTGGACAGGTGGTCCGGATCGCATCTTCAGATGCATCGTCTGATAACCCTGTCTCCAAGGACAAGGGTGTCTCTGCTGTGGTGGCTGCAGAGTGCTCATCTTCAAGAGGGCCGCAGATTCGGCATACAGGACTGGGTCCTGGTAACCACGGATGCCAGCCTTCGAGGCTGGGGAGCAGTCACACAGGGAAGAAACTTCCAAGGACTATGGTCAAGTCAGGAGAGTTCCCTGCACATAAATATTCTGGAACTAAGGGCCATTTACAATGCCCTAAGTCAGGCAAAACCCCTGCTTCAAAACCAGCCGGTACTGATCCAGTCAGAAAACATCACGGCAGTCGCCCATGTAAATCGACAGGGCGGCACAAGAAGCAGGACGGCAATGGCAGAAGCCACAAGGATTCTCCGATGGGCGGAAAATCACGTGTTAGCACTGTCAGCAGTGTTCATTCCGGGAGTGGACAACTGGGAAGCAGACTTCCTCAGCAGGCACGACCTCCACCCGGGAGAGTGGGGACTTCATCCAGAAGTCTTTCAAATGATTGTAAACCAGTGGGAAAAACCACAGGTGGACATGATGGCGTCCCGCCTAAACAAAAAGCTAGAAAATTTTGCGCCAGGTCGAGAGACCCGCAGGCGATAGCTGTGGACGCTCTGGTAACACCGTGGGTGTACCGATCGGTTTATGTGTTCCCTCCTCTTCCTCTCATACCAAAGGTACTGAGGATAATAAGGAGAAGAGGAGTAAGAACTATACTCATTGTTCCGGATTGGCCAAGAAGAGCGTGGTATCCGGAACTTCAAGAAATGATGTCAGAGGACCCATGGCCTCTACCGCTCAGACAGGACCTGCTGCAGCAGGGGCCCTGTCTGTTCCAAGACTTACCGCGGCTGCGTTTGACGGCATGGCGGTTGAACACCGGATCCTGAAGGAAAAGGGCATTCCGGAGGAAGTCATTCCTACGCTGATAAAAGCTAGGAAAGAAGTAACCGCGAACCATTATCACCGCATATGGCGAAAATATGTTGCGTGGTGTGAGGCCAGGAAGGCCCCAACGGAAGAATTTCAGCTGGGCCGGTTCCTGCACTTTCTACAGTCAGGGGTGATTATGGGCCTTAAATTGGGTTCCATTAAGGTCCAGATTTCGGCTCTATCGATTTTCTTCCAGAGAGAATTGGCTTCACTACCTGAAGTTCAGACTTTTGTTAAGGGAGTGCTGCATATTCAGCCCCCTTTTGTGCCTCCGATGGCACCTTGGGATCTCAACGCGGTGTTGGATTTCCTAAAGTCACATTGGTTTGAGCCACTGAAAACCGTGGATTTAAAATATCTCACGTGGAAAGTGGTCATGTTGTTGGCCTTGGCTTCGGCCAGGCGTGTTTCAGAATTGGCGGCTTTGTCATGTAAAAGCCCTTATCTGATTTTCCATATGGATAGGGCAGAATTGAGGACTCGTCCCCAGTTTCTCCCCAAAGTGGTATCAGCTTTTCATCTGAACCAACCTATCGTGGTGCCTGCGGCTACGAATGACTTGGAGGCTTCCAAGTTGTTGGATGTAGTCAGGGCCCTAAAAATTTATGTTTCCAGGACAGCTGGAGTCAGGAAGACTGACTCGCTTTTTATCCTGTATGCGCCCAACAAGTTGGGTGCACCTGCTTCTAAGCAGACTATTGCTCGCTGGATCTGTAGTATGATTCAGCTTGCAGATTCTGCGGCTGGACTGCCGCATCCTAAATCAGTAAAAGCCCATTCCACGAGGAAAGTGGGCTCTTCTTGGGCGGCTGCCCGAGTGGTCTCGGCTCTTCAACTTTGCCGAGCTGCTACTTGGTCAGGGGCAAACACGTTTGCTAAATTCTACAAATTTGATACCCTGGCTGAGGAGGACCTTGAGTTCTCTCATTCGGTGCTGCAGAGTCATCCGCACTCTACCGCCCGTTTGGGAGCTTTGGTATAATCCCCATGGTCCTTACGGAGTCCCCAGCATCCACTTAGGACGTTAGAGAAAATAAGAATTTACTCACCGGTAATTCTATTTCTCATAGTCCGTAGTGGATGCTGGGCGCCCATCCCAAGTGCGGATTGTCTGCAATACTTGTATATAGTTATTGCTTAACTAAAGGGTTATTGTTGAGCTATCTGTTGAGAGGCTCAGTTGTTATCATGCTGTTAACTGGGTATTGTATCACGAGTTATACGGTGTGATTGGTGTGGCTGGTATGAGTCTTACCCGGGATTCAAAATCCTTCCTACTTGTGTCAGCTCTTCCGGGCACAGTATCCTAACTGAGGTCTGGAGGAGGGTCTTAGTGGGAGGAGCCAGTGCACACCAGTAGTCTAAAAGCTTTCTTTATAGTTGTGTCCAGTCTCCTGCGGAGCCGCTACTCCCCATGGTCCTTACGGAGTCCCCAGCATCCACTACGGACTATGAGAAATAGAATTACCGGTGAGTAAATTCTTATTTTCTGCAAGCAGGCGTGAATGTGGACCTTTGGTCTCCATAAAGGTACAGATTTTGGCCTTGTCCATTTTCTTCCAGAAACAATTGGATGCCCTCCGTGAGGTTCAGACTTTCTTAAAAGGGGTTCTGCACATCTAACCACCCTTTGTGCCTCCTACGGCACCTTGATCTTAATGTGGTGCTGCAGTTCCTGCAATCGGATTGGTTCGAGCCTTTACAGGAGGTCGACATCAAGTTTCTTACTTGGAAGGCGGTCACACTGTTGGCATTGGCATCTGCTCGATGTGTGTCAGAATTGAGGGCATTGTCATGCAACAGCCCCTACTTGATTTTCCATGAGGATAGAGCTGAGCTCAGAACGCCTCAGCAATTTCTTCCAAAGGTTGTATCAGCTTTTCATATCAACCAACCTATTGTGGTGCCAGTGGCTACTGACTCCTCAATCACCTCAAAGTACTTGGATGTTGTGAGGGCTTTGAAAATTTATGTAAAGAGAAATTCTCGTCACAGGAAGTCGGAAGCTCTATTTGTCCTTTATGATCCCAACAAGATTGGGTGTCCTGCTTCTAAGCAGACGATTTCTTGCTGGATCATGTTTACTATCCAGCATGCTTATTCTACGGCAGGCCTTTAGTGTCCAAAATCTGTTAAGGCCCACTTTACTCGTAAAGTGGGTTCTTCCTGGGCGGCTGCCCGGGGTGTCTCGGCTTTACAACTTTTTACTGAGCGGCTACTTGGTCAGGGTCGAACACGTTTGCTAAGTTCTACAAGTTCGATACTTTTGCCTCTGAGGACCTAAAGTTTGGTCAATCTGTTCTGCAGGAACCTCAGCACTCTCCCTCCCGTACTGGGAGCTTTGGTACATCCACATGGTACTAAATGGAACCCCAGCATCCTCTAGGACAGAAGAGAAAATAGGATTTTAATTACCTACCGGTAAATCCTTTTCTCGTCTTCCGTAGAGGATGCTGGGCGCCCACCCAGTGCTTCGTTTTCCTACATTGTTACTTGGTTAAGTACTGCATTGTTATTTGGTTAAGTACTGCATTGTTACTTGGTTAAGTACTGCATTGTTACTTGGTTAAGTATTGTTGTTCAGCCATTGCTGAATCGTTTCAAGCTAGTTGGCTTGGCTTTTCTTTGCGTACGTGTGAGCTGGTGTGAATCTCACCACTATCTGTGTAGGGAGGAGCCAGCCCACACTATTAAACTCTTAAAGTGCCCATGGCTCCCAAGGGACCCGCATATACCCCATGGTACTAAATGGAACCCCAGCATCCTCTACGGACTATGAGAAAATTACTTACTGGTAGGTAATTAAAATCCTATTATAAGGTATATTGCTACAGCAGAGCAGGTGTGGAACAAGGTACTTTACATGCAATACACCATATAATACCCTGCAATCATCATACATCTGCTAGGTTATAGTCCACTCTTACACCCCCATAATCAGTGTCTTACCTCTATACTCTCAATAGTAATAAGGATGATGTGTGTATGGTACGATACAGAGAATTACATATCAGAATCTATACAGCTGCCGCCATACTTCTGCTTCTCATACGTGTGCTACTGGCAGCAGTGAACATCTGAGTGAGAGTGCAGGGAAGACAGCAGAGTCTGATGAGAAAGAGATTGGATCTGCCTTTGCAGGGATGTACCAAACCTGTCACCCTGTAAGTATATAAAATAATAAATAAGGAGGGGCGTGGGCGGAGTTCATCCAGACATGCTTTCTGGAGCTCTCCTCACTAAGTGGCTTCTTATCTACCCTACCTGATAGCTCTCAGCCGCCGCTGGGACCAAGACCCAATCTATTAAGTCCCCCACTCTTCCTGCCCTAAATCAGCTCGCTCAGCTCACTCTGGGCATTGTTCACTGTCTCAGCTTAGTGACGCCGCTGAAGCCTCGGGCTGTATTCTGGGGCTAAGTGCGCCCAGTCTTTCCTGCACGCTCCGGACACATGACTTGGAGGCGCTTTTGCTCAGGCAGGAGCACTTGCTCTCCCGCTCACACGGATGCACAACTCCCGCTACTGCTGGGGACAGAACGGGCTGCCCACAGTCACAGGAGCCCGGCGGTGATATTGGGAAGTGAGGTGGCTGCCATTTTAAATCCTGGTGCCCGGCCATCGCATGCTTTGCCTTCTGCCTTCAATAAAATTGATATAAGCTGCTAAATAAGTGTCCTGACGGCTGGACCGTGGTCACTACACTACATTGAAGCATTTGCCTGGAGTTGAAACTACCTTCTATGTATATGGTACCACTATAATCTACTTCCTCTCAGTCTACATGCAGAGCCCAGTATCAAGTATCGTCTGAGTACAGCTCATTACACTCTGATTACAACCTCACAGTATATTATTTTGTGGATTTATTCACTGAATATATTTTGCCATTTGTGTCTCTCTGAGCTGAGTACTTCACGTCTGTGATCACGCTGACCTCTAGTGGAATTTCTCGCTCATTACTGTGTTATTTGAGTTGCATTACATCCTGTTTACTTGATATTTGGGCTCGGATAGACCAGTCACCCAGAATGTCATTTTGAACGGAGTCATCTTGATGTAACCTCCTGACAGCGTACTACTGCTCCTTTTATTTAGAGATTGTTGGTGTTTTCCTATCTCTGAGAGGTCTGTCTCTTTGTAGCCAGCTTACCATGCTTTAAAAAATGTTAAAAGGTACCAAATCGGCCCCACCTATCCATCTCTTTGGTACCTCGAATTCAGGTGGTCTTTCTGAGACCGCTACAACATCATCTGCTTCTTCTTGTCAGTCGCACAGCCCAGCTGTAATGGCTGAAGACGTCTTAAGACACTCTAGATGGTCCTGTTACTCTACGCTCTATACATTCTATGTTATCTACATTAAAGGACTGAAATAACCTCAGAACTTAACTCTAATATTCAAGCTTTGAGGTCCGATATCAGTGAGATTGGCACTCATACAGACTATGATGAAAGAGATTGTTGCGTCTCACAAAGATCTGATTTCAGTACATGACACCCTTCAGGAAGACATGGTCTCTATTCGTGATAAAGTCATTGATTTAGAAGAATGCTCTCAGAGAAATAATATCAGAATAATGGGCATTCCGGATTCTGTTACAAATGCTGAGCTTTATGATTATGGTGTTTTAAAAGATTTTAGACAATAGACTTCAAGCGCTCCACAAATAGAACCAGTTCACCCTCTATACACCACAGATAGAGACAGAATAAAGAAGAAGAATAATACCGTCCCTTATTGTGTAGTATCAAATTCACAATTTGATTGATGGTATGTTCAAGATGTTTCTTTCGAGTGTACCATCTGTAATAAACTGTGTCCCCTTCATATAATATAAGAGCTGATAGATTTTGGCTCATAAAGGGGAACACATTAAAAACATCGATAGTGCAAATTATCGTTTTAAAAACATACAGGTTTTAATGACAATAACACACTTACAAACATAGAAGATAAAAGCGCATGTCACAAAATTCCCCCTCAGGCAGTAGTAGCAGTTGTGTGGAAGATCCTTATATATCCCAGATGGAGTTTTGGGTTAGCTGGACCGAGCTCCGGAACAAGGAAACAGCAGGATCTCCAAAAACAAGCACCGAGATGGGGTCGTGATAAATGGGAGAGCAGTACGCTTAACGCGTTTCAGACATCATCGTCCTTCGTCAGAAGCGTATCCTACTGCTCTCCTAATTCTCCCTTTATACCCTATACTAATACAGAGATCACCTGTCTTGAATCGCCGCTAATCGGCTGGTTAATCACGGCGCCGGTGTAGTTCTTTGCTGTTCGTCACTTCCGAGTCAGCTGTGCGTTCCATTTACTTCCGGGTGCGTTCCACCCGCCGGAAGTGATCATCGCAATCCGGAAATGGCGCTCCGTTACCGTTGTTTGCGTTCCACTTCATAGTTAGAGTATTCAGGTGATGATCAAACCTTGTCTCCTCTAGATAGGAGCAATTTCATTCCATGGGCTACACAATGTCCACTTCATAATCAATACTGATAGTATGCCTCAAAGAAAATGAACATTGTTATATATACAATCACACAGACTCATATAAAATTCCTAAAATTCATATAAAACATGGACAGGGAACATAGAAGACATGTAGATGAGAAGGAATGTAGGAATGCCACGGGTCATAGTGGAAAAAACAATTTATATTTCTAATCAAAATTTGATTAAAAAAATCTTTTAGTTAAAGAATCTTTAAGTTAAAAAACATTTCAATTCGAAATCCCCATTGAGACCCCTGGGAACCAGGGTGTCTAAGTGGTAGACCCATCTCATTTCCGCTTGGGATAGGCGTTTTTCCACATTCCTATTTTTCCAATGGGGTAAAATCAGCTGGATTCCCCAAAACCCTTTTATTCTTCATTCATTGGACTCATGGCATTCCTTGAAATGGGATGACACAGTGTGAGTAAGCAAACCTTTCCTTATGTTATATATATGTTCTGCTGCTCTAATTTTAAGATTCCTAGTGGTCTTTCCCACATAGTACTGGCCACATGAGCATTCCAGAACATATATAACATTCCTTGAGTGACAGGATATGAATTCTTTTATTTCCACCTGCCTATTATTTATGGTTAAATGGGTGAATTTCCTTTCTGTCAATTTTACAGTTTTGCACATTAAACATTCACCACAACGGTGGAATCCCTTTGTTCTAATACTCTGTCTAGGGTTAATTTCAAGGTTGCTTCTCACTAACTGATTCTGTATTGAAGATGCCCTTCTATAAATAAAGACAGGTTTGTCCGGTATCACCTTGCCCAACAATGCATCCTGTTGAAGCAATTTCCAATTATTTTTAAAAATAGCCTCAACCTGCCTATGTTTGGTACTGAATTGACTTAAAAAGGCCCATTGGAATTTGTTGTCCTTTTCTCCATTTGTGTTTTTAATCCTTAAAAGATCAGATCTTTCCATATTGTCTACTCTAGCTCTGGCCCTACTCAAGGTGTTTTTTGAATAGCCCTTTGCTAAGAACCTTTCCGAAAGGTCATCCTGCTGTTGTTTACAAACAGAAATATCTGTACAGTTACGTTTGATACGAATATACTGGCTAAAGGGAATTGATTGTAGCCAGTTAGGGTGATGTTGGCTAGACATCTCAATAAAACTGTTAGAGTCGGTGGCCTTCCTAAAGGTGCGAGTCTTCAAGGCACCGCCATCAACATACAGTTCTAAGTCTAAAAAATGAATACAGATTTGACTGAGATCAAATGTCAATTGTATTGCTACATCATTTGTATTTAATGTGTTGCACAGACTGGTTAGGCCTTCCATCGTCCCTCTCCAAACAAAAATAATATCATCGATAAAGCGTTGCCAGAGCACCAGGCTCGTCCCCAGCATGCCCCCACCATACACCATCCGTTCCTCCCAGTGGGCCATAAACAAGTTGGCATAGCTGGGGGCGAACCTGGTGCCCATGGCAGTGCCCCTCCTCTGCAAATAGAATGAACCATCAAATATAAAATAATTATTTATTAGAATAAAGTTGATACTTTCCAGAATGAATATTTTTAAATCCGGACTCAAGACGCTTTGGTCCAAAAAATAGGAAACAGCTGATATACCTTTTTCTCTATCAATGATAGTATAGAGAGATGACACATCAGCGGTACATAAATGGTCACCTTCTTGCCATTCGTACATATCTAATTTCTGAAGGATATCAGTCGTATCCCTCAAATATGCCTTCGTACCCTGTACAATTGGCTTAAGATAGAAGTCAATAAAGGCTGACAGGTTGCTAGTTATACTATTGCAACCTGAAATGATGGGCCTGCCTGGTGGGTGGAGGGGGTCCTTGTGGACTTTTGGCAGTACATATATTGATGGAACCGATGGATCCTTAATATTGATGAAATCAAATTCCATTTGCGAGATGGTTTTTGATTGTAATGCCTTAGAAGTGAATTCATTTAATTCTTTTATCACCCTCAACGTGGGGTCTCCTTTCAATTTCTTATAAGTATTGTCATCTGACAATTGTCTGTATATCTCATCAACATATGCTGCCCGGTCCATAAGGACCACCCCTCCACCCTTGTCTGCAGGCTTGATGACAATAGAGTCATCCTCTCTCAATGCTTTTAATGCAACAAACTGTTTCTTGGTGAGGTTTAGATTATTCCTTTTATTGGTTACTTGTGGAGTTTTTATCAGTTTTTCTATTTCATCAGTTACTACCTTGTTGAAGACATCTATACAACTCCCCTTACAAAAAGTTGGATTAAATGTGGATGGAGTACGAAAATTGGTTTTACTAACTGAAGCAACAGCAGGAGTTACATCATTTTCTTTTTCCTTATTCAAGAAGAAACGTTTAACTGTTAGTTTACGAGTGAATTTCTGCACATCTAAAAACAAGTCAAAACCTTTCGGTTCACTAGAGGGGGCAAATTTTAGTCCCTTTTGTAGGACTTGCTTTTCTTGTGCAGTTAACTGTTTTTTTGATAGATTAAAAATTTTAGTGTCTAACTCAGAATCAACCACATTTCCATTAGTAGCTAGTGTCCTATCTAACGACTGTTCCTCTCCAGAAGGTGTCTTTTTTAAATAAAGCTTGTTTCTCTTTCTATTTTTCCCGGCCCTTTTCCCCCTATGAGATTTTTTGGGGACCTTCACATTTTGTTTCTCCCCGATGATTTCTGTTCCCACTCTAAAAAAGACGTATTGAGATAGTTTGAATTTCCCGGGTCACCTATCTCTAATCTTTCATATCTATTGCGGACTACAGGATTATATTCATTACCCTGTCTGTATCCATTTTTTGGCTGTCGGGTATATACGGGACATTTATTTCTTCCCCAAGATTCCTGATTTGTTGTACCATTATGATTCCTAAGGACCGATCTATTGGGTCTTTGTTGGTGCAAATTAGTTTGATCTCGATAATAATTCCTATTGTGATCTGACTCACCATAGGGATTAAAGGGGGTATTTTGGATTTTATATCTCCTATCGGAGTTGCGCCAGGCTGGTGTTCTTTTTTTATTGGTTTTTAATACTTGTTTTTTAGGGGTTTCTGTTTTAGGAATCCCCTTACTTCCTTCCTGGGTACCTAACTTGTCTCTTTGATATTTTTTATTTTTCTTTTCCCTTAATTCCTTAGTATTTTTATTCATTTTCTGTAGGAGTTCCTTCTCATAAACCTGAAACTCCTCTAACTCCTTAAAGGTGTGTACCAAGGAGTGTAGCTCATTAATCTCATGATTTAATTGTTTCAAGGTGTTCCCTCTTTCTTTGATTATCAATTCGATTAAAGCTATGGAGCATGTATCAAGAATTTTGTTCCATTCATCCTGGAAACCCTCATTGATAGTTTCAAAAGATGGAGGTTTGACAATTTTCAATCCCTTAGGTATCAAATTCCCCTCAAGATACTTTTCCAGTGTAGTCACCTCCCACCATATTCTATTTTCCTTCATCATAATATTTTCTAATTTATGGAAAAGAGTACCTAGATCTTCATCACATAGATCTATTACATCAGTATTAGATTTGAAGGTGGTTTTAATGAGGTCATTTCTTTTTTCTCTGAATGTAAACATGGCTGCAGCAGAACTCAGAAAAATGAGGAAAAGTAGCAAGTAAAGATTCGGCTTTCAGAGATAATCTGCGCAAAACAATCAGTAGTGCAGCTAAAGTCTATATCTATTAGTGCTTCCCCTTTGCACCATAAATATAATACAGTGTTTTAAAAGATTTTAGACAATAGACTTCAAGCGCTCCACAAATAGAACCAGTTCACCCTCTATACACCACATCAAAAACATCGATAGTGCAAATTATCGTTTTAAAAACGATTAACCAGCCGATTAGCGGCGATTCAAGACAGGCGATCTCTGTATTAGTATAGGGTATAAAGGGAGAATTAGGAGAGCAGTAGGATACGCTTCTGACGAAGGACGATGATGTCTGAAACGCGTTAAGCGTACTGCTCTCCAATTTATCACGACCCCATCTCGGTGCTTGTTTTTGGAGATCCTGCTGTTTCCTTGTTCCGGAGCTCGGTCCAGCTAACCCAAAACTCCATCTGGGATATATAAGGATCTTCCACACAACTGCTACTACTGCCTGAGGGGGAATTTTGTGACATGCGCTTTTATCTTCTATGTTTGTAAGTGTGTTATTGTCATTAAAACCTGTATGTTTTTAAAACGATAATTTGCACTAGCGATGTTTTTAATGTGTTCCCCTTTATGAGCCAAAATCTATCAGCTCTTATATTATATGAAGGGGACACAGTTTATTACAGATGGTACACTCGAAAGAAACATCTTGAACATACCATCAATCAAATTGTGAATTTGATACTACACAATAAGGTACGGTATTATTCTTCTTCTTTATTCTGTCTCTATCTGTGGTGTATAGAGGGTGAACTGGTTCTATTTGTGGAGCGCTTGAAGTCTATTGTCTAAAATCTTTTAAAACACTGTATTATATTTATGGTGCAAAGGGGAAGCACTAATAGATATAGACTTTAGCTGCACTACTGATTGTTTTGCGCAGATTATCTCTGAAAGCCGAATCTTTACTTGCTACTTTTCCTCATTTTTCTGAGTTCTGCTGCAGCCATGTTTACATTCAGAGAAAAAAGAAATGACCTCATTAAAACCACCTTCAAATCTAATACTGATGTAATAGATCTATGTGATGAAGATCTAGGTACTCTTTTCCATAAATTAGAAAATATTATGATGAAGGAAAATAGAATATGGTGGGAGGTGACTACACTGGAAAAGTATCTTGAGGGGAATTTGATACCTAAGGGATTGAAAATTGTCAAACCTCCATCTTTTGAAACTATCAATGAGGGTTTCCAGGATGAATGGAACAAAATTCTTGATACATGCTCCATAGCTTTAATCGAATTGATCATCAAAGAAAGAGGGAACACCTTGAAACAATTAAATCATGAGATTAATGAGCTACACTCCTTGGTACACCCCTTTAAGGAGTTAGAGGAGTTTCAGGTTTATGAGAAGGAACTCCTACAGAAAATGAATAAAAATACTAAGGAATTAAGGGAAAAGAAAAATAAAAAATATCAAAGAGACAAGTTAGGTACCCAGGAAGGAAGTAAGGGGATTCCTAAAACAGAAACCCCTAAAAAACAAGTATTAAAAACCAATAAAAAAAGAACACCAGCCTGGCGCAACTCCGATAGGAGATATAAAATCCAAAATACCCCCTTTAATCCCTATGGTGAGTCAGATCACAATAGGAATTATTATCGAGATCAAACTAATTTGCACCAACAAAGACCCAATAGATCAGTCCTTAGGAATCATAATGGTACAACAAATCAGGAATCTTGGGGAAGAAATAAATATCCCGTATATACCCGACAGCCAAAAAATGGATACAGACAGGGTAATGAATATAATCCTGTAGTCCGCAATAGATATGAAAGATTAGAGATAGATGACCCGGGAAATTCAAACTATCTCAATACGTCTTTTTTAGAGTGGGAACAGAAATCATCGGGGAGAAACAAAATGTGAAGGTCCCCAAAAAATCTCATAGGGGGAAAAGGGCCGGGAAAAATAGAAAGAGAAACAAACTTTATTTAAAAAAGACACCTTCTGGAGAGGAACAGTCGTTAGATAGGACACTAGCTACTAATGGAAATGTGGTTGATTCTGAGTTAGACACTAACATTTTTAATTTATCAAAAAAACAGTTAACTGCACAAGAAAAGCAAGTCCTACAAAAGGGACTAAAATTTGCCCCCTCTAGTGAACCGAAAGGTTTTGACTTGTTTTTAGATGTGCAGAAATTCACTCGTAAACTAACAGTTAAACGTTTCTTCTTGAATAAGGAAAAAGAAAATGATGTAACTCCTGCTGTTGCTTCAGTTAGTAAAACCAATTTTCGTACTCCATCCACATTTAATCCAACTTTTTGTAAGGGGAGTTGTATAGATGTCTTCAACAAGGTAGTAACTGATGAAATAGAAAAACTGATAAAAACTCCACAAGTAACCAATAAAAGGAATAATCTAAACCTCACCAAGAAACAGTTTGTTGCATTAAAAGCATTGAGAGAGGATGACTCTATTGTCATCAAGCCTGCAGACAAGGGTGGAGGGGTGGTCCTTATGGACCGGGCAGCATATGTTGATGAGATATACAGACAATTGTCAGATGACAATACTTATAAGAAATTGAAAGGAGACCCCACGTTGAGGGTGATAAAAGAATTAAATTAATTCACTTCTAAGGCATTACAATCAAAAACCATCTCGCAAATGGAATTTGATTTCATCAATATTAAGGATCCATCGGTTCCATCAATATATGTACTGCCAAAAGTCCACAAGGACCCCCTCCACCCACCAGGCAGGCCCATCATTTCAGGTTGCAATAGTATAACTAGCAACCTGTCAGCCTTTATTGACTTCTATCTTAAGCCAATTGTACAGGGTACGAAGGCATATTTGAGGGATACGACTGATATCCTTCAGAAATTAGATATGTACGAATGGCAAGAAGGTGACCATTTATGTACCGCTGATGTGTCATCTCTCTATACTATCATTGATAGAGAAAAAGGTATATCAGCTGTTTCCTATTTTTTGGACCAAAGCGTCTTGAGTCCGGATTTAAAAATATTCATTCTGGAAAGTATCAACTTTATTCTAATAAATAATTATTTTATATTTGATGGTTCATTCTATTTGCAGAGGAGGGGCACTGCCATGGGCACCAGGTTCGCCCCCAGCTATGCCAACTTGTTTATGGCCCACTGGGAGGAACGGATGGTGTATGGTGGGGGCATGCTGGGGACGAGCCTGGTGCTCTGGCAACGCTTTATCGATGATATTATTTTTGTTTGGAGAGGGACGATGGAAGGCCTAACCAGTCTGTGCAACACATTAAATACAAATGATGTAGCAATACAATTGACATTTGATCTCAGTCAAATCTGTATTCATTTTTTAGACTTAGAACTGTATGTTGATGGCGGTGCCTTGAAGACTCGCACCTTTAGGAAGGCCACCGACTCTAACAGTTTTATTGAGATGTCTAGCCAACATCACCCTAACTGGCTACAATCAATTCCCTTTAGCCAGTATATTCGTATCAAACGTAACTGTACAGATATTTCTGTTTGTAAACAACAGCAGGATGACCTTTCGGAAAGGTTCTTAGCAAAGGGCTATTCAAAAAACACCTTGAGTAGGGCCAGAGCTAGAGTAGACAATATGGAAAGATCTGATCTTTTAAGGATTAAAAACACAAATGGAGAAAAGGACAACAAATTCCAATGGGCCTTTTTAAGTCAATTCAGTACCAAACATAGGCAGGTTGAGGCTATTTTTAAAAATAATTGGAAATTGCTTCAACAGGATGCATTGTTGGGCAAGGTGATACCGGACAAACCTGTCTTTATTTATAGAAGGGCATCTTCAATACAGAATCAGTTAGTGAGAAGCAACCTTGAAATTAACCCTAGACAGAGTATTAGAACAAAGGGATTCCACCGTTGTGGTGAATGTTTAATGTGCAAAACTGTAAAATTGACAGAAAGGAAATTCACCCATTTAACCATAAATAATAGGCAGGTGGAAATAAAAGAATTCATATCCTGTCACTCAAGGAATGTTATATATGTTCTGGAATGCTCATGTGGCCAGTACTATGTGGGAAAGACCACTAGGAATCTTAAAATTAGAGCAGCAGAACATATATATAACATAAGGAAAGGTTTGCTTACTCACACTGTGTCATCCCATTTCAAGGAATGCCATGAGTCCAATGAATGAAGAATAAAAGGGTTTTGGGGAATCCAGCTGATTTTACCCCATTGGAAAAATAGGAATGTGGAAAAACGCCTATCCCAAGCGGAAATGAGATGGGTCTACCACTTAGACACCCTGGTTCCCAGGGGTCTCAATGGGGATTTCGAATTGAAATGTTTTTTAACTTAAAGATTCTTTAACTAAAAGATTTTTTTAATCAAATTTTGATTAGAAATATAAATTGTTTTTTCCACTATGACCCGTGGCATTCCTACATTCCTTCTCATCTACATGTCTTCTATGTTCCCTGTCCATGTTTTATTTGAATTTTAGGAATTTTATATGAGTCTGTGTGATTGTATATATAACAATGTTCATTTTCTTTGAGGCATACTATCAGTATTGATTATGAAGTGGACATTGTGTAGCCCATGGAATGAAATTGCTCCTATCTAGAGGAGACAAGGTTTGATCATCACCTGAATACTCTAACTATGAAGTGGAACGCAAACAACGGTAACGGAGCGCCATTTCCGGATTGCGATGATCACTTCCGGCGGGTGGAACGCACCCGGAAGTAAATGGAACGCACAGCTGACTCGGAAGTGACGAACAGCAAAGAACTACACCGGCGCCGTGATTAACCAGCCGATTAGCGGCGATTCAAGACAGGTGATCTCTGTATTAGTATAGGGTATAAAGAGAGAATTAGGAGAGCAGTAGGATACGCTTCTGACGAAGGA
This sequence comes from Pseudophryne corroboree, assembly GCF_028390025.1. Lineage (NCBI taxonomy): Eukaryota > Metazoa > Chordata > Amphibia > Anura > Myobatrachidae > Pseudophryne > Pseudophryne corroboree. The sequence goes on from NC_086446.1 coordinate 14,244,773, forward strand.
CGATGATGTCTGAAACGCGTTAAGCGTACTGCTCTCCCATTTATCACGACCCCATCTCGGTGCTTGTTTTTGGAGATCCTGCTGTTTCCTTGTTCCGGAGCTCGGTCCAGCTAACCCAAAACTCCATCTGGGATATATAAGGATCTTCCACACAACTGCTACTACTGCCTGAGGGGGAATTTTGTGACATGCGCTTTTATCTTCTATGTTTGTAAGTGTGTTATTGTCATTAAAACCTGTATGTTTTTAAAACGATAATTTGCACTATCGATGTTTTTAATGTGTTCCCCTTTATGAGCCAAAATCTATCAGCTCTTATATTATATGAAGGGGACACAGTTTATTACAGATGGTACACTCGAAAGAAACATCTTGAACATACCATCAATCAAATTGTGAATTTGATACTACACAATAAGGGACGGTATTATTCTTCTTCTTTATTCTGTCTCTATCTGTGGTGTATAGAGGGTGAACTGGTTCTATTTGTGGAGCGCTTGAAGTCTATTGTCTAAAATCTTTTAAAACACTGTATTATATTTATGGTGCAAAGGGGAAGCACTAATAGATATAGACTTTAGCTGCACTACTGATTGTTTTGCGCAGATTATCTCTGAAAGCCGAATCTTTACGAGCTTTATGATTATGCCACGGACCTCATTCAGAAACTTTCACCGAAAGGCTTCTGCCGCGGACCTTCTTACTTATAGGATCCATAGACTCCCAAAGTCCTAACAGGCCTCTATCCAAGCACCGAGGGATACTCTGCTCAGGATCTGGATGATGAAGGGCTGCCCACCTTAATGTGCGGTTTACCTCCTTCATTGCCATTTGGCTGCGAGTTCCTCCCTGATGATTGAGGTACGCTACTGCCGTTGCATTGTTCAAGAGAATCTGTACCGGTTTTCCTTGAAGTATGTCATTTGCCTGAGTGAATGCCATATACAGTATATGGCCCGAAGTTCCAATATATTTATCGGCAGGCAACTTTCTTCCTTGGTCCACTGCACCTGGAAGCAGCACTTTTCTGACATGGATCCCCAGCCCTGAAGACTGGCGTCCGTTATCAGAACCTCCCACTCCGAGATCCAAAAGGGTCGCCCTTTGTCTGTAGCTACCAGGCTAACGACCTCCGTACTTCCTGAGGAAAGACCATAGTCTGCGTTTTATCATCTCATGTAGCCCATTCCATCTGGAAAGAATCAGACGTTGAAGGGGCCTCTAGTGGAATTGAGCATATTCCACCATGTCGAATGTTGACACCATAGATTCCATCACTCACATTGCTGCCTGAATGGATACTCTTTGATTGTGTAGTAGCTACTGAATCCTTGTCTGTATTGTGGATATTCTGTTCAGAGGTAGAAAAAGTCTCAGAAGCCTGGAATACAATACAGCCCTCAGGGGCATCATGCGTTGAGACGGAACCAGGGATAACCGCCCAATTTATGAGCCAGCCATGGCTTTGTAAACAGCCTATTGTCAATTGCAGATGGCCCTGGAGAGTTTCCTGGGAATGAGCCAGGATTAACAGTTTGCCCAGGTATGGGAAAATTCTTGTCCCCAGAAGACGGAGATAAGCCGCCATCACCACCATCATTTTGGTAAACACTCTTGGAGCTGTAGCCAGTCCAAACGGTAGGGCCTGAAACTGAAAATGTTGCCGGAGCATAGCAAACCTGAGATAGCACTGATGGAACGGTGCTATAGGTCAGGGATGCGGAACCTTCAGCCCTCCAGCTGTTGTTGAACTACACATACCAGCATGCCTTGCAACAGTTTTTGCTATTTGGCCATGCAAAAACTGATGAGGGGCATGATGGGATGTGTAGTTCAACAACAGCTGGAGGGCCCAAAGTTCCCCATCCCTGCTATAGGTACACGCAGGTAAGCATCCTGGATATCTAGGGGTGCCATAAAATCCCCCGGCTCCACGTCCAAGATAATGGAACGTAAAGTCTCCATATGAAAACGATGCACCCAAATGTACAGTGCATCCGGAAAGTAGGGAAAGATGAATGCAGCAATGTACAGAGGCTGATGGCTTATCTTCTGGTTTGGAAGCAGGCCCTCTGGTAGCCCAATGCTTTTTACTCTTTACAGACTTATCCGATCGGGACTGTTTGCCGTAACCCTTTCCTTTCGCTTTTCCTTGGGTCCAAAAGGACTGAAAAGCTGGAAACCTAGGTTTAGACTTGTAGGTAGAAGGAAACGTCACTTTCTTAGAGTCTGCTTCTGACGCCAGAATATTGTTTAACTCTTTACCAAAAAGAATATCTCCAGTAAAAGGCAAAATCTCTAGTCCTTTTTTGGACTCTGAGTCAGCCTTCCATGTACGTAGCCAGACAGCTCTGCATGCTGCTACTGCAGAGGCTGATGCTTGAGAAGCTATAGTACCCATATCCAAGGCTGCTTCTTCCATAAAGACATCTGATTGTTTAATATGAGCAATATGGGACTTTTGTTCTCTGTACACCATTAGCAGATTGTCTTCTAATGCATCAGCCCAGGCCGCCACTGCTTTCACCATCCAGGCTGAAGCCATGGCCGGCCTAACAACTGCCCCTGACAAGGAAAAAACAGTTTTTAGAAAACTATTTTTCTATCCGTTACATCATTTAATGATGTTGAAGGCAGGGGTAATGTAGATTTACGCACCAACCGAATGACATGCGTATCTACTTTGGGAGCCACTTCCCTTTTCAAACAATCCCCATCCAGAAGAGGATAATGAGAATTCCATTTTTTAGGAATTATGAACTTCTTATTGGGTGTGACGCAAGCATCTTGCATGATTTCCGTCAGCTGTTCTGTCTCCGGAAATTCAGTTCTGACCGTTTTGGGACATTTAAACACATGTGCCTCCTCTAAGGATAGAATGGCTTTCATAGCACTAATTAGCTCAGGTATATCTACCAAGCTGGGACCTTCATCCTCATCTCTGTATACAGACCCAGAATGCAATGAATCATCCTCATCCTCCGAAGTGTCCCCTTCTGAAACCTGTGTAGACTGTGAAGATTGTTGTTTCATGTCAGTGTGATTTACTTTCCACAGGCCTTTCAGCCTGTTTTTGTTGAAAGGCTGCAGATTCCTGGACTGGATCTGATAAGACCCAGGGAGAATGTTGCATGTAAGGGTTAATTGGGTAACATATCCCTGGTATGGGAGCTGGTATAATCCGCTCAACAATATTGGATAATGTTTGTGTAAAAGAAGCCCATGGAGGTTCTGACAGAACCTGTGCCTGCCTTGGATTACTATGGAGGCTTTGGTGGAAGCTATAACACATAATCCATTTTGTACCAGATCTTGAGAGGTTAACCCTGCTTTGCATGACAAACATGATATCAATGTTGGTGCTGCTGTGGAGAGTGTATCCTCCTAACCCTTGCCTCTCTTAGACATGGCATTCACACACCTGTATGGTGTTAACTACACAATTTGTGACCACATTCACTGTAAGCTTGCTAAAGTGATATACAATCCGATCCCTCTCTGCCTTGCACCAGCATTGAGGATATATAACACCCGCAAAACTGACAGATATACAGTAAAGGTCAGCAGCCACACTAGCAATCAGTCTGATCATAGCAGCAAATTTGCTGCTACGATCAGATCCAGATATTAGTATATGAAGCAGTGGATTGATATGCTGTAATTCAAGTCACAATCTGGTACGTAGTTTATTATTGGTGGGTGTGGGCACCCTGAAAAGAAATACTATACCATTGGCGCTTCTTCCTCTCCCTCTTGTTCACAGATTCTTTGACTATCTACCTAGTAGCAATTTGAGGAACTGAGCAGCCGCCCAAAGAAGTGGAGTGTGTGAGATTGAGGCTATAAACCCTACATTGGACTTCATGGAACCCTGTGGACTACATCAGGGTACAGAAATATTGGACTGGGAGAAGCGCACTGATCTATTCCTTTTTCAAACGATAGATATATATATATATATATATATATATAAATAAATCTATCTATCTATAATAATATATTATAGTACATAGCATGGCTGCTGGTGACACACAGTGACATGATGTGAAGGGGAGAGCAGGAGTATAATAGGGGCTGATGGCTCCTGACTACCCCACTGGGAAAATATACTTTGCTCATTAGTTTGTACGGACAGAGGAGGGTGTAGGATAAGAGATTGCTGTAGTGACTGAGGAAGGAGAATATGTGACTCTTATCTGTAATAAGTGTTTATTACTCACCTGTGCTGATATCTGTAGGAATTTTCTCCTCCTTACACTGCTGATCACCTCTCACATACGTCTCTTCTTCTCCCTCCGTATCTAATGCCTTCATATCAGTCACATACGGCTCTTCTTCTCCCTCCGTATCTACTGCCTTCATATCAGTCACATACGTCTCTTCTTCTCCCTCTATATCTTCTGCCTTCATATCAGTCACATACATCTCTTCTTCTCCCTCTATATCTTCTGCCTTCATATCAGTCACATACGTCTCTTCTTCTCCCTCTATATCTTCTACCTTCATATCAGTCACATATGTCTCTTCTTCTTCCTCTATATCTTCTGCCTTCATATCAGTCACATACGTCTCTTCTTCTCCCTCTATATCTTCTGCCTTCATATCAGTCACATAAGTCTCTTCTTCTCCCTCTATATCTTCTGCCTTCATATCAGTCACATACGTCTCTTCTTCTCCCTCTGTATCTTCTGCCTTCATATCCGTCACATACGTCTCTTCTTCTTCCTCTATATCTTCTGCCTTCATATCAGTCACATACGTCTCTTCTTCTCCCTCTGTATCTTCTGCCTTCATATCAGTCACATACGTCTCTTCTTCTCCCTCTATATCTTCTCCCTTCATATCAGTCACATACGTCTCTTCTTCTTTCTCTATATCTTCTGTCTTCATATCAGTCACATACGTCTCTTCTTCTCCCTCTATATCTTCTGTTTTAATATCAGACAGGTGTTCTAACTAAAAAAAAAAAACCCCACTATAATGACATTTGCATACAGTCAGATTAAATTTAGGTGAAACAGTATAATACCACAACACCTTATAGAGGGTGCATGTAAATCGTACGTATTCCTCCCACCTACCTGATCCTCCTGTGGGGTCCTGTGATTCTCCTCTGTACAATCCTGGGAATACAGAGGACGGGGACATCTCTCTGGGGTATCTCTGTTACTGGGCCCATCTGTAGGAGACACACAGTGACTGAGTACAGTGTATATATGTGATTAACAGGTGATGTGTGTATATAGGTGCCCCCATACCTGCTCTCCCCTGTACAATACATGACAGTCTCCTCTTACCCAGTGATGTGAGGGGCCGGTGATTCTCCATCATCACGTCCTTGTACAGACCCCTGTGTTCCTCTATATTCTCCCCCTCCTGCATGGAGACATAGACAGTGACATCCTGACACCTTACATAAACCTGACACACAGTAATACAGTCGTCACCCAGACACGTCCCCTGGTGTTATTGTATAATGTCCCATTCCCAGCAGTCACCTCTCCAGTCATCACCCAGACACATCCCCTGGTGTTATTGTATAATGTCCCATTCCCAGCAGTCACCTCTCCAGTCATCACCCAGACACATCCCCTGGTGTTATTGTATAATGCCCCATTCCCAGCAGTCACCTCTCCAGTCATCACCCAGACACATCCCCTGGTGTTACTGTATAATGTCCCATTCCCAGCAGTCACCTCTCCAGTCAGCAGCTGAATGATCTTGTTGGCGAGTTCCAGGATTTTCTGGTCATTGTGTCTCTCATGTATCAGTGAGTGAGGTTGAGGCACCGTGATGGGGCTCTGGGTCCTGCTCAGTCCTCCTGACACGCGGAGACGGCTGCTGGGTGTCTCATACTCACCGGATGTCTTCCTCACTACTGTGTAATCCTGTGTATTGGGGAAGACACTAACTATGAATACATATACTCCAAGATCTCCTCACTGTCCCAGTCATGTCCCTGTATTATTATAATAGATATATGATGTAACTGTGACGCTCCCAGATCCCCTCACCTCCCCAGTCATGTCCCTGTATTATTACTATAGATATAATTGATGTCAGTGTGACGTTCCCAGATCCCCTCACCTCCCCAGTCATGTAATTGTATTATTACTATAGATACGTGACGTCACTGTGATACTCCAAGAACCCCTCACCTCCCCAGTCATGTCCCTTTATTATTACTATAGATATAAGTGATGTCACTGTGACACTCCCAGATCCCCTCACCTCTTCAGTCATGTCCCTGTATTATTACTATAGATATAAGTGACGTCACTGTGACACTCCCAGATCCCCTCACCTCCCCAGTCATGTCCCTGTATTATTACTATAGATATAAGTGACGTCACTGTGACACTCCCCGATCCCCTCCCTAGTCATGTCCCTGTATTATTACTATAGATATAAGTGATGTCACTGTGACTCTCCCAGATCCCCTCACGTCCCCAGTCATATCCCTGTATTATAACTATAGATATAAGTGATGTCACTCTGACAATCCCAGACTTCCTCACCACCCCAGTCATGTCCCTGTATTATTACTATAGATATAAGTGATGTCACTGTGACACTCCCGGATCCCCTCACCTCCCCAGTCATGTCCCTGTATTATTACTATAGATATGAGACGTCACTGAGATGCTCCCAGATCCCCTCACCTACCTAGTCATGTCCCTGTATTATTACTATAGATATAAGTGAGGTCACTGTGACACTCCCAGATCCCCTCACCTCCCCAGTCATGTCCCTGTATTATTACTATAGGTATAAATGATGTCACTGTGACACTCCCAGATCCTCTCACCTCCCTAATCATGTCCCTGTATTATTACTATAGGTATAAATGATGTCACTGTGACACTCCCAGATCCCCTCACCTCCCCAGTCATGTCCCTGTATTATTACTATAGGAGGTATAAATGATGTCACTGTGACACTCCCAGATCCCATCACCTCTCCGGTCAGCAGGTAGATGATCTCCATGGTGATATTTATTATCCTCTCAGTCCTGTGACTTCCGTCCATGTCCATGCTTTGTGATAGATGAGAATACAGAACGTGTGACGTGTAATAAAGACTCTGGTTCCTCACAGCTGGAGAGTCTGGGAATAAATGTAATAGATATAACACACACATGACAGAGAAAGCATGTAACACAGATACATGACACTCCGTGACCACTAAGACACCCCCTCTGCCACGCCCCCACAGCCAGAGATCCCTGGTCAGCGTCTGTCAGAGGTTCCTGTTCCCCATAAGGCTCCTCAGAGTCACACAGCGCTGTACTGTATAATGTTACCCCAATGCTCCTTCCATGGCCGGGGTCTTATTCCTCCCAGACACGTACTTGGTGCCAGTTGCTGCACAGGAATCAGTTACAGACACATGAATTAGGGATGTTGGGATTTTATATTCAATTTATTCTAGAACCTGAGAGGATTTGTGACTGTACCCAGGTCACACAGATAGGGGGGAGGTGAGGGGAGAGGGGATCCGGATGGTAGGGTGGCAGTCAATAGGGCGACCACTATTGGTCGACATGGGAAAAAGGTTGACACAGGAAAAGTTTGACATTTTTATAGTTTATTTTTATCTTTTTCATACTTTACGATCCACGTGGACTATGATTGGGAATAGTGACCCGGGAAGCGCAGCGAGCCATGCAAGGGGATGTGGTGCAATAATTGGGGTTCCTGGTGATGTTACAGAGAAAATGACACCAAACACATTTTAATGTATGCCGACCTTTTCACGTGTTGACCTGTCCCGCGTCCGCCTTTTCCACATGTCGACCAATAGCGGTCAACCCATTGTCCTTATCGAGGGCGACCCTTTGATTCATAACCAGGGGTAGTTACACAGGAGAGCAGAAGGGGTGTAGATTTGGGGAGAGGGGAACAAAAGTAGGAAATCTGGGTGTACAGCGGAGGGTGACCACTCATTACTGTTATTATTACATTGCTGCTATAGTAACAGGATACCACAGGCTGCTCCCCTGTATAATAATATTAACAGGACACCACATGCTGCTCCGCCTGTATAATAATACTAACAGGACACCACAGGCTGCTCCCCTGTATAATAATATTAACAGGACACCACATGCTGCTCCGCCTGTATAATAATACGAACAGGACACCACAGGCTGCTCACCCCTGTATAATATTAACAGGACACCACAGGCTGCTCCCTCTGTATAATAATACTAACAGGACACCACAGGCTTCTCCCCCTGTATAATAATACTATTAGGATACCACAGGCTGCTCCCCCTGCATAACAATTATAACAGGACACCACAGGCTGCTCCCCCTGCATAACAATTATAACAGGATACTACAGGCTGCTCCCCCTGTATAGTAAGACGCCATTACCTGATCACGACGGACACTCCTCCCTCTTATGTCGTAACTCCTCCCCCAGACGGAAAAGGTCCCTTAGCACCACTTGCAGCAATGAAAACTCAATTCCTGTGTGTGGAACGCAAAGACCGGAAGTATGGTGGAACGCACAGGCGGAAGTAAGGCATGATTGGCACAGGCTGCTTCCTGGAGACTGACCCCTCCCCTTCTACACCCCGACCATAGCACCCGCCCTCTGTAAACACTTGTACCATACATGTCCTCAGTGCAGGAGGCCAGCGGCCATGTTCTTGTAGACCAGTCAGTTATCAGCAATAGGTTCCCTGGCTGTGTAGTGACGTCAGGAGCGGCGGCCATTTTCCCCTGGTCTGAGCTCCACCTTCCTTCTATCATTCCCACGAGGCAGCAGGAGCAGAGAGCAGCCATTGCTGTGTCTGGCAGCAGGTAATGATATTATTATTATTATTATTATTATTATTATTATCATTCTATAGGCTGAGCAGCTCTGGTGTCAGGTTGCTGTACTACAGGGGGAGCAGCCTCTGGTGCCTTGTTGTAGTGCAGCTGGAGCAGCCTGTAGTGCTGCATTATCACTGTACACAGGGCATGTATGTAATATGTGTGTATATAGGGGGTAGAGCGCCTGGAGATAATGGTTGGTGCCCCCCTACCAACAAGCCCCCCCCCCCGCTACACACAGAGACACGTTCCCCCCCCTACACCCCGACCTCAGCAGCTGCAGCGCCCATAGTTACTCTCACCTCAGTGCAAGCAGGCACAGGGTCACATGATGCACATTGCATTTATCAATGTATTTATCTCTCCCGAGTCCCGGCTGTGATTTCTCTGACGTCTGTCTCTGGCATTGCACGCACAGAGCGCTTACACAGTGCAATGACCGCCGGATACTACAGAGAGCGTCGCTGTGACCGCCAGATAATACAGAGAGCGTCGCTGTGACCGCCAGATAATACAGAGAGCGTCGCTGTGACCGCCAGATAATACAGAGCGTCGCTGTGACCACCAGATAATGCAGAGAGCGTCGCTGTGAGCGCCAGATACTGCAGAGAGCATCACATAATGCAGAGAGCGTCGCTGTGACCGCCAGATAATACAGAGAGCGTCGCTGTGACCGCCAGATAATACAGAGCGTCGCTGTGACCACCAGATAATGCAGAGAGCGTCGCTGTGACCACCAGATATTACAGAGAGCGTCGCTGTGACCGCCAGATAATACAGAGAGCGTCGCTGTGACCGCCAGATAATACAGAGAGCGTCGCTGTGACCGCCAGATAATACAGAGCGTCGCTGTGACCACTATATAATGCAGAGAGCGTCGCTGTGACCACTATATAATACAGAGAGCGTCGCTGTGACCACTATATAATGCAGAGAGCGTCGCTGTGACCACTATATAATGCAGAGAGCGTCGCTGTGACCACTATATAATACAGAGAGCGTCGCTGTGACCACTATATAATGCAGAGAGCGTCGCTGTGACCACTATATAATGCAGAGAGCGTCGCTGTGACCACTATATAACACAGAGAGCGTCGCTGTGACCACTATATAATGCAGAGAGCGTCGCTGTGACCGCCAGATAATACAGAGAGCGTCGCTGTGACCGCCAGATAATACAGAGCGTCGCTGTGACCACCAGATAATGCAGAGAGCGTCGCTGTGAGCGCCAGATACTGCAGAGAGCGTCACAATGCAGAGAGCGTCGCTGTGACCACCAGATACTGCAGAGAGCGTCGCTGTGACTGCTATATAATGCAGAGAGCGTCGCTGTGAGCGCCAGATACTGCAGAGAGTGTCGCTGTATGCGCCAGATACTGCAGAGAGTGTCGCTGTGACCGCCAGATACTGCAGAGAGCGTCGCTGTGAGCGCCAGATACTGCAGAGAGCGTCGCTGTGACCGCTATATAATGCAGAGAGCGTCGCTGTGAGCGCCAGATACTGCAGAGAGCGTCGCTGTGAGCGCCAGATACTGCAGAGAGCGTCGCTGTGAGCGCCACATAATGCAGAGAGCGTCGCTGTGAGCGCCAGATACTGCAGAGAGCGCCACACAATGCAGAGAGCGTCGCTGTGACCGCCAGATAATGCAGAGACCATCTGTGACCCACCAATAAGAAAGCATATGAATACACCGCCCCCCCCCACACACATTAATAAACCATCCCCAGCACAGACAGTATTAAGACAACCCCCCTATTGCATAGGTATACCTTATTCCTCACTGCACCCCCACACTGCGTCCTGTCTTGTCCCTGTCCTGATACAGAATACACACGTTTCAGGAATCAAGATAGGGGCGGAGACTAAGGGTGAGGGGGTGGAGTAAAGGCAAGGGACATTATAATAGTCAGATAGGGCAGAGGAGTAGGCGGGGACTATGGCAAGCCTAATGAGTTTCTTTACGAAATTTCTCTTTTGGAAAGTAGTCAGGCTATTGACTTTGACGTCCGCTAAGGCGGGTGTCGGAAGTGGTGGTTTTGTCTCACAAGAGCTTTGTTTGGTCTTTCAGGTGAATAGAGAGGATTTGAGTACTCGTTGGTAGTTCTACCAAGAGTGCTTTTCTGGGTTTTGCAGAAATCGGCCTATGTTGATGCCGGGGGTCACTTAGGCATTAGCTGGTTCGAATGACCTTGATCTAACCTGGGATTTGAGTATGTAGGTCATAAATTTGGCTCAGTTGGGGAAACAGAGGCCCTGTTTGTATGGTATGTTCCCAGCCTACTTTGGGGGACTGCGTTATGCAGTTTGTTACATGCCGAATTTGTGATGCGGTTTGGCAGGTTCGTTCTAAGACTGCTTGCCGTCACCGTAGTCGGTGGAAGTTCCTTCTTTTGGGAAGAATGGTTTTGCTTGGGCGAATGCCCGAGGAGTCTCGGCGGTTCAACTTTGCCGAGTGGATTCTTGGTCGGGGTCAACCGCTTTTGCGACGCTCTACGAGTTTGATACCCTGATTTTTGGGGACCTTTTGTTTGCTCACTCGGTGCTGCAGAGTCATCCGCACTCTCCCGCCCGTTTTGGAGCTTTGGTATAAACCCCATGGTCCTTTTGGAGTCCCCAGCATCCTCTAGGACGTATGAGAAAATAGGATTTTGGTACCTACCGGTAAATCCTTTTCTCTTAGTCCATAGAGGATGCTGGGCGCCCGTCCCAGTGCGTACGGTATCTGCAGTTATTGCTTTTGGTTACACCCTGGTGGTGCTTGTTCTCTGTCTGGCGGTTGCTACCGATGATCATGACGTAGCATGTGGGGTCGTATTTTTGCTTCTGTGGACACACGGGTTGTGTTATATATTCTCTCAGCATGTGGCTGTGTTTTGTTCATGCCGTTGGCTGGTATTCTACTGAATGCCACGTTCTGCGGTGTGTGGAGGTGTGAGCTGGATGACACTCACCGTGTTTATAACAATAAATTCTTTCCTCAAATTGTCCATCTCTCCTGGGCACAGTTTTCTAACTGAGGTCTGGAGGAGGGGCATAGAGGGAGGAGCCAGTTCACACCCAGTTGAAGTCTTTATAGTGTGCCCAAGCTCCTGCGGATCCGTCTATACCCCATGGTCCTTTTGGAGTCCCCAGCATCCTCTACGGACTAAGAGAAAAGGATTTACCGGTAGGTACCAAAATCCTATTTTCTCTAACGTCCTAGAGGATGCTGGGGACTCCGTAAGGACCATGGGGATAGACTGGCTCCGCAGGAGACATGGGCACTTTAAGAAAGAATTTAGTTCCTGGTGTGCACTGGCTCCTCCCTCTATGCCCCTCCTCCAGACCTCAGTTTGATACTGTGCCCAGACGAGCTGGGTGCTTTTCAGTGAGCTCTCCTGAGTTTACTGATAGAAAGTATTTTGTTAGGTTTTTTATTTTCAGGGAGCTCTGCTGGCAACAGAATCCCTGCTTCGAGGGACTGAGGGGAGAGATGCAGCCCTACTCTCTGCAGATAGGTCCTGCTTCTTAGGCTACTGGACACCATTAGCTCCAGAGGGATTGGTACGCAGGATCTCACCCTCGCCATCCGTCCCAGAGCCGCGCCGCCGTCCCCCTCGCAGAGCCGGAAGATAGAAGCCGGGTGAGTATGAGAAGAAAAGAAGACTTCACAGGCGGCAGAAGACTTCATGATCTTCACTAGGGTAACGCACAGCACTGCAGCTGTGCGCCATTGCTCCACACACCTCACATACTCCGGTCACTGTAAGGGGGCATGGGGGGACGCCCTGGGCAGCATTTGGGACCTCATATTGGCAAAAGAACACGTATATACAGCTGGGCACTGTATATATGTATGAGCCCCCGCCAAAATTACAGTTTAAGCGGGACAGAAGCCTGCCGCCGAGGGGCTGGGCTTCTCCCTCAGCACTCACCAGCGCCATGTTTTCTCCACAGCACCGCTGAGAGGAAGCTCCCCGGGCTCTCCCCTGCTGATACACGGTAGAAGAGGGTTGAAAAGAGAGGGGGGGGGGGGCACATAATTAGGCGCAAAATCTATACCATACAGCAGCTACCTGGTTAACATTAAGTTACTGTGTTATTCCTGGGATATTATAGCGCTGGGGTGTGTGCTAGCATACTCTCTCTCTGTCTCACCAAAGGGCCTCGTGGGGAAACTGTCTTCAGAAAGGACATTCCCTGTGTGTGTGTTGTGTCGGTACGATTGTGTCGACATGTCTGATGAGGAAGGCTATGTGGGAGAGGAGCTGGAGCAAATGAATGTGGTGTCTCCGCCGACGGCGCAGACACCTGATTGGATGGATATGTGGAAGGTTTTAAATGATAATGTTAATTCCTTGCATAAAAGATTGAACAAGGCTGATGCATTGGGGCAGTCAGGGTCTCAACCCATGCCTGATCCTATGTCGCAGGGACCGTCAGGGTCTCATAAGCGCCCACTATCCCAAATTGTTGACACAGATACCGACATGGATTCTGACTCCAGTGTCGATTACGAAGATGCAAAGTTATAGCCAAAATTGGCTAAATCCCTTCGATATATGATTATAGCATTGAGAGCTTGGGAATCTCCAGATAAGAAACTGCAGATTTCCAAACGGATTCTTATGGCGTATCCTTTCCCGCCAACGGATAGGTTACGATGGGAATCCTCCCCTAGGGTTGACAAAGCTTTAACACGCTTATCCAAGAAGGTAGCCCTGCCGTCACAGGATATGGCTACCCTCAAAGATGCTGCTGATCGCAAACAGGAGGTTACCCTGAAGTCCATTTATACACATTCGGGTACCTTACTAAGACCGACAATTGCGTCTGCCTGGGTGTGTAGTGCTGTAGCGGCATGAATGGATACCTTATCTGAGGAATTGGATACCCTAGATAAGGACACTGTATTATTGACCCTGTGGCATATAAAAGACGCTGTCCTATATATGAGAGATGCTCATAGGGACATTAGTCTACTGGGTTCTAGAATAAACGCTATGTCGATTTCTATGTACAGAGAAAAGGAGCGACTGGGCACTGGTATGTAATCGGTTGTTGATAATATTGTAAAAAACCAAAGGCGGACATTTAAACTATAGGAAAGGGAGATACGTTCTTTCAATAATAGTCCTTATTGGTGGTGCGCCCAGAGCTAGGGAGTACGAGTACTGGCAGTGGGAGAGAAAGAAAGCTCTTGTGTGGGCGCACTCTTAGAAAAAGAAAAGAGAAGAAAAAATTCTTCAATTGGAAAAAGATTGTTAAAACATTTTCTCTGACGTCCTAGTGGATGCTGGGAACTCCGTAAGGACCATGGGGAATAGCGGCTCCGCAGGAGTCTGGGCACATCTAAAGAAAGCTTTAGGATCACCTGGTGTGCACTGGCTCCTCCCCCTATGACCCTCCTCCAAGCCTCAGTTAGATCTCTGTGCCCGAACGAGAAGGGTGCACACTAGGGGCTCTCCTGAGCTTCTTAGTGAAAGTTTTAGTTTAGGTTTATTATTTTCAGTGAGACCTGCTGGCAACAGGCTCACTGCATCGAGGGACTAAGGGGAGAAGAAGCGAACTCACCTGCGTGCAGAGTGGATTGGGCTTCTTGGCTACTGGACATTAGCTCCAGAGGGACGATCACAGGTTCAGCCTGGATAGGTCCCGGAGCCGCGCCGCCGGCCCCCTTACAGAGCCAGAAGAGCGAAGAGGTCCGGAAAATCGGCGGCAGAAGACGATCCTGTCTTCAGATAAGGTAGCGCACAGCACCGCAGCTGTGCGCCATTGCTCTCAGCACACTTCACACTCCGGTCACTGAGGGTGCAGGGCGCTGGGGGGGCAGCGCCCTGAGACGCAATAAATCGATAAAAACCTTATATGGCTAAAATAAATGCATCACATATAACTCCTGGGCTATATGGATGCATTTAACCCCTGCCAAAACATACAGAAAAACGGATGATAGGCTCCGCCCCTTTCTCGGCGTCCTTATCTCCTCAGCACACTGGCGCCATTTTCCCTCACAGCTCAGTTGGAGGGAAGCTCCCTGGCTCTCCCCTGCAGTCACTACACTACAGAAAGGGGTTAAAAAAGAGAGGGGGGCACAAATTAGGCGCAGTATAAACAATACAGCAGCTATAAAGGGAAAAACACTTATATAAGGTTATCCCTGTATATATATAGCGCTCTGGTGTGTGCTGGCAAACTCTCCCTCTGTCTCCCCAAAGGGCTAGTGGGGTCCTGTCCTCTATCAGAGCATTCCCTGTGTGTGTGCTGTGTGTCGGTACGTTTGTGTCGACATGTATGAGGAGAAAAATGATGTGGAGACGGAGTAGAGTGTCTGTAATAGTGTTGTCACCCCCTAGGGGGTCGACACCTGAGTGGATGTACTGTTGAAATTGCGTGACAGTGTCAGCTTTGTATAAAAGACAGTGGTTGACATGAGACAGCCGGCTACTCAGCTTGTGCATGTCCAGACGTCTCATACAGGGGCTCTAAAGCGCCCGTTACCTCAGATACAGACGCGGACACGGATACTGACTCCTGTGTCGACGGTGAAGAGACAACCGTGATTTCCAATAGGGCCACACATTGCATGATTGAGGCAATGGAAAATGTTTACATTTTTCTGATAATATGAATACCACCAAAAAAAAGGGGTATTATGTTTGGTGAGGAAAAACTACCTGTAGTTTTCCTGAATCTGAGAAATAAAATGAGGTGGGTGATGATGCGTGGGTTTCCCCCCGATAACAATTGATAATTTCTAAAAAGTTATTGGCAGTATACCCTTTCCCGCCAGAGGTTAGGGTGCGTTGGGAAACACCCCCTAGGGGGGATAAGGCGCTCACACGCTTGTAAGAACAAGGGCTCTACCCTCTCCTGAGATGGCCGCCCTTAAGGATCCTGCTGATAGAAAGCAGGAGGGTATCCTAAAATGTATTTACACACATACTGGTGTTATACTGCGACCAGCAATCGCCTCAGCCTGGATGTGCAGTGCTGGGTTGGCGTGGTCGGATTCCCTGACTGGAAATATTGATATCCTAGATAAGGACAGTATATTATTGTCTATAGAGCAATTAAAAGATGCATTTCTATATATGCATGATGCACAGCGGAATATTTGCCGACTGGCATCAAGTATAAGTGCGTTGTCCAATTCTACCAGTAAAGTGGTCAGGTGATGCAGATTCCAAACAGCATTTGGAAGTATTGCCTTAAAAAAGGGGATGTACCCCAGGTGGCCTCTCAAAATAAGACGCCGTATTATCAGGCGCAGTCCTGGTTGGCAAGCGGACAAAAGGGTTCCTCTTTTCTGCTCGTGACAGAGGGAGAGGAAAATGGCTGCAGAGATCAGCCAGTTCCCAGGAACAGAAACCCTTTTCCGCCTCTGCCAAGCCCTCAGTATGACGCTAGGGCTTTACAAGTTCAGGCACGGTGGGGGCCCGTTCTCAATGAATTTCAGTGCGCAGTGGGCTCACTCGCAAGTAGACCCCTGGATCCTTCAGGTAACATTTCAGGGGTACAAATTGGAATTCGAGACGTATTCCCCTCGCCGTTTCCAAAAGTCTGTTTTACCGACGTCTCCCGCTGACAGGGAGGCAGTTTTGGAAGCCATTCACAAGCTGTATTCCCAGCAGGTGATAATTAAGGTACCCCTCCTGCAACAGGGAACGGGGTATTATTCCACACTATTGTGGTACCGAAGCCAGACGGCTCGGTGAGAACGATTTTAAAATCTAAAATCTTTGAACACTTACATACAGAGGTTCAAATTCAAAATTGAGTCACTCAGAGCAGTGATTGCGAACCTGGAAGAAGGGGACTACATGATGTCTCGGGACATCAAGGATGCTTACCTTCATGTCAATATTTACCCTTCTCACCAAGGGTATCTCAGGTTATGGTACAGAACTGTCACTATCAGTTCAGACGCTGCCGTAGGGATGGTCCACGGCACCCCGGGTCTTTACTGAAGTAATGACCGAAATGATGATATTCCTTCGAAGGAAGGGAATTTTAGTTATCCTTTACTTGGACGATTCCCTGATAAGGGTAAGATCCAGGGAACAGTTGGAGATCGGTGTAGCACTATATCAGGTAGTGTTGTGGCAGCACGATTGGATTTTCAATATTCCAAAATCGCAGCTGGTTCCGACGACTTGTCTTCTGTTCCTAGGGATGATCCTGGACACAGTCCAGAAAGAAGGTGTTTCTCCCGGAGGAGAAAGCCAGGGAGTTATCCGAGCTAGTCAGGAACCTCCTAAAACCGAACCAAGTCTCAGTGCATCAATGCACAAGGGTTCTGGGTAAAAATGGTGGCTTCCTACGAAGCAATCCCATTCGGCAGATTCCACGCAAGACTTTCCAGTGGAACCTACTGGACAAATGGTCCGGGTCGCATCTTCAGATGCATCAGCGGATAACCCTGTCACCAAGGACAAGGGTATCCCTCCTGTGGTGGTTGCAGAGTGCTCATCTTCTAGAGGGCCGCAGATTCGGCATTCAGGACTGGGTCCTGGTGACCACGGATGCCAGCCTGCGAGGCTGGGGCGCAGTCACACAGGGAAGGAATATCCAGGGCTTATGGTCAAGCCTGGAGACATCACTTCACATAAATATCCTGAAGCTAAGGGCCATTTACAATGCTCTAAGCTTAGCAAGACCTCTGCTTCAAGGTCAGCCGGTGTTGATCCAGTCGGACAACATTACGGCAGTCACCCACGTAAACAGACAGGGTGCCACAAGAAGCAGGAGGGCAATGGCAGAAGCTGCAAGGATTTCTTCGCTGGACGAAAAACCATGTGATAGCACTGTCAGCAGTTTTCATTCCGGGAGTGGACAACTGGGAAGCAGATTTCCTCAGCACGACCTCCACCCGGGAGAGTAGGGACTTCACCCAGAAGTCTTCCACATGATTATAAACCGTTGGGAAAAACTCGACAGGTATTGCGCCAGGTCACGGGACCCTCAGGCAATAGCTGTAGATGCTCTGGTAACACCGTGGGTGTACCAATCAGTGTATGGGTTCCCTCCTCTGCCTCTCATACCCAAGGTACTGAGATTGATAAGATGGAGAGGAGTAAGCACTATATTTGTGGCTCCGGATTGGCCAAGAAGGACTTGGTAACCGGAACTTCAAGAGATGCTCACGGAGTATCCGTGGCCTCTACCTCTAAGAAGGGACCTGCTCCAGCAAGGACCTTGTCTGTTCCAAGACTTACCGCGGCTGCGTTGACGGCATGGCGGTTGCACGCCGGATCCTGAAGGAAAAAGGCATTCCGGATGAAGTCATCCCTATCCTGATCAAAGCCAGGAAGGATGTAACCGCAAAACATTATCACCGCATTTGGTAAAAATATGTTGCGTGGTGCGAGGCCAGTAAGGCTCGACGGAGGAAATTCAACTGGGTCGATTCCTACATTTCCTGCAAACAGGAGTATCTATGGGCCTGAAATTGGGGTCCATTAAGGTTCAAATTTCGGCTCTGTCAATTTTATTCCAAAAAAGAACTAGCTTCAGTCCCTGAAGTTCAGACGTTTGTTAAAGGGGTACTGCATATACAGCCTCCTGTTGTGCCTTCAGTGGCACTTTGGGATCTCAAGGTGGTTTTTGGGTTCCAAAAGTCACATTGGTTTGACCCACTTAAATCTGTGGAGTTAAAATATCTCACAGAAAAAGTGGTCATGCTGTTGGCTCTGGCCTGGGCCAGGCGCGTGTCAGAATTGGCGGCTTTATCCTGTAAAAGCCCTTATCTGATTTTCCATTCGGACAGGGCGGGATTGAGGACTCGTCCTCAGTTTCTCCCTAAGGTGGTTTTCAGCGTTCACCTGAACCAAACCTATTGTGGTGCCTGCGGCTACTAGGGACTTGGAGGACTCCAAGTTGCTAGACGTTGTCAGGACCCGGAAAATATATGTTTCCAGGACGGCTGGAGTCAGGAAATCTGACTCGCTGTTTATCCTGTATGCACCCAACTAGCTGGGTGCTCCTGCTTCTAAGCAGACTATTGCTCGTTGGATTTGTAGTACAATTCAGCTTGCACATTCTGTGGCAGGCCTGCCACAGCCAAAAATATGTAAATGCCCACTCCACAAGGAAGGTGGGCTCATCTTGGGCAGCTGCCCGAGGGGTCTCGGCTTTACAACTTTGCCGAGCAGTTACTTGGTCAGGAGCAAATACGTTTGTAAAATTCTACAAATTTGATACCCTGGCTGAGGAGGACCGGGAGTTCTCTCATTGGGTGCTGTAGAGTCATCCGCACTCTCCCGCCCGTTTGGGAGCTTTGGTATAATCCCCATGGTCCTTACGGAGTTCCCAGCATCCACTAGGACGTCAGAGAAAATAAGAATTTACTTACCGATTAATTCTATTTCTCGTAGTCCGTAGTGGATGCTGGGCGCCCATCCCAAGTGCGGATTGTCTGCAATACTGGTACATAATTATTGTTACCAAAAAATTCGGGTTATTGCTGTAGTGAGCCATCTTTTGTAGAGGCTCCTCTATTATCATGCTGTTAACTGGGTTCAGATCACAAGTTGTACAGTGTGATTGGTGTGGCTGGTATGAGTCTTACCCGGGATTCAAAATCCTTCCTTATTGTGTACGCTCGTCCGGGCACAGTATCCTAACTGAGGCTTGGAGGAGGGTCATAGGGGGAGGAGCCAGTGCACACCAGGTGATCCTAAAGCTTTTTTTAGATGTGCCCAGACTCCTGCGGAGCCGCTATTCCCCATGGTCCTTACGGAGTTCCCAGCATCCACTACGGACTACGAGAAATAGAATTATCGGTAAGTAAATTCTTATTATTTTATTGATTAGTTAAAACAAATACCCTTCTCCGATCCAAAAAAGAGAGTGCACAAAAAATGCAAAAAAATAATATAAATATATATATATATATATATATATATATATATATATATATATATATATATGTATATATATATATATATATATATTAAGAATGTTCTGGTCTATAAATCGTGAGAGAAAGATTAGAAAGGTTGCAGACACTAGACAGTCTGACAACCGTTTCTCCTGACCAGTACAGATATTCTGTATTAATGGGACCCAAGGAGGAGGTCAGTGTGCATATTTTGTCATAGAAAGACCACTTTCATTAGGTCAATGCTATACACTTTGTTGGTTACCCATAAAGTCATATGGCATAGGTTCAGATTGTATGTCTAGCTATGCTCATAGAAACTATGTCCTCATAGAGAGTGATATAGAAAAGGAAGGCAGAGATAAGTATAATCAGTGGTGACACTGTATTATTGACCCTGGGGCATATAAAAGACGCTGTCCTATATATGAGAGATGCTCATAGGGACATTAGTCTACTGGGTTCTAGAATAAATGCTATGTCGATTTCTGCCAGAAGGTCCGGTCCTGTGGACTCGGCAGTGGACAGGTGATGCCAACTCAAAAAGGCATATGGAGGTTTTACCTTACAGGGGTGAGGAATTGTACGGGTAAGGTCTCTCGGACCTAGTCTTCACAGCTACAGCTGTAACACCTGGTTAACATTAAGTTACTGTGTTATTCCTGGGATTTTATAGCGCTGGGGTGTGTGCTGGCATACTCTCTCTCTCTCTCTCTCTCTCTCTCACCAAAGGGCCTCGTGGGGAAACTGTCTTCAGAAAGGACATTCCCTGTGTGTGTGTAGTGTGTCGGTACGCTTGTGTCGACATGTCTGATGAGGAAGGCTATGTGGGAGAGGAGCTGGAGCAAATGAATGTGGTGTCTCCGCCGACGGCGCAGACACCTGATTGGATGGATATGTGGAAGGTTTTAAATGATAATGTTAATTCCTTGCATAAAAGATTGAACAAGGCTGATGCATTGGGGCAGTCAGGGTCTCAACCCGTGCCTGATCCTATGTCGCAGGGACCGTCAGGGTCTCATAAGCGCCCACTATCCCAAATTGTTGACACAGATACCGACATGGATTCTGACTCCAGTGTCGATTACGAAGATGCAAAGTTATAGCCAAAATTGGCTAAATCCCTTCGATATATGATTATAGCAATAAAGGATGTTTTGCACATCACAGAGGAAACCCCTGTCCCTGACACGAGGGTGCATATGTATAAAGGAAAGAAGCCTGAGGTAACCTTTCCCCCCTCACACAAACTGAATGAGTTATGTGAAAAGGCTTGGGAATCTCCAGATAAGAAACTGCAGATTTCCAAACGGATTCT
This sequence comes from Pseudophryne corroboree, assembly GCF_028390025.1. Classification (NCBI taxonomy): domain Eukaryota; kingdom Metazoa; phylum Chordata; class Amphibia; order Anura; family Myobatrachidae; genus Pseudophryne; species Pseudophryne corroboree. The sequence goes on from NC_086446.1 coordinate 14,265,777, forward strand.
TATGGCGTATCCTTTCCCGCCAACGGATAGGTTACGATGGGAATCCTCCCCTAGGGTTGACAAAGCTTTAACACGCTTATCCAAGAAGGTAGCCCTGCCGTCACAGGATACGGCTACCCTCAAAGATGCTGCTGATCACAAACAGGAGGTTACCCTGAAGTCCATTTATACACATTCGGGTACCTTACTAAGACCGGCAATTGCGTCATCCTGGGTGTGTAGTTCTGTAGCGGCATGGACGGATACCGTGTCTGAGGAATTGGATACCCTAGATAAGGACACTGTATTATTGACCCTGGGGCATATAAAAGACGCTGTCCTATATATGAGAGATGCTCATAGGGACATTAGTCTACTGGGTTCTAGAATAAACGCTATGTCGATTTCTGCCAGAAGGGTCCTGTGGACTCGGCAGTGGACAGGTGATGCCGACTCAAAAAGGCATATGGAGGTTTACCTTACAGGGGTGAGGAATTGTTCGGGGAAGGTCTCTCGGACCTGGTCTCCACAGCTACAGCTGGCAAGTCAAATTTTTGGCCTTATGTTCCCTCACAGCCTAAGAGAGCACAGCATTATCAAATGCAGTCCTTTCGTTCACAAAGAAACAAGAAAGTCCGAGGTGCGTCCTTTCTTGCCAGAGGTAGGGGCAGAGGAAAGAAGCTGCACAACGCAGCTAGTTCCCAGGAACAGAAGTCCTCACCGGCCTCTACAAAATCCACTGCATGACGCTGGGGCTCCACTGGCGGAGCTGGGCCTCTTTGGAAATTCAGCCACATGTGGGTTCACTCCCAGGTGGATCCTTGGGCAATAGAAATTGTGTCTCAGGGTTATAAGCTGGAATTCGAAGAGGTGCCTCCTCGCCGGTATTTCAAATTGGCCCTACCATCTTCCCCCCAAGAGAAGGAAATAGTGTTAAACGCAATACAAAAATTGTATCTTCAGCAGGTGGTGGTCAAGGATCCCCTCCTTCAACAGGGAAGGGGTTATTATTCGACCATGTTTGTAGTCCCGAAACCGGACGGTTCGGTCAGACCCATATTGAATTTAAAATCTCTGAACCTATACTTGAAAAGGTTCAAGATGGAATCGCTAAGAGCGGTCATCGCAAGCCTGGAAAGGGGGGATTTTATGGTGTCACTGGACATAAAGGATGCATACCTTCATGTCCCCATTTATCCACCTCATCAGGCGTACCTAAGATTTGCGGTACAGGATTGTCATTACCAATTTCAGACGTTGCCGTTTGGTCTCTCAACGGCCCCGAGGATTTTCACCAAGGTAATGACGGAAATAATGGTGCTCCTGCGGAAGCAAGGTGTCACAATTATACCGTACTTGGACGATCTCCTCATAAAAGCGAGATCAAAAGAGCAGTTGCTGAACAGCGTATCTCTTTCACTGACAGTGTTGCAGCAACACGGCTGGATTCTCAATATTCCAAAGTCGCAGTTGGTTCCTACGACTCGTCTGCCCTTCTTGGCCATAATTCTGGACACGGACCAGAAGAGGGTTTATCTCTCAATGGAGAAGGCCCAGGAACTCATGACTCTGGTCAAGAACCTATTAAAACCAAAACAGGTGTCAATGCATCATTGCACTCGAGTCCTGGGAAAGATGGTGGCGGCATACGAGGCCATTCCCTTCGGCAGGGTCAATGCGAGGACTTTCCAATGGGACCTACTGGACAAGTGGTCCAGGTCACATCTTCAGATGCATCGGTTGATCACCCTGTCCCCCAGGGCCAGGGTGTCACTACTGTGGTGGCTGCAGAGTGCTTACCTTCTCGAGGGCCGCAGATTCGGCATTCAGGACTGGATCCTGGTGACCACGGAAGCAAGCCTCCGAGGTTGGGGAGCATTCATACAGGGAAGAAATTTCCAGGGTCTTTGGACAAGTCAAGAGACTTGTCTTCACATCAACATCCTGGAGCTAAGGGCATACAACGCCCTACGTCAAGCGGAGATCTTACTTCGCGACCGACCAGTTCTGATCCAGTCAGACAACATCACCGCAGTGGCTCATGTAAACCGCCAAGGCGGCACAAGGAGCAGAGTGGCAATGGCGGAAGCCACCAGAATTCTTCGTTGGGCGGAGAATTATGTAAGCGCACTGTCAGCAGTGTTCATTCCGGGAGTGGACAACTGGGAAACAGACTTCCTCAGCAGACACGACCTACACCCGGGAGAGTGGGGAATTCATCCAGAAGTCTTCGCACAGATTGCGAGTCGGTGGGAACTGCCACAGATAGACATGATGGCGTCCCGTCTCAACAAAAAACTACAGAGGTATTGCGCCAGGTCAAGAGACCCTCAGGCAGTAGCGGTAGACGCCCTAGTGACACCGTGGGTGTTCTGGTCAGTTTATGTATTTCCTCCTCTTCCTCTCATATCAAAGGTGTTGAGGATAGTAAGAAGAAAAGGAGTGAGAACAATCCTCATTGTCCCAGATTGGCCAAGACGGACCTGGTTTCCAGATCTGCAGGAACTGATCACAGAAGATCCGTGGCCTCTTCCTTTAAGACAGGACCTGTTGCAACTGGTACCCTGTCTGTTCCAAGACTTACCGCGGCTGCGTTTGACGGCATGGCGGTTGAACGCCGGATCCTGGCAGAAAAGGGCAATCCGGTTGAGGTTATCCCTACGCTGATAAAGGCTAGGAAGGAAGTAACAGCAAAACATTATCACCATATATGGCGAAAATATGTTTCTTGGTGTGAGACCAAGAATGCTCCTACTGAAGAATTCCATCTGGGTCGTTTCCTTCACTTTCTACAAACTGGAGTGAATTTGGGCCTTAAATTAGGTTCCATTAAGGTTCAGATTTCGGCCCTATCCATTTTCTTTCAAAAAGAATTGGCTTCTCTCCCAGAAGTTCAGACTTTTGTATAGGGAGTGCTGCATATTCAGCCTCCTTTTGTGCCTCCGGTAGCACCTTGGGATCTTAACGTGGTGTTAAGTTTCCTAAAGTCACACTGGTTTGAACCACTTAAAACGGTGGAGTTGAAATATCTCACGTGGAAGGTGGTCATGTTATTAGCCTTAGCTTCGGCTAGGCGAGTGTCTGAATTAGCGGCTTTGTCACATAAAAGCCCCTATTTGTTTTTTCAAATGGATAGAGCAGAATTGCGGACCCGTTCGCAATTTCTGCCAAAGTGGTTTCATCTTTTCATATGAACCAACCTATTGTGGTGCCTGTGGCTACGCGTGACTTGGAAGATTCCGAGTTACTTGATGTGGTCAGGGCTTTGAAAATTTACGTAGCCAGAACGGCTAGAGTCAGGAAAACTGAAGCGCGGTTTGTCCTGTATGCATCCAACAAGATTGGTGCCCCTGCTTCAAAGCAAACTATTGCTCGCTGGATTTGTAACACGATTCAGCAAGCGCATTCTACGGCTGGTTTGCCGTTACCAAAATCGGTCAAGGCCCATTCCACTAGAAAGGTGGGCTCTTCTTGGGCGGCTGCCCGGGGGGTCTTGGCACTACAGCTGTGTCGAGCTGCTACTTGGTCGGGTTTAAACACTTTTGCAAAATTCTACAAGTTTGATACCCTGGCTGAGGAGGACCTCATGTTTGCTCAATCGGTGCTGCAGAGTCATCCGCGCTCTCCCACCCGTTTGGGAGCTTTGGTATAATCCCCATGGTCCTTACGGAGTCCCCAGCATCCTCTAGGACGTTAGAGAAAATAAGATTTTACTTACCGGTAAATCTATTTCTCGTAGTCCGTAGAGGATGCTGGGCGCCCGTCCCAAGTGCGGACTTCTTCTGCAATACTTGTATATAGTTATTGCTTCAATAAGGGTTATGTTATAGTTGCATCGGTATTGAACTGATGCTATGTTGTTTTCATACTGTTAACTGGGTAGTATATCACAAGTTATACGGTGTGATTGGTGTGGCTGGTATGAATCTTGCCCTTGGATTAACAAGATCCTTTCCTTGTACTGTCCATCTCATCTGGGCACAGTTTCTCTAACTGAGGTCTGGAGGAGGGGCATAGAGGGAGGAGCCAGTGCACACCAGGAACTAAATTCTTTTTTAAAGTGCCCATGTCTCCTGCGGAGCCCGTCTATCCCCATGGTCCTTACGGAGTCCCCAGCATCCTCTACGGACTACGAGAAATAGATTTACCGGTAAGTAAAATCTTATTATTTATAAGTTACTGGCTGTTCTACTCGCTCTTCACACGAGAGTTTCTGATCTTCATGGTTGTACACATAAATGAGTGTCAATAATTTGGTAAATCTATAGAGATGTAAATCTGAGACGTCCTAATGTAAGTAAATATGAATCCATGGTTCTTGGCGTTACCCGAGGAGCACCCGTAGCAGATACGGTAAAAAGTGACAGGACAATTTTTGTAGTTTATTAAATTCTACACAATCCAAATTTTGATCAGATTGTCCGTTTGGGCGTTATCGTTCACGCAGCGCAAACCACACATCGGTAATGACGTCATTATGTCAACTCCCTTTTCATCCCCTTAGGAGAGGTTTATTAAAATTCTAATTACGTAGTTTTCCTATTTCCCACCTGAAGAATATCTATGTTACATTTCGTCTTCCTCACCTTCTGGATCTCCAACTGGGTCCTCCTAATGACAGACGCCAGCCAGTCTGAGGGGTTGGGGTGAGCTGTTGGAGCAACACTCCCTTCAGGGTCGGTGGACCAGGGAGGAGTCCCTCCTCCCGATAAACATTCTGGAATTACGGGCAGTGTTAAATGCTCTGGCACTGGCCCAGCATCTGATATAGAACAGGCCTGTTCAAGTACAGTCGGACAACGCCACCATGGTGGCGTACATAAATCGCCAAGGCGTTACTCGAAGCCGCATGGCAATAATGGAAGTGTCAAAGACTCTTCAATGGGCGGAACACCATCTACCAGCCAAATCGGCAGTGTTCATTCCGGGGTCCTCAACTGGGAAGCGGACTTCCTCAGTCATCAGGACATACACGCCTGGAGAGTGGAGCCTTCAACTAGAAGTATTTAAATTCCTAGTGGACAAGTGGGGCCTACCAGACGTAGATTTAATGGCGTCTTGACTCAATCACAAGGTTCCGGTCTTCGGAGCAGGGACAAGGGATCCTCAAGCAGCGTTCGTGGATGCACTGGCAATTCCATGGAACTTTCGGCTGCCGTACGTGTTCCCTCCAGTGTCGCCTCCTGTCCAGGGTAATAAGGAAGTTCAAGCAAGAAGGAGGGATCCTTCTTCTGATTGCTCCGGCGTGGCTCAGACGGCATTGATTCTCAGACCTACAGGGTCTCTCATTCGAGCGTCCTCTTCTACTTCCGCAACGCCCAAACCTCCTCTTTCAGGGCCCTTGTGTCTACCAGGATTTGGCTCGGCTGGCTTTGACGACGTGGCTCTTGATGCTTCATTTCTGAGGGCCAACGGATTTTCCGAGATGATTCAAACTATGTTGAAGGGCATCTGCTCGGATTTATCATAGGGTCTGGAATTCTTACTTAGTCACGGAAGCCGCTCCTGTACCTCAGGAGAAGGCCTATTTCTATAAGGAAAAGAAATCTAAGGTAACTTTCCCTCCTTCACACGAGCTGAATACTCTCTTTGAAGGGGTGTGGGTGAATCCCGAAAAGAAATTTCGTATTCCCTAGAGGATTCAGATAGCTTATCCTTTCCCTGTAGAGGACAGAAAAAGATGGGAGTCACCCCCTGTGTTAGACAGTGCACTGTCCAGGTTGACAAAGTAGGTAATTCTCCCTGCACCTGGCACGGCTTTGCTAAAGGAGCCGGCAGACCGCAAAATGGAGACTACATTGAAATCCATTTATGTTGCCAATGGTACGCTGCTCAGGCCCACAATTGCTTGCGCATGGGTGAGTTGTGCGATTGAAAAATGGTCAGACAACTTATCTTCGGAAATTGACACGATTGATAAGGATGAGATACTCCTAAAGTTAGGTAATATCAAAGACGCAGCCGCATACATGCTAGAAGCGATGAAAGATATTGGACTCTTGGGTTCAACAGCCGCTACCATGGCAGTATCGGCTCGGCGGGCGTTATGGATTCGCCAGTAGAACACGGATGCAGATTCAAAAAAAATATATGGAGGCTCTCCCATATGAAGGTGAGGCCTTATTTGGCGATAGGCTGGATGCGTTAGTCTCGGCGGCTACCGCAGGTAAGTCAATGTTTTTGCCATATGCCCCTGCATCGGCAAAAAAGACACATCCCTCATACATGCAGTCCTTTCGGTCCAACAAATACAAAAAGGACAGAGGTTCCCCCTTCTTTGCAGGTAGGGGAAGGGGAAGAGGTAGTAAGCCCGCAGCATCTCCGGGATCCCAGGAGCAGAAGTCAACCCCTACTTCTGCCAAATCTACAGCATGACGCTGGGGCTCCCTTGCGGGAGGCCGCTCGGGTGGGGGCACGTCTGAAACTGTTCTGTCAAGGTTGGATTCAATCTGGCCTGGACCCCTGAGTTTTGCAGATAGTATCACAGGGATACAAGCTGGAGTTTCAAGACGTTCCCCCATGCCGATTTTTCAAATCGACCTTGCCAGCTTCTCTTGCAGAACGAGAGGCAGTAACAGCGGCAATTCAAAAATTATGTCAGGATCAGGTCATAGTCCTGGTACCTTTGTCACAACAAGGGGAGGGGTTTTATTCCAGCCTCTTAGTAGTTCCGAAGCCGGACGGCTCGGTCAGACCGATCCTAAACCTAAAAAATCTGAATCTCTACTTGAAACGGTTCAAGTTCAAGATGGAATCACTCAGGGCAGTGATTTCCAGTCTGGAGTAGGGGGATTACATGGTGTGAGTAGACATAAAGGATGCTTACCTACATGTTCCCATTTATACTCTTCACTAGGCTTATCTGAGATTCGCGGTTCAGGACTGCCATTACCAGTTCCAGACGTTGCCTTTCGGTCTCTCCACGGCGCCGAGGGTATTCACCAAGGTGATGGTGGAGATGATGGTCCTCCTTCGTCGAAAAGGAGTCAATATAATTCCTAGTCTGGACGATCTCCTGATAAAGGTGAGATTCAGGGAGCAGTTGCTACAGAACATCACGCTCTCCCTGTCCATACTCCAACAACACGGTTGGATCATAAATTTTCCAACGTCACAGTTGGAACTGACGAAAAGATTGTCTTTTCTCGGGAAGATTCTGGACACAGAAGTTCAGAGAGTATTTCTTCCGGTGGAAAAGGCTCTGGAAATCCAGACAATGGTAAAACAGATATTGAAACCGTCAAGTGTGTCGATCCATCAGTGCATTCGGTTGTTGGGGAAAATGGTGGCAGCTTCCGAGGCCATACAGGTTGGCAGGTTCCATGCCAGAGTATTCCAGTGGGACCTGTTGGACAAGTGGTCGGGATCCCACCTACACATGCACCGGAAGATAGTCCTGTCGTCAAAAGCCAGGATTTTGCTCCTGTTGTGGCTACACAGTTCGCACCTACTAGAGGGACGCAGGTTCGGGATTCAGGACTGGGTCCTGGTAACCACGGATGCAAGTCTCCGAGGCTGGGGAGCTGTCACTCAGGGGGAAAGCTTCCAAGGAAAATGGTCAAGTCAGGAAGCCTTCCTTCACATAAACGTGCTGGAATTGAGAACCATTTACAACGGCCTTTGACAAGCGGTACATCTTCTTCAAGATCATCCCGTGCAGATCCAGTCGGACAATGTAACAGCAGTCATGTACATAAACAGGCAGGGCGGAACGAAAAGCGGAGCGGCAATGGCAGAGGTGACGAAGATCCTACTCTGGGCAGAAAGGCATGTAAAAGCTCTGTCGGCAATTTTTTTTTCCGGGAGTAGACAACTGGGAAGCAGACTTCCTCAGCAGACACAGTCTCCATCCAGGAGAGTGGGGCCTCCACCAAGAAGTCTTCGCAGAGGTGACAAGTCTTTGGGGAGTTCCTCAAGTAGACATGATGGCATCTCGTCTCAACAAGAAGCTTCAGAGATATTGTTCCAGGTCGAGAGACCCTCAAGCAGTAGCAGTGGATGCGCTGGTGGCCCAGTGGGTATTCCGGTCAGTGTATGTATTCCCTCCACTTCCGCTGATCCCAAAAGTTCTCAGGATCATAAGAAGAACAAGAGTTCGAGCAATCTTCATTGCCCCGGACTGGCCAAGGAGGGCTTGGTACCCAGATCTTCAGGAGTTGCTCATAAAAGAGCCTCGGCCTCTTCCTCTTCGCGAGGACTTGCTGCAGCAGGGGCCGTTCGTGTATCAAGACTTATCGCGGCTACGTTTGACGGCATGGCTGTTGAGCACCAGATCCCAACCCGAAAGGGTATTCCGAAAGAAGTCATTCCCACACTTATTCAGGCCAGGAAAGGAGTTACGTCGAAACATTACCACCGTATTTGGAGAAAATATGTGTCTTGGTGTGAATCCAAGAAGGCTTCTACGGAAGAGTTTCAATTGGGACGTTTTCTCCATTTTCTGCAGGCTGGTGTGGAGGCGGGCCTTCGATTGGGGTCAATCAAGGTCCAGATTTCGGCTTTGTCAATTTTCTTCAAGAAACAATTGCCCGCTATTCCAGAGGTACAGACCTTTGTGAAAGGTGTTCTGCACATCCAGCCTCCATTTGTGGCACCATGGGACCTTTAATGTGGTGTTGAAGTTCCTTCAATTGGATTGGTTTGAGCCTCTACAAGAGATAGAGTTGAAGTTTCTCACTTGGAAAGGGGTGATGCTTTTGGCATTGGCAAGGCGGATGTCTGAATTGGGGGGCCTTGTCTCACAAGAGCCCTTACCTGATCTTCCATAAAAATAGGGCAGAGTTGAGAACTTGCCAACATTTTCTTCCAAAGGTGGTTTCATCTTTCCACATAAACCAACCTATTGTGGTGCCAGTAGTTACTTACACGTTCACGGAGTCAAAGTCTCTAGATGTGGTTAGGGCTTTGAAGATTTATGTCACTAGAACAGCTAGGATACGGAAAACAGAGACTCTGTTTGTCCTGTATGCTCCCAACAAGATTGGGTGTCCTGCTTCCAAGCAGTGTATTGCGGGCTGGATCAGAGGTACGATTCAGCATGCACATTCTACGGCTGGATTGCCGTTACCTACGTCAGTGAAGGCCCATTCTACTAGGAAGGTGGGCTCATCCTGGGCGGCTGCCCGGAGAGTCTTGGCATTACAACTTTGCCGAGCAGCTACTTGGTCAGGGTCAAACACATTTGCTAAGTTCTACAAGTTTGACACCTTGGCCGATGAAGACCTCAAGTTCGGTCAATCGGTGCTGCAGGGTCATCCGCACTCTCCCGCCCGTACTGGAGCTTTGGTATAAACCCCATGGTCATGAAGTGGACCCCAGCATCCTCTAGGATGTATGAGAAAATAGGATTTTGATACCTACCGGTAAATCCTTTTCTCTAACGTCCTAGTGGATGCTGGGGACTCCGTAAGGACCATTGGGAATAGACGAGCTCCGCTGGAGACAGGGCACTTTAAGAAAGAATTAGGAATACTGGTGTGCACTGGCCCCTCCCTCTATGTCCCTCCTCCAGACCTCAGTTTGAATCTGTGCCCGGACGAGCTGGGTGCACATTAGTGAGCTCTCCTGAGCTTGCTGAATAGAAAGTGTTTTGTTAGGTTTTTTTTATTTTCAGAGAGATCTGCTGGCAACAGACTCTCTGCTACGTGGGACTGAGGGGAGAGAAGCAGACCTACTCACTGTGGATAGGTCGCGCTTCTTAGGCTACTGGACACCATTAGCTCCAGAGGGATCGAACACAGGAACTTAACCTTGGTCGTCCGATCCCAGAGCCGCGCCGCCATCCCCCTCGCAGAGCCAGAAGCCAGAAGCCGGCGTGAGAAGCAAGAAGACTTCGAAAGCGGCAGCAGGAGACTCCAGTCTTCATATGAGGTAGCGCACAGCACTGCAGCTGTGCGCCATTGCTCCCACATTAAACCCGCACTCTCCAGTCACTGTAGGGTGCAGGGGGGGGGGGGGGGCGGCACCCTTGGCAGCAATTAAGTACCTCTTGGCATAAAAGAGCATATATACAGTTGGGCACTGTATACATGCATGAGCCCCCGCAATTATTTTACACAAAATCGCGGGACAGAAGCCCGCCGCTGAGGGGGCGGGGCTTCTTCCTCAGCACTCACCAGCGCCATTTTCTCTCCACAGCTCCGCTGAGAGGAAGCTCCCCAGGCTCTCCCCTGCAGAATCACGGTAGAAAGAGGGTAAAAAGAGAGGAGGGGCACATAAATTTAGCACAAAATCAGTGTATACAGCAGCTACTGGGTAAACACTAAGTTACTGTGTAATCCCTGGGTCATATAGCGCTGAGGTGTGTGCTGGCATACTCTCTCTCTGTCTCTCCAAAGGGCCTTGTGGGGGTTCTGTCCTCAAATAGAGCATCCCCTGTGTGTTTGGTGTGTCGGTACGCTTGTGTCGACATGTTTGACGAGGAAGGCTATGTGGAAGCAGAGCAGGTACAGATGAATGTGGTATCGCCGCCGACACCCGATTGGATGGATATGTGGAAGGTTTTAAATGATAATGTTAATTCCCTGCATAAAAGGTTGGATAAAGCTGCAGCAATGGGACAGCCGGGGTCTCAACCCATGCCTGACCCTACAACGCAGGGGCCGTCAGGGTCTCAGAAGCGTCCACTATCCCAAATAGTTGACACAGATATCGACACAGATTCTGACTCCAGTGTCGATGGCGATGATGCAAAGTTGCAGCCTAAAATGGCTAAAGCCATCCACTACATGATTATAGCAATGAAGGATGTTTTACACATCTCAGAGGAAAACCCAGTCCCTGACAAGAGGGTTTATATGTTTGGGGAAAAAAGGCATGAGGTGACCTTTCCCCCTTCACATGAGTTAAATGAGTTATGTGAAAAAGCTTGGGAATCTCCAGATAGGAAAGTGCAGATTTCCAAACGGTTGCTTATGGCGTATCCTTTCCCGCCAACGGACAGGTTACGCTGGGAATCCTCCCCTAGGGTAGACAACTTTGACACTCTTATCTAAGAAGCTGGCCCTGCCGTCACAGGATACGGCCACCCTAAAGGATCCTGTGGATAGAAAGCAGGAAGGTATTCTGAAGTCCATTTATACACATTCAGGTACTCTGCTAAGGCTGGCAATTGCGTTGGCCTGGATGTGTAGTGCTGTCGCAGCATGGACAGATACTTTATCTGAGGAACTTGATACCTTGGACAAGGATACTATATTACTGACCCTGGGGCATATAAAAAACGCTGTCCTATATATGAGAGATGCCCAGAGAGATATTACCCTACTGGGCTCTAAAATAAATGCAATGTCGATTTCGGCCAGAAGGGTCCTGTGGACTCGGCAATGGACAGGTGATGCCGACTCAAAATGGCACATGGAGGTTTTACCTTAAAAGGGTGAGGCATTGTTTGGGGACGGTCTCTCGGACCTAGTTTCCACAGCTACGGCTGGGAAGTCAAATTTTTTGCCATATATTACCTCACAACCTAAGAAAGCACCGTATTACCAAATGCAGTCCTTTCGATCGCAAAGAGGCAAGAAAGTCCGAGGTGCGTCCTTTCTTGCCAGAGGCAGGGGTAGAGGAAAGAAGCTGCACGGCTTCCTCTAAATCCACCGCCTGACGCTGGGGGCGCGTCTCCGACATTTCAGCCACCAGTGGGTTCGATTACGGGTGGATCCCTGGGCTATACAGATTGTATCTCAGGGATACAAGCTGGAATTCGAAGTGATGCCTCCTCATCGTTACCTCAAATCGGCCCTGCCAGCTTCCCCCTTGGAGAGGGAAATAGTGTTAGCGGCAATTCACAAATTATATCTCCAGCAGGTGGTGGTGAAGGTTCCCCTCCTTCAACAGGGAAGGGGTTACTATTCCACAATGTTTGTGGTACCGAAACCGGACGGTTCGGTCAGACCCATTTTGAATTTAAAATCCCTGAACATTTACCTGAAAAGGTTCAAGTTCAAGATGGAATCGCTCAGAGCGGTCATTGCATGCCTGGAAGAGGGGGATTTTATGGTGTCTCTGGACATAAAGGATGCTTACCTGCATGTCCCCATTTATCCACCTCATCAGGAGTACCTCAGATTCGTGGTACAGGATTGTCATTACCAATTCCAGACATTGCCGTTTGGTCTCTCCACGGCACCGAGAATATTTACCAAGATAATGGCGGAGATGATGGTGCTCCTGCGAAAGCAAGGAGTCACAATTATCCCATACTTGGACGATCTCATAAAGGCGAGGTCCAGAGAGCAGTTACTGATCAGCGTAGCACGCTCTCGGGAAGTGTTACAACAGCACGGCTGGATTCTGAATATTCCAAAGTCGCAGCTGATTCCTATGACGCGTCTGCCCTTCCTGGGCATGATTCTGGACACAGACCAGAAGAAGGTTTTTCTCCCGATGGAGAAGGCTCAGGAACTCATGACACTAGTCAGAGACCTCTTAAAGCCAAAACGGGTGTTGGTGCATCACTGCACGCGAGTCCTGGGGAAGATGGTGGCATCATACGAGGCCATTCTCTTCGGCAGGTTCCATGCGAGGACCTTTCAATGGGATCTGTTGGACAAGTGGTCCGGATCACATCTACAGATGCATCGGCTGATCACCCTATCCCCCAGGGCCAGGGTGTCTCTTCTGTGGTGGCTGCAGAGTGCTCACCTTCTCGAGGGTCGCAGATTCGGCATTCAGGACTGGGTCCTGGTGACCACGAATGCAAGCCTCCGAGGGTGGGGGGCAGTCACACAGGGAAGAAATTTCCAGGGTCTGTGGTCAAGTCAGGAGACTTGCCTTCACATCAATATCCTGGAACTAAGGGCCATATACAACGCCCTAAGTCAAGCGGAGACCCTGCTTCGCAACCAATCGGTGCTGATTCAACCAGACAACATCACCGCAGTGGCTCATGTAAACCGCCAAGGCGGCACAAGGAGCGGGGTGGCGATGGCGGAAGCCACCAGGATTCTTCGCTGGGCAGAGAATCACGTGAGAGCACTGTCAGCAGTGTTCATTCCGGGAGTGGACAACTGGGAAGCAGACTTCCTCAGCAGGCACAACCTCCACCCGGGAGAGTGGGGACTTCATCAAGAAGTCTTCGCGCAGATTGCCAGTCGGTGGGAGCGGCCACAGGTGGACATGATGGCATCCCGCCTCAACAAAAAACTACAGAGGTATTGCGCCAGGCTAAGAGACCCTCAGGCAATAGCTGTAGAAGCACTAGTGACACCGTGGGTGTTCCAGTCGGTTTATGTGTTTCATCCTCTTCCTCTCTTACCCAAGGTGCTGAGAATCATAAGGAAAAGAGGAGTGAGAACAATACTAATTGTTCCGGATTGGCCAAGAAGGACTTGGTATCCAGAGCTGCAAGAAATGCTCACAGAGGACCCATGGCCTCTGCCTCTAAGACAGGACTTGTTGCAACAGGGGCCCTGTCTGTTCCAAGACTCACCGCGGCTGCGTTTGATGGCATGGCGGTTGAACGCCGGATCCTAGCAGAAAAAGGGATTCCGGATGAGGTTATTCCTACGCTAATAAAGGCTAGGAAGGACGTGACGGCTAAACATTATCGCCGTATATGGCAAAAATATGTTGCTTGGTGTGAGGCCAGGAATGCCCCTACAGAGGAATTCCAGCTGGGCCGTTTCCGTCACTTCCTACAGTCGGGAGTGACTTTGGGCCTAAAATTGGTGTCCATTAAGGTCCAGATTTCGGCCCTATCAATTTTCTTTCAAAAAGTACTGGCTTCTTTGCCTGAAGTTCAGACATTTGTAAAGGGAGTGCTGCATATTCAGCCCCCGTTTATGCCTCCAGTGGCACCTTGGGATCTTAATGTGGTGTTGCGTTTCCTGAAATCACACTGGTTTGAGCCACTTAAAACCGTGGAGTTAAAATATCTCACGTGGAAGGTGGTCATGCTATTAGCCTTGGCTTTGGCGAGGCGAGTGTCAGAATTGGCGGCTTTGTCACATAAAAGCCCCTAACTGGTTTTCCATATGGATAGGGCAGAATTGCGGACTCGTCCGCAATTTCTGCCAAAAGTGGTGTCATCTTTTCATATGAACCAACCTATTGTGGTGCCTGTGGCTACTCGTGACTTGGAGGATTCTGAGTTACTGGATGTAGTCAGGGCTTTGAAGGTTTATGTCGCCAGAACGGCTAGAGTCAGGATAACTGAGTTGCTGTTTATCCTGTATGCATCCAACAAGCTGGGTGCTCCTGCTTCAAAGCAAACTATTGCTCGCTGGATCTGTCTGGCTGGGTGGCTCTGGGGTGTCCTGCCCCCCGGACCTGAACCCCTATAGTTAGTGTTAGGGACTTACCCAATGAGAGGCTACCTTGATGCGGTGGGTAAGCTCATAGCCCTGGCCAGGAATATGCTAAGTGCCTCTGGTTACTACAGGTTGAGCTAGTGTGAGATAGTGCACCTGCTACCTTTTCCCTCTGTACACTTTACTAAGTCTCAAGCAGAGTAGCACCTCACTACCTAATTAAGGTGTGCAAATTAGGGCCCTTTTCCCTCTGTAACACGATTCAGCAGGCTCATTCTGCGGCTGGCTTGCCGCCTCCAAAATCAGTAAAAGCCCATTCCACAAGGAAGGTGGGCTGTTCTTGGGCGGCTGCCCGAGGGGTCTCGGCGTTACAGCTTTGCCGAGCGGCTACTTGGTCGGGTTCAAACACCTTTGCAAAGTTCTACAAGTTTGATACCCTGGCTGAGGAGGACCTTGAGTTTGCTCATTCGGTGCTGCAGAGTCATCCGCACTCTCCCGCCCATTTGGGGTGCTTTGGTATAATCCCCATGGTCCTTACGGAGTCCCCAGCATCCACTAGGACATTAGAGAAAATAAGATTTTACTTACCGGTAAATCTATTTCTCGTAGTCCGTAGTGGATGCTGGGAGCCCGTCCCAAGTGCGGACTTCTTCTGCAATACTTGTATATAGTTATTGCTTAAATAAGGGTTATTTTATGGTTGCATCAGGTTTATCTGATGCTCTGTTGTTGTTCATACTGTTAACTGGGTAAGTTTATCACGAGTTATACGGTGTGATTGGTGTGGCTGGTATGAGTCTTGCCCTGGATTCCAAAATCCTTTCCTTGTACTGTCAGCTCTTCCGGGCACAGTTTCCTTAACTGAGGTCTGGAGGAGGGACATAGAGGGAGGAGCCAGTGCACACCAGTATTCCTAATTCTTACTTAAAGTGCCCTGTCTCCAGCGGAGCCCGTCTATTACCCGTCTATTTAAGAGCAATATTATCAAGGCCTGCAGTCAGGACTTGGCCTGCTTGCAATTGTGAAGAATGCAATTGTTAAGAATATGATTTAAGAATGGAGTTAGAACCGAAACTGAAAAGCATTTCTCCTCTCTTCACAGGTAAAAACACCATCTTCATGCTTGTATATCTGAGTCTCTCATCTCTCTCTGGCTACACTTTTCACACCCCAAGAAAGTTTGTCTGCAAATGTCTGTGATCCTTCTTCAATGCAAAATAACCTCTGTTAATTAGCTGAACTTCTGATTGCATACCTCCCCCTTTGCCAGCTGATATAGTTGGAGCATTTAAGAGCAATATTATCAAGGCCTGCAGTCAGGACTTGGCCTGCTTGCAATTGTGAAGAATGCAATTGTTAAGAATATGATTTAAGAATGGAGTTAGAACCGGAACTGGTAACCATTTCTCCTCTCTTCACAGGTAAAAACACCATGTTCATGCTTGTATATCTGAGTCTCTCATCTCTCTCTGGCTACACTTTTCACACCCCAAGAAAGTTTGTCTGCAAATGTCTGTGATCCTTCTTCAATGCAAAATAACCTCTGTTAATTAGCTGAACTTCTGATTGCATACCTCCCCCTTTGCCAGCTGATATAGTTGGAGCATTTAAGAGCAATATTATCAAGGCCTGCAGTCAGGACTTGGCCTGCTTGCAATTGTGAAGAATGCAATTATTAAGAATATGATTTAAGAATGGAGTTAGAACTGGATTTGGACTACGCTAAAATCTCGAATAATACAATTTCCCCAAACACTGCAACTCGGGACCATCATGTGGCCTCTCCTCCCCTCTGCCTTGAGAACACCAGGACCAATGCCTGCTACTTCTCTGTCCAAGAACATCATGACTGCCCCCAAGACTACCCCTCAAGCTGAGCAGGGAACTGAGGGGCGTGCGCATCAGGACCAGATTTTGCTGGGTCAGTTCCATTGGACATTAGTGTGCACTCCACATTCTTACACCCACCCGCACTGCTCCCCACACTCTCACACCCACCCGCACTGCTCTCATGAGACCAGGACATTTATCATTTTCACAAATTAATGTTTTCCTGCAAATGTGTCTTTCTCTTCTTTCTTCTTACAGGGTACTTTCTTTCTCCCCACTGTGTGCTATTCCTGTAATGTGTGCCTCCATTGGTTGCACACCCTGCCAGCAGTAACCTACACAGTGCGCCTCACATGGCTGCCTCGGATGGTTCCTCCATGGGCAGGGTGTGCTTCATTTGGATCTTTCCATGCAGGGTATAGCATACTCCTACACTCGTGTCAGCTTTCCCGTGAATGCATTTGGCCCTTGTATGGCTCATCTCCCACTGTGTAACCTTCGTAGTGCGCCCAACATGGCTGCCTCATCTGGTAAACTTGTGGATGGGATGAAAAATACATGGACCTGATGGTTTTACTGGAACCCTACTCTGAACCTAAGGACTCTGCAATCTCCCCGTTTTGTGTTCTCTTCTAGGGGTGGACTATTCCACCCTGGGTAATCCTACGCAGAGCGCCTAAGATGGCTGCCGCACCTGGTACCTTGTGAGGGTGGAATACACAACCCCTGGAGGTTATTACCCAAAATGCTTACACCAACCCTGCATTATGCTTTCTGTCTTTATTGTCTGTGTGGTTTATCTTTTGATGTAATACTTAAATCTTCTGTATTATGTGCATTGTTTGAGTTCTAGTTGGCGCCGCGGATGGCTGCCTCGGTGCTGCTCTGCCAAGCAGCCTTTGTGTTTAGTCCTACATGTATAATATGTCTAATATGTTGAGTCTATTGTACAGTTGCAATGTGCAGTATCAACTCATACGTGTAATGTGTGTAATGTATGCTATGTTCTTCCCCCTTCGTATGCTATGTATTCCCCCTTCATGTTGCTGCTTGGCGATGCATTGTACCACAAAGAATTCCTAGTGTACGTGAGTACACCTGGCCAATAAAGCTGATTCTGATTACCCATGGTCCTTACGGAGTCCCCAGCATCCGCTACGGACTACGAGAAATAGATTTACCGGTAAGTAAAATCTTATTTTCTTCTAGTCCGTAGAGGATGCTGGGCGCTCGTCCCAGTGCGTACTTTACCTGCAGTTTTGTTCATTTTGGTTACACAAGTTGTGTTACATTTGTTTTCAGCATGTTGCTGTAAATGGTTCATGCCTGTTGGCGTGTGATATGTTGAATGCCATGTTGTGCAGCATGGTTGAGGTGTGAGCTGGTAAGTATATCATCACTAGTGTTAAAGTAAATACTTTCCTCGAAGTGTCCGTCTCCCTGGGCACAGTTCCTATAACTGAGGTCTGGAGGAGGGGCATAGAGGGAGGAGCCAGTTCACTCCCATTGAAAAGTCTTAAGAGTGCCCATGGCTCCTGCGGAACCGTCTATTCCCCATGGTCATGAAGTGGACCCCAGCATCCTCTACGGATTAGGAGAAAAGGATTTACCGGTAGGTATCAAAATCCTATTTTCTGCGAGGTACACTGGATTCCACAGGGTTCCCACCCTGACGCACTTAGCTTCTTTGGGTTGGTATGGCATTAGCCACTGATACCGTCTCCTGTCGTGAGAATGTGTGGTCGGTGGCTACTAACTGTTGTCATCTTTTACCTGCTGCTGCATTGGACTGGTTAACAAAACTGAGCTCCTGTGCATGGAGGCGGGGTTATAGAGGAGGTGGCGCTATGCATCCTGGGAACAGTCAAAGCTTTTAGCCTGTTGGTGCCTCGGATCAAAATCCTACTCTTTGTGTACTCTTCCTGTGGAATCCAGTGTAACTCGCAGAAAGAGATTTAACAAAGGTAAGTTCTTACCATAAATCTCATTATTATTGTTATTATTATTGTTGTTGTCATTATTATTATAATTATTATACAGGGGGAACAGCCTGTGGTGTCCTGTTATTATTATTATACAGCGGGAGCGGTCTGTGGTGTCCTGTTATTATTATTATTATTATTATTATTATTATTATTATTATAATACAGGGGGAGCAGCCTGTTGTGTCCTATTAATATTATTTTTTTGCAGGGGGAGCAGCCTGTGGTGTCATTTTATTATTACTATAAAAGGAGAGCAGAATGGGATGTCCTGTTGTTATTAGTGTTAGACAGAGGGAGCAGGTTTTTTGTGTATGGTTATTATTATACAGGGAGAGCAGCTTGTGGTGTCCTGGTAGTATTATTATTATTATTATTATTATTATTATTATACATTGGGAGTGGTGGTGATGTCCTAAAATACAGGAGGAATGGACTGAGGTGTCCTGCTTTTAAAGGCAAGTGTTATTATTTTTATACTGGGGTGCAGCCTTTAGTGTCGTTGTTGTTGTTGTTGTTGTTGTTGTTGTTGTTGTTATTATTATAATATGTAATTGTGGGGATTGAAAATTTTTCTCAAATTCTAGGATATATTAAAGCAGGGACCATATTATCCCTGGCATGTGTAACAGATGATAATTGCAGCAGTATGAAGCAAATGTATATCAGACTCCTGGAAGTGTCACTGTGACATCACTTATATCTATAGTTATAATACAGGGACCTGACTGGGGAGATGATGGGATCTGGGAGTGTCACAGTGACATCACTTATATCTATAGTAATAATACAGGGACATGACTGGGGAGATGAGGGGATCTGGGTGCGTCACAGTGACGTCACTTATATCTATAATAATAATACAGGGACATGACTGGGTAGGTGATGGGATCTGCGAGTGTCACTGTGACATCACTTATATCTATAGTAATAATACAGGGACATGATTGGGGAGGTGAGGGGATCTGGGAGCATCACAGTGACATCACTTATATCTATTACAGGACATTACTGGGGAGGTGAGGTTATCTGGGAATATTTACAGTGATATTGATGTCTCCCCCATTTCGCAGGATTACACTGTAGTGAAGAAGACATCCGGTTTTAGGCGCCGCGGTCCGGGGCTTCCTCCTTGCCCGGCGCCTAGCAACTAGGGACGCCGTGCGCACTGAGCCACCTGGTCCCTAGCAACGCTAGTACGCCGTGCGCGCTGAGCCGCCAGGTCCCTAGCAACGCGGACGCCACTGGTGGACCGCGTTCCCCGTTGCATGCTGCTCATGTTTGGTGAACGTCTGTTCCTGGTTAGCTGTGTCCGGTCCCACCAGTTCTCTGAGTTCCTGAATCTTGGAGTTAGTCACCTGGTCCCATGGAGTTCTTCTGGTCCTAAGTTACCTGTGGCAGTCGATTGAGGTTCTCTCTTGGTTTCGTGAGTTGCGGCCCTGCCGCATGTTGTGGCCTAGGGCACTTTAGTATTATTTCATTGTACTGGTGCATTTGCGGAGGTTTCCGCTTCCATAGTCCTCTCCGGTACTCGGCGGTGCCGTGTAGGAGAGTGGACAAGTGGAATATTTTGGTTGTTCTTTTCCCTGGCGGTAATCCGCACATACTTTTAGTTTCAGGTTTGCCAGTAGCCCCTGGCCTTGTTGATTAGTTAGAGGGCCCCTTGTTATCACCCTGTCTCAGTTCACTCTTTGTCTCTCATTAAGACCTGAGGGGGCATCGGAGTTGGGCAGATGTAATCCGCCCTTCAAACGCGGCTGCCATGGACCCAAGAAACCATAGTCTCGCAAGAGTGTACTGACAGCACGGGTGAGACAATGGAGATAGGGTGCCAGGGGCTATTCCCATTCCATTTCCCTTTCCCAGCATTACGTCCTGGTACTCAGGTCCCACCGTATAAGATCTACCCTGACCTGAGTGTCAGGATCATAACATTCGGTGAGTGTGAGACACTCAGCAGCCATCCTCGTGTGTCAGGTGGACTAAGCAGGACCCAGAGCTCCATCGCGGTGCCTCCACCTCAGTCACTGATACATAAGAGACACAATGACCAGAAGCTCCTGGAACTCACCAAAAGATCATTCAGCTGCTGACTGGAGAGGTGACTGCTGGGAATGGGGCATTATACTGTAACACCAGGTGACGTGTCTGGGCAATAACTGGAGAGGTGACTGCTGGGAATTGGGCATTATACAATAACACCGGGAGACGTGTCTGGGCGATGACTGGAGAGGTGATTGCTGGAAATGGGGCATTATACAGTAACACCAGGGGATGTGTCTGGGTGATGTCTGGAGAGGTGAATGCTGGGGATAGGGCATTATACAGTAACACCAGCAGACGTGTCTGGATTTTGACTGGAGAGATGACTGCTGGGAATATGGCATTATACAGTAACACCAGCGGATGTGTCCGGGTGATGACTGGAGAGGTGACTGCTGGGAATGGGACATTATACAGTAACACCAGGGGACGTGTCCTGGTGATGACTGGAGAGGTGACTGCTGGGAATGGGACATTATTCAGTACCACCAGGGGGTGTGTCTGGGTGGTGACTGGAGAGGTGACTGCCGGGAATGGGGCATTATACAGTAACACCAGGGGATGTGTCTGGGTTATGACTGGAGAGGTGACTGCTGGGAATGGGACATTATACAGTAACACCAGGGTACGTGTCCTGGTGATGACTGGAGAGGTGACTGCTGGGAATGGGGCATTATACAGTAACACCAGGGGATGTGTCTGGGTTATGACTGGAGAGGTGACTGCTGGGAATGGGACATTATACAGTAACACCAGGGGATGTGTCCTGGTGATGACTGGAGAGGTGACTGCTGGGAGTGGGGCATTATACAGTAACACCGGGGGACGTGTCTGGGGGATGACTAGAGAGGTGACTGCTGGGAATGGGACATTATACAGTAACACCAGGGGACGTGTCTGGGTGATAACTGGAGAGGTGACTGCTGGGAATGGGGCATTATACAGTAACACCAGGAGATGTGTCTGGGTGATGACTGGAGAGATGACTGCTGGGAATGGGACATTATACAGTAACACCAGGGGACGTGTCTGGGTGATGACTGGAGAGGTGACTGCTGGGAATTGGACATTATACAGTAACACTGGGGGATGTGTCTGGGTGATGACTGGAGAGGTGACTGCTGGGAATGGGACATTATACAGTAACACCAGGGGACGTGTCTGGGTGATGACTGGAGAGGTGACTGCTGGGCATGGGGCATTATACAGTAACATCAGGGGATGTGTCTGGGTGATGACTGTATCACTGTTTGTGTCAGGGTCCTATAAGGTGTCAGGATGTCACTGTCTATGTCTCCATGCAGGAGGGGGAGTATATAGAGGAACACAGGGGTCTGTACAAGGACGTGATGATGGAGAATCACCGGCCCCTCACATCACTGGGTAAGAGGAGACTGTCATGTATTGTACAGGGGAGAGCAGGTATGGGGGCCCCTATATACACACATCATCTGATAATCACATATATACACTGTACTCAGTCACTGTGTGTCTCCTACAGGTGGGCCCAGTAACAGAGATACCGCAGAGAGATGTCCCCATCCTCTATATTCCCAGGATTGTACAGAGGAGAATCACAGGACCCCACAGGAGGATCAGGTAGGTGGGAGGAATACGTACGATTTACATGCACCCTCTATAAGGTGTTGTGGTATTATACTGTTTCACCTCAGTTTAATCTGACTGTATGCAAATGTCATTATAGTGTTTTTTTTGTTTTTTTTTAGGAAGAACGTCTGTCTGATATTAAAACAGAAGATATAGAGGGAGAAGAAGAGACGTATGTGACTGATATAAAGGCAGAAGATATAGAGGGAGAAGAAGAGACGTATGTGACTGATATAAAGGCAGAAGATATAGAGGGAGAAGAAGAGACGTATGTGACTGATATGAAGGCAGAAGATACAGAGGGAGAAGAAGAGACGTATGTGACTGATATAAAGGCAGAAGATATAGAGGGAGAAGAAGAGACGTACGTGACTGATATGAAGGCAGAAGATATATAGAGAGAAGAAGAGACGTATGTGACTTATATGAAGGCAAAAGATATAGAGGGAGAAGAAGAGACGTATGTGACTGATATAAAGGCAGAAGATATAGAGGGAGAAGAAGAGACGTATGTGACTGATATAAAGGCAGAAGATATAGTGGGAGAAGATGAGACGTATGTGACTGATATGAAGGCAAAAGATATAGAGGGAGAAGAAGAGACGTATGTGACTGATATAAAGGCAGAAGATATAGAGGGAGAAGAAGAGACGTATGTGACTGATATAAAGGCAGAAGATATAGAGGGAGAAGAAGAGACGTATGTGACTGATATAAAGGCAGAAGATATAGAGAGAGAAGAAGAGACGTATGTGACTGATTTAAAGGCAGAAGATATATAGAGAGAAGAAGAGACGTATGTGACTGATATGAAGGCAGAAGATACAGAGGGAGAAGAAGAGACGTATGTGACTGATATAAAGGCAGAAGATATAGAGGGAGAAGAAGAGACATATGTGACTGATATGAAGGCAGAAGATATATAGAGAGAAGAAGAGACGTATGTGACTGATATGAAGGCAGAAGATATAGAGGGAGAAGATGAGACGTATGTGACTGATATGAAGGCAAAAGATATAGAGGGAGAAGAAGAGACGTATGTGACTGATATAAAGGCAGAAGATATAGAGGGAGAAGAAGAGACGTATGTGACTGATATAAAGGCAGAAGATATAGAGGGAGAAGAAGAGACGTATGTGACTGATATAAAGGCAGAAGATATATAGAGAGAAGAAGAGACGTATGTGACTGATATGAAGGCAGAAGATACAGAGGGAGAAGAAGAGACGTATGTGACTGATATGAAGGCAGAAGATACAGAGGGAGAAGAAGAGACGTATGTAACTGATATGAAGGCAGAAGATATAGAGGGAGAAGAAGAGACGTATGTGACTGATGTGAAGTCAGAAGATGTAGGGGGAGAAGAGGAGACCTATGTGAGGGAAGATCATCAGTGTAAGGAGAAGGAAATCCCTACAGATATCATCACAGGTCAGTAATAAACACTTATTACAGAAAAGAGTCACATATTCTCTTTGCTCAGTCACTACAGCAATCTCTTATCCTACACCCTCCTCTGTACAAACTAATGAGGAACATGTATTTTCCCAGTGGGGGAGTCAGGAGACATCAGCCCCTATTATACTCCTGCTGTCCCCCTCACATCATGTCACTGAGTATTACAAGCCCAGAGATCTGACCAGTCTCCTACCCATACTCTCTGGTGTATCTCTTACATCAGGAGCCATCAGCCCCTATTATACTCCTGCTCTCCCCTCACATCATGTCACTGTGTGTTACCAGCCCAGAGATCTGACCAGTCTCCTCCCCACACTCTCTGGTGTATCTCATACATCAGCCCCTATTATACTCCTGCTCTCCCCTCACATCATGTCTCTGTGTGTTACCAGCCCAGAGATCTGACCAGTCTCCTCCCCACACACACTCTGGTGTATCTCATACATCAGGCGCCATCAGCCCCTATTATACTCCTGCTCTCCCCTCACATCATGTCACTGTGTCACCAGCAGCCATACTGTGTGCTAGCAGTACCTCTGCCTATGGTATTACATGCTATATTATGTACGCTATGGATGTGTTATTTGTGGCATGGTGTGGCTGCTTGCTGGGGCACAGGCTCGGGGTTCCTCATGCCACGTGACACAATGCTTAGGAAATATCTGGCGCAGCTCCTGTCATGTATCCACATGCTCCTGTAACATCCGGCCTCAGGGAATTGGCTAATGAGCGGCTCCTGTTACTGAATTGGCAGCATCTGAGTCTTGCTACCGTCGCCTTAGGTATATAATACATTTATTGAGCTTGTCTATGGGAACCTGCATTCAGAATCCTGCACCTTCCCTGCTGATTACCTGTCCCCTGGCACTTGGATGACGGCCTTCTCTGGCTTCTGATCCATGGCCTTAAGGTCACCCCAATGGTTAGTAATGGAAGTATCTTCAGAAGCGTTCACGTCTAAGTAGGAGGACAATGCCTCTTGCAAAATTATGGTGCCTTCAGCATCCATTAACATATAATCCTGCAATCTTCAAGGTGGTAAAGGAGGAGTAGTGGGAAAAGATGACCAGGACCATATCAGAGGGGTGGGATCAGACCATGAAATTGTTGTCGGTAGAAAAACTCAAGTGACCAGGTTCTGGCATACAATGTGATAAATATGGAGACTGACACAGGACATATTATAAAGATAAGAATTTATTTCTCTAAGTTACAACAAAGAAAACCTGCAAATAACAAGTTATACTCCGTTACAATAATAGCAAGAGCAAATTATTATACTCAGCTCTTATCTCAGATGTTATAAGATCTGTCCCAGATGATGGTCATCGATTATGTAGTTTAAACAATATAGTTCAGTCGCCCTCAGGGTCCCTTTTTAATAACTCTGTCTGAATTTATTAAACTGAGGTGGGTTTATAGAAATCTGTATCTGCTGCAGACAGAACCGGCTATCGGAACTAACCTGCTATGTGTAATTGTCTAGGCTTTATACCCCTGCAAGGATACGCTAACATTGTCTTACCAGATATTACATTCAGGGTCTGTGATGCTGGGTGCAGTAGTCCTTCAGTATAACATAATTTATCTTATCCTGGACAACTGTCCCCTTCCACCTACTTATGAACACCATACCCCAAACATCTTACTAGACAGTTTCCATCTGAGATTCTGATAACAGGAACATATATCTATAATAATCAGCCAGCCTAAAAGCTGTGTATATTCTTCTCACTAATCCTAACAAAATGTTCATATATAAAGCAATGAGGTCATACATATACAAAATGGAGTTACACATGGACAAAATGGCATCTAAAAAGTATTTAAAAAATATCACCCCATACACAAATATATCAATGCGAGGGATCAATTGTAACGACCTAGAAGAAGGTCTATTCTCTAATATGAGCTGTGTACAGCAGAGTAATAAGTATAATCACGCACACCTGGATGTCTAATTCTCTGAGTATCATAGAGGTCAAATTCAGCTAATAAAGGGAGCATGAGGAAGCTGAGGAACGGGCGGCATCACTGGTCTGTTCATCAGTAGTGGAGGATCTATCAAGATGAGGGTCTGGAGCAAGAGTAACATCTCCCAAAAGGAGAAGTGCAATTTCTTATAGATTTTGAATTTTTTTTTTAAAGAAATCGGGGCTGTCAGGCATTAGGGGCATAGAGAGAAGTGAGGGGGACATATTTATAATGAATTTTCCCAACTAGAATCCAATATCTACCATTGCAATCCACCCACTTGCTTTCCAGTTGAAAGGGGCATGATCTATTAGAAAGGGTGGCTACACCACAGGGGATATAGCATGTTGGGTAGTTATTGGTAAACTGAGGGGGAGAGTGCAATGGAACATGTGATTCCTGAATGGCCACCACCTCCGCCTTCTGGTCAGCAAAATATTTTAGTGCAAGACGTCTCTTACAGGGAGAATTGAGACCTTTTACATTGAGACTTAAAAACTTCACCGTTGATAGACAGATATCAGATTATGGTATGAAACCTCTAGGATCATCAGTGTAAAGTCCAATAGAGTATGTAGGGTGCGTGCATACTTCAAACTATCAAATAACAAAAAATAAATAAAATAGGGAACAAAAATGGGAGACAAACAGAAATAGCGTCCATAAAGGAGCTAGAGATTTCGTCACTAGTGTACCGTGACAGAAAGGCGGAATAAGGTGGCAGTCGGGCCTAAAAGAGATACCCACCGACTACCCCAAGTAGCCATACGAGAGTGCAAAATATAGTCATCATAGTAACAATTGTACAAAGAAATATCAAATGTCAATGTATCCAAAGGATGTAAAGGCCAAGAACATGGCCTGATATCCAATTTAGGTTCTACCAACACCGTTATAAGGGCAACAGGATGTTAGACGAATCAGTCATGCTTTGCCTGAACACCTAAGCATTATGGAAAGGAATAACTAAAAGTAACAGTGGAAAGAATATCAGACCGTATACATTATAGCAATTAAAAAGCACAGGAAATAAAGATAAAAAAAATACGTTTTATACCCATAACAAGAACAAATAAATCTGGCCCAAAAATAGATCCATGCCCAGTAACTTAGTCCCAGTTGTCACATGTTATAGTAGGAAACAGATTCTCAAAGTGTCTGCAACAGTCTTAGTCCTTTACCATATTACTTTGAGACGGAAGACAACTCCTCCGGGATTGGTTTAGCTAAAGTGTCATGAAGGACTGTCAACAGGAGTGTCCCACTCTTTCAGAACAGCAGGGCCATCCTCAGGTGATGGTATCACTGTGAAGGCGCCGTTTTGCATTACAATAATCTCAGTAGGAAAGCCCCATATGTATTGCACATGTCCTTGAGTGGAATAGACGCCTTTTGGCCAGTGTCACAGAAGAAATATTCGGATATAGCTGCAGATTATCCAGACACTCAGCCGTGGATGAGGAAAACAAAGCAGCCTGTAGAATGTGTTCTTTAATATGAAAAAAGTGGACCCTGAGCAGAGTGTCCCTCAGTGCTTGGATAGAGGCCAGTTAGGACTTTGGGAGTCTATGGATCCTATCAGTAAGAAGGTCCACGGCAGAAGCCTTCGGTAAAAGTTTCTGAATGAGGTCCATGGCATAATCATAAAGCTCAGCATTTGTAACAGAATCCGGAATGCCCATTATTCTGATATTATTTCTCCGAGACCAGTCTTCTAAATCAATGACTTTATCACGAATGGAGACCATGTCTTCCTGAAGGGTGTCATGTGCTGAAATCAGATCTTTGTGAGACGCAACATTCTCATCTTAATCTGTACGAGGGCCAATCTCACTGATATCGGACCTCAAAGCTTGAATATTAGAGTTAAGTTCTGAGGTTATTTCAGTCCTTAAATGTAAATAACAGAGAATGTATAGAGCGTAGAGTAACAGGACCATCTAGAGTGTCTTAAGACGTCTTCAGCCATTACAGCTGGGCTGTGCATTTACAAGTAGAAGCAGATGATGTTGTAGCGGTCTCAGAAGGACCACCTGAATTCGAGGTACCAAAGAGATGGACAGGAGGGTCCGATTTTGTACCTTTTGAACCTTTTTTGGAGGCACGGTAAGCTGGAAACAGCAGTAGTACGCTGTCAGGAGGTTACATCAAGATGACTCAGTTCAAAATGACATTCTTAGTCGGGGTGACGGGAGTATACGAGCCACAATTTCAAGTAAACATGATGTAATGCAAATTAAATAACACAGTAATGACTGAGAAATTCCACTAGACGTCAGCGTGATCACAGAAGTGAAGTACTCAGCACAGAAAGACACACGTGGTAAAATATAATCGTGAATCAATCCACAATATTTTATACTGTGAGGTTGTAATAAATTACGGTGTAATGAGCTGTGCTCAGATGATTCTTGATACTATGCTCTGCATGTAGACTGAGAGGAAGTAGAATATAGTTGTACCATATAAATAGGTAGTTTCACCTCCAGGAAAATGCTTCAATTCAGTGTAGTGACCCCGTTCCAGCTGTCAGGACACTTATTTAGCAGCTTAGATCAATTTCAAACCTTATTGAAGACAGATGCAGAAGGCAAAGCATGTGATGGCCAGGGTTAGGATCCAAAATGGCAGCCACCTCACTTCCCAATATCACCACCGGGGACTGTGGGCAGCCCGTTCTGTCCCAGCAGTAGCGGGAGCTGCGCACCCGTATGTGCGGGACAGTGAACTCCCGCCCGAGGCAAAAGCATCTCCAAGTCAGGAGAGACTGGTCGCAACCAGCCCCGAATTACAGCCCGCGGCTTTACTAGGCCGCGGCGGTGAACGGTGGCTGGTGCAAGCAGAGTTATGCGGCTATAGGACAGGAGGAGGGCTGGGACTTAATAGATTAGGTCTTGGTCCCAGCGGCGGCTGGGAGCTGTCAGGTAGGGTAGATAAGAAGCCACTTAGTGAGGAGAACTCCAGAAAGCACGTCTGGATGGACTCCGCCCACGCCCCTCTTATTTAATATTTTATATACTTACAGTGGTGACGGTTTGGTACATCCCTGCAAAGGCAGATCCAATCTCTTTCTCATCAGACTCTGCTGTCTTCCCTGCACTCTCACTCAGATGTTCACTGCTTTCAGTAGCACACATATGAGAAGCAGAAGTATGGCGGCAGCTGTATAGATCCTGATATGTAATTCTCTGTATCGTACTTGCCGTATACACATCCTTATTACTATTGAGAGTATGGAGGAAAGACACTGATTATGTGGGTGTTAAAGTGGATTATAACTTAGCAAATGATGATTGAAGGGTATTATATGGTGTATTGCATGTAAAGTACCTTGTTCCACACCTACTCTGTTATAGCAATATACCTTATATAAGGGTGAGTAACACATGTACAGGCTTACCAGCGTATGAACACACACGTAAAGGAATGCTACCTTACCAATGCTTCCAGGAGTAACGTTAGGAGACATTTCTCTGATCCATCAGCTCATATGACTGATGTTATTGTTCATCTAGAATCTCCAATTCATACGATATGTTCCCCATCCATTGTTTTACATTGGTGCTGACATAGGACTTGGCGAGTGACTACATCTCCATTTATACTTCATGGTTAGTTACCAGTACAAGAGAGATATATCTAAGTCTTATTATAATATTACATTTGTTATTGTGAGTGTTCTCAGGAGGGTGGACACAATGATAGTCTGAGACACAATATTATAAAGCCTTCATTAAAAAATATGTTTTAATATACACACATTTACAATTAAGTGTCCCAGAGAGTCGTCTTCTCCTATTGTTTACAAGATTAATATTGTTACAGAAAATTTCACATTTCCATAATGTATTTTACTTCCAGCAGATGGACACACAAGCAGGAATATCTCCGAAGGACATCTAATGTTATCCCCGGATTGTGAAATAAAAGATAATGACAGTAGACCGGATTCTCCAAGAGATGATCCTATTACCCCAATTATACATCCAGCTCTATCAGCTGGTCCCTCTGATCCTGGGAAATGTTCTCCTGATCACTCTGATATTGGTGCATCTGTTACAGCTCTGTTAGTAGATACAGGGTTTCCCTGTTCTATAGATGCCAAATGTTTTACACAGAACACAAATCTTATTACCCATCAACCAGCTAAGGCAGATGAGAGGCCACTTCCATGTTCTGAGTGTGGGAAATGTTTTACACAGAAATCAGATCTAATTACACATCATCGAAGTCACACAGGTGAGAAGTCATTTCCATGTTCTGAGTGTGGGAAATGTTTTACATACAAAACACTTGTAATACATAAGAGAATACATACAGGTGAAAAACCATATTCCTGTTCTGAGTGTGGGAAATGTTTTACATACAAAACAACTCTTGATTGCACATAAGAGAAGTCACACAGGTGAGAATCAATTTCCTTGCTCTGAGTGCGGAAAATGTTTTACCTGGAAATCACAACTTGTTATACATCAGCGAAGTCACACAGGTGAGAGACTGTTTCCATGTTCTGAGTGTGGGAAATGTTTTGCACACAAATCAGAACTTGTTAGACATAACAGAAGTCACACAGGTGAGAAGCCATTTTCTTGCTCTGAGTGCGGGAAATGTTTTATCCAGAAATCACAACTTGTTACACATCAGCGAAGTCACACAGGTGAGAAACCACTACCATGTTCTGAGTGCGGAAAATGTTTTACCTGGAAATCACAACTTGTTACACATCAGCTAAGTCACACAGGTGAGAAGTCATTTCCATGTTCTGAATGTGGGAAATGTTTTGCACACAAATCAGAACTTGTTAGACATAACATAAGTCACACAGGTGAGAAGCCATTTTCTTGCTCTGAGTGCGGGAAATGTTTTACCCGGAAATCACAACTTGTTACACATCAGCGAAGTCACACAGGTGATTATCTGTTTCCATGTTCTGAGTGTGGGAAATGTTTTGCACAGAAATCAGATCTTGTTAGACATAACAGAAGTCACACAGGTGAGAAGCCATTTTCTTGCTCTGAGTGTGGGAAATGTTTTATCCGGAAATCACAACTTGTTACACATCAGCAAAGTCACACAGGTGAGAGACCGTTTCCATGTTCTGAGTGCGGGAAATGTTTTATCCGGAAATCGCAACTTGTCACACATCTGCGAAGTCACACAGGTGAGAAACCACTACCATGTTCTGAGTGCGGAAAATGTTTTACCTGGAAATCACAACTTGTTACACATCAGCTAAGTCACACAGGTGAGAAGTCATTTCCATGTTCTGAATGTGGGAAATGTTTTGCACACAAATCAGAACTTGTTAGACATAACATAAGTCACACAGGTGAGAAGCCATTTTCTTGCTCTGAGTGTGAGAAATGTTTTACCTGGAAATCACAACTTGTTATACATCAGCGAAGTCACACAGGTGATTATCTATTTCCATGTTCTGAGTGTGGGAAATGTTTTGCACACAAATCAGATCTGGTTAGACATAACAGAAGTCACACAGGTGAGAAGCCATTTTCTTGCTCTGAGTGTGGGAAATGTTTTATCCGGAAATCACAACTTGTTACACATCAGCAAAGTCACACAGGTGAGAGACCGTTTCCATGTTCTGAGAAATAAATCGGCTCTTGTCGCACACAATAGACGTCACTCAGGTGAGGAACCATTTTAGTCTTCTGGAGTATACTACTTATTGCCATGTAATGTTCTTCAAGGTTCTTATCCTATCTCTTATGCTTTTTGCAATATACATGCTACCACTGGGTATAATTATCAGACGTCATGTCCATATCTACCACTGCTATGCAGATGACCTGCCTTTTGCTCCAGGTACTGAGAACCCAGTACCAATCCTAAATGGTTGTCTAGCTGAGCTCCAGGTGTGGGTGATGCCAGTTGCCTGTGACTCCGTCCTAGTGAAACAGATCCTTATGATAGAAGCTCACCAACAAAGGGCAGGGCTACAGCTCAGCTTTGCAAACCAACCAGACTTACGCTTGGGGGTTCAGAGTTACAAAATGCTGATCCTGTGTGGAATCTTGGTGTCCTAGATGGTGGAATGACAGATATCGGGTATCAGCCACAATCAGATCCTCATCTGAGGAACATAGCCAGACTCCAGCACTTATTTCCTTCAGAAGATCTACCTACAGTCATACATGCACTTGTATCATCACTCATAGAGTACTGTAATGTCCTCTACCTGGGTCTCCCAGCAAAAGAATTGCACCGCTTACAGCTTGTACAGAATGCAGCAGCCAGGATGTTACCTATTCAGCCCGTTCCTGCCACATAACACCCATTCTCTGCTCCCTTCACCAGCTGACTGTAAAATGGTGACTCTGGGCCTAATTCAGGTTGGATTGCAGTGTGCAATCCACACGGAATTATTGAGAAAAAGTTGCGGGCGCATGCGCAGCACCCGTCCTGCATATGCGCCTGCATTCTCTGCGGAGGGCAGCAGAAAATGCGATTGCTCCTTGTTAATCAGGCAGAGGTGGTCACGGGGTGGGGGGCAATGCTCCATTTACAGGAAGAAGATGGAGATTTGCAAGTGCGGACAGGAGGTGGACAAACGGGGGCGTGATCACGGTGGCTGCATGACATCACACGCAGCCGTCGCGATCGAGGAGAATGCGGTGGGGCTATGCTGTGCCGGCAGGATGCTTCACTAATTTCTAAGATAAAGCAGAAATTGTGGAGCGATCGCAATTTCTGCTTCATCAAGGGGGGGAGGCGCCGGTCAGCATACTGGGGTGGCCTTTCCCTGCGATGAGTGGCCCCTAGCACGCTAGAAAAAGGATTGCAAATTCTGCTAATAAGCAGCATCTGCTATCCTTACTGATTTACTGTAGGCACCCTATTACAGAATCTTACTGACTCTCCCAGCCCTACATGACCAGGGTACATGTACCAGAAGCAGCTTCTGCCTCCTTACTGCCCTGGTTACTTCCATCTGTTGATGAAGGACTGTTAGTAGTACCATAAATCCCCACGCAGTGCTTAGATGTCAGGGGGAGACAGGGCGGTGGCAATAGTGGGGGAGAGACCGTGGGTGGCGGTAGTGGAAGGAGACAGGGTGGTGGCAGTAGTGGGGGGGAGACGGGTGGCAGTAGTGGAAGGAGACAGGGTAGGTGGCAGCAGTGGGGAGGACAGGGCGGTGGTAGTAGGGGGGGACAGGGTGGGTGGCAGTAGTGAAAGAAGACGGAGGGTGGCAGCAGTAGGGGGAGACGGCAGGTGACTAATGGAGGGAGACGGGGCAGGTGGCAGTAGTGGAGGGAGACGGAGCGGGTGGCAGTAGTGGGGGGAGACAGGGTGGGTGGCAGTAGTGGGGGGAGGCAGGTCGGATGACCGCAGTGCAGTACCAGGGACTGCTGAAGGCAGTAAAGAGCTATATGGGTCCCGCACAGAATCAGTTGATAATTAGAATTAATGATGATTATGCTTCCTTATTTCTAAGTAATCCCTTGTATGTGATAATTTATTGTTGTTTGCTGTGTCAGCCTTTATTTGGGTTCTGTGTAATAATCCTGAAAGTAGTGCTGCTACCGATCTCATCATTTGTAGTAACTTGGAAAAGATGAGATATGAGGTGCACTCTGGAAGCTTATAGGGGGTTTATCAGAAAAAGGCAGATGTGACATCACATGGTCCCGGCCCGCCCACGTTCGCCCCTCAAGGATGCTGCTGCAATGTGTCCGTGCGGCCGCTGCGCATGTGCATTTTGCCACCACCAGCAAACGGGCCGCTATTGTGGCTGGGTCTGAATGGCCCCCATAGGATGTTGTGCACAGAGTAAAGTATTTTTTAAGTTTAAAATATAGATAGACAAAAATATGTGTATTAAAGATGTGAAATAAAGTAGTTTAAAAGCAAAAGATTTCCGGTGCGATTTTGGCTATGTCCGATTTTAACAGTTCATTTGAATAGTGGGATAATCTTACGGAGGGGGGTCTCTTTCTGTGTAAAGAAATAGTTTTATTTGTTGGTTTTAAATAAATTATGTCTGTTCAAATATTGTTGTTGGTTTTTTTTTACTTATAGGTGAATTAGTGTTGTACTTGAAAAAAATAATTTACCTGACCCTTGCCTGGAGATGTACATGTATGAAGGTATGGGAGATACCTGCTGCAGTCCCTTCTACTTACATTTGGGAGGTACAGTTGTTTTGGGGAAATCAGCAGCAAATATTAAATGATACATTGGCTCCATAACATCTCGCTGACCCTCTGATTTTTACAAAAATGTGTTACACAAAATGACATTTGCATTAACAACCATTAATTAAACAAGAAAAACATTTTTTTTCCCAAATAACTTTCTAAAGAAAATAGAAGAAAATCGCCAATTCTGGTCTGGATTCATTGACTCTATCATGAGAACAAATGCCTTTTTTTTTTTTTTTTTAATTCAATAATTTTTATTGAAAGTTTTTTGTTTATCAAACATACAAACCTCCCAACAAACAAGAAACAATACAAATATGGCAGATATACGACAATTTGACCGTAACAAAATGGAAAGGCAGGCAGAAGAATCATGGACATATATATTAATGGCATGTCTCAAATATGCCAGAATGTATGCCATGTCACACAAGATAGACGTTCATGCTATGGGCTCATAGGCACCATATGAGCCCCTTCCGGAGATTAACAAGGACATGTGAGATGGCAAACAGACTGAGCACAAAAAGTATAAAGCACACAGACCTCAAATGTATCACAGTAGAATAAAAAGCAAAGCCAATAATACCTTCCCCAATTGCCTCAATGTAAAATAAAATATATATATATATATATATATATATACAACCAAGGATGCGGCACTCACGAACACTTTGAAAGAAGTCACAGACACCAGTTCGGGTATAGTCAACGTTTCAATCCTTTACGGATTTTCGTCAGGAACAAGCATAATACAAATAAAGAAAAACTCACCTTATATCCCCACCACATTCACAAGTGACCCACAGGTGGACGGCATCTCGCTCCGGCGCGGGAGTCCGCGAGCGCTGGCGCCGAGTAGTGACGTCATCGCGTATCAACGCGACGCACGTCCGATGCTGCCATGGCAACCTGGCGGCTGAAAACAAAAAAGGATTAACAGTAACCACTGTCCCACTGAGCAATCTGCTGTTGTTGCTCGCGTTTCCATGTCAGCATATGTACATAAGCATTAGTCAAATGTGAACGAATCAAATCTAACAACGCATAAAGTTACAGCACATAATTACAATGCAGAACGAGTGTTACCATGGCAACTCAGCAAAAATGGTAAAAATAAGCAATGGTTATTAATACAATCAAGGTAAGTACATAATTACAATGCAAAGCGAGTGTTACCATGGCAACTCAGCAAGAATGGTGAAAAATAGGCAATGGTTGTTAATGCAACCAAGATAAACATCAATAGATAAGAAAATAGGTGTAGATCAACACAATGCCAGAGAAGAATTCCATGATATTCTCCACAAACATGAAATATAAAACAATACCAGATTGTTCTACCTAAAAAAGAAAACATTTTAACGCAACATGCTGTATCAGACAAATGTGGAAAAAGTAATAGCATCATTCAGACCATTAGGGCTAATCACATCCAGGCGGAAAATCCATTCAGCCTCCCGTTTTAACAACAAAGCATTGCGATTGCCCCCCCTGCGTAACGGGGGAATGTGGTCGATCATTCTATATCTGAGGCTGTTTAAAGGGTGCTTGGCTACCAGAAAATGTCGCGCCACTGGCTGCTCGCTGGAGCCATTATTAATGGCCAGACGTATAGCAGAGCGGTGTGCCCCCATCCTTTCTTTAAATTTTCTCTGTGTTTTCCCAATATAGGAAAGCCTGCAGGGACAAAGTAACTGATAAACAACATAAGAGCTTTCACAAGTCAGGTGGAAACGGATTTTATATCTAGTCCCTAAATGAGGGTGACAAAAAGTGTCCCCTGCAATGAGGAAACTGCAGGTGGTACATGGGCACTTAAAGCATCCATTCTGTCTTTTGGCCAAAAAATTCCTACTCTCATTACTTCTATCTGTAGAAACATCTGTTTTGACCAATAGATCTCTCAAAGATCCGATCATCAATGAGTTTGATGTCTCTAGCATGTATCAACACCTCACGGAGCTCATTCATAAAGGTGGTGGTGGGGTTATTTTTGAGTGGTTGATAAACTTTGTTGTCCTCAAGCTGACGGTAGATTTCCATCTTATAATCATGTAAATCCTGCAAAACC
Source organism: Pseudophryne corroboree (assembly GCF_028390025.1). Taxonomy (NCBI): domain Eukaryota; kingdom Metazoa; phylum Chordata; class Amphibia; order Anura; family Myobatrachidae; genus Pseudophryne; species Pseudophryne corroboree. The sequence continues at coordinate 14,301,133 of NC_086446.1, forward strand.
ACTCCACCCCCTTTATCTGCCAGACGAATCACCAATTGGTGATTGGAAGATAGAGACTTAATGGCATCACGTTCTAATTTAGTGAGGTTCAAATGTGGTGGATTCTGCACATGATTATGCGACATAACATCTTGATCAAGTAAACAAATGAATGTTTTAATGGATGCATTATTTGATGGTGGATCAAAATTTGAGCTTTTTTGTAAACATTTAAGCTGTGGTGGTATAGGATTTTGTATAGATGTTGTTGGGGAAGCCTCCTTCTTATGGAAAAATTCTGACCAGATTGATTGGCTTATTGGTAAATTTCTTAATCGGGGGTACCATCTAAACTCTTTATTGTTGGCCAAAAAGAAAGCAATGTCTTTGGACAGACATAAATTATTATTGAAACAGACACCTAAACAAAACTCCAATAGGTTACACTGGGTTAATAAATTTAATACCCAGTCACCTAAGATTAATCATGTGTCCAAAAAATTGTGGCCAATTGTAACATCAGATTCAGACTTAGGACTGGCCAATACTTCACTAATGACGTGTTATTCACGCCCAAAAAATTTGAGAGATCTATTGGTCAAAACAGATGTTTCTACAGATAGAAGTAATGAGAGTAGGATTTTTTTGGCCAAAAGACAGAATGGATGCTTTAAGTGCCCATGTACCACCTGCAGTTTCCTCATTGCAGGGGACACTTTTTGTCACCCTCATTTAGGGACTAGATATAAAATCCGTTTCCACCTGACTTGTGAAAGCTCTTATGTTGTTTATCAGTTACTTTGTCCCTGCGGGCTTTCCTATATTGGGAAAACACAGAGAAAATTTAAAGAAAGGATGGGGTGGGGGCACACCACTCTGCTATACGTCTGGCCATTAATAATGGCTCCAGCGAGCAGCCGGTGGCGCGACATTTTCTGGTAGCCAAGCACCCTTTAAACAGCCTCAGATATAGAATGATCGACCACATTCCCCCGTTACGCAGGGGGGGCGATCGCAATGCTTTGTTGTTAAAATGGGAGGCTGAATGGATTTTCCGCCTGGATGTGATTAGCCCTAAGGGTCTGAATGATGCTATTACTTTTTCCACATTTGTCTGATACAGCATGTTGCGTTAAAATGTTTTCTTTTTTAGGTAGAACAATCTGGTATTGTTTTATATTTCATGTTTGATCTACACCTGTTTATTTATCTATTGATGTTTATCTTGGTTGCATTGACAACCATTGCCTATTTTTCACCATTCTTGCTGAGTTGCCATGGTAACACTCGCTTTGCATTGTAATTATGTACTTACCTTGATTGTATTAATAACCATTGCTTATTTTTACCATTTTTGCTGAGTTGCCATGGTAACACTCATTCTGCATTGTAATTATGTGCTGTAACTTTATGCGTTGTTAGATTTGATTCGTTCACATTTGACTAATGCTTATGTACATATGCTGACATGGAAACGCGAGCAACAACAGCAGATTGCTCAGTGGGACAGTGGTTACTGTTAATCCTTTTTTGTTTTCAGCCGCCGGGTTGCCATGGCAGCAACGGACGTGCGTCGCGTTGATACGCGATGATGTCACTACTCGGCGCCAGCGCTCGCGGACTCCCGCGCCGGAGTGAGATGCCGTCCACCTGTGGGTCACTTGTGAATGTGGTGGGGATATAAGGTGAGTTTTTCTTTATTTGTATTATGCTTGTTCCTGACGAAAATCCGTAAAGGATTGAAACGTTGACTATAACCGAACTGGTGTCTGTGACTTCTTTCAAAGTGTTCGTGAGTGCCGCATCCTTGGTTGTACATATCTTTTCTATGAGGGCACCAGAACCAGTAATATACCAGGTGGAGTGCCGAGTAAACTGCATAGTGTATGTATATATATATATATATATATATATATATATATATATATGAAAAACAAAAAGCAGAAAAACCCCTCCAAAATAAACAACCCCCATAACCCCTTACCCTGTATAACCTAACCCCAACCTAGGCATACTTGGATCCCTAAACTCCTGCAACTAAGCTACCCTAACTAAACTAAGTCCCCTCCCCCCGAAACTTGGGGACAAAGGATTAAATGGCCTTAAGCTGGAGTAAAATGGTTCCAGCTCTCTCGCTAAAGAAAATTAGAGATGGGATACCCTACCAGAAGTTGAGTACAGGATATACAGAAAAGTTCAACTGAAAACATACTGGCACAGTACAAAACAAATTTAAAAAAACAAAAGAAAGGGAAAAAAAACAAAAACAGGACTGACAAATAAGAGCATCTTAGCTAAGCAGCAAACTGGCATATTGAAACTTGTCAGTCCGGCCATGATGTAGCTCCAAAAGGGAAATAGTCCGATGGATCAGCAGCCCGACTCCAACAGAGCGTTATAGGAAGGTGACCCCAAGGAAAAAGCACCATAACCCACAGTTCTAGGACAACATCAGGGGTTTTTGAGCAAGATCCCAGTAACAATGCAGTAACTTCAGCATATCCAAAAGGCAAGTGACCCGAAGCAATGGAAACGATCCCAGCAGAGGGAGACAGAGAATCCATAACTTGATCAGCAGCCGGTACCATAATGAGGGGACGCTCCGCAGAGAGACCTTTACCGCCAGGGTGCACAGGAGATAAAGTAACAGTCAGCATAAGAGGATCCTCAGCAGCAGGGACTAAAATGGTTGTAATATTGGAGAGTGATGCGGGAAGAGCCACAGAAAGTGAACGGGTATTCAAACGGCCACCGAACATATCCAGCAGTCTCTGGGTTGAGTCAGCAATAGCGAAAACAATGTGCTGCAAGGAGCCGGCCATCATATTAGCACAAGCACGCTGCAGATTAGCGGCAAGTCAGCAGCGGCTAGCACACCGCTGGAGCTCCCCGCCAACAGCAGCAGGAGGTAAATTAAAAGTCCGGAGGTAGAAGAAGACAAGACGGCTGCTGGGTGCTTCCACCGGCCAGGCACGCCAGCGGGTATGGAAGAAATAAATTCAAGCAGAAGGGCCTTCACAGCGCAACAACAGTAATGCAATCACCGGAGTAGCAGGAGACAGAAGAACTACGGACCAGATGCCAAACTGTGTCAGAGCCGCCAACACCTTGATCAGCCTGTGGAAAAGATCCCGCCGAGCACGATGCAGGCACACAGCGGAATAATTCACAATGGAGTTTGCCAGCATGTTCTAGGATAGAAGAACTTCTGTTGTAAATGTTCCAAATGCAAAGAAAGTCCCAAAACAGGATAGTTTATCAGGACAGATGCGGGAGAGCTGAAAAACACGTCCTTCACCCAGCTACTCCAGGCCATGCCCCAGAACAAATGCCTTTTTAGTAAGGACTATGCCAACAGTAAAGAGTAGAGGAATCAGGTGTATCCCACAGAATATCAGAACTGCCACCATACATTGGGTAGAGAAGATAAAGTGCAGATTTCTGAACAGTACGTTTAGAAGGAACACAAGAAGTGCATAGATCATAATGATCAGAAGTCCGGGACAATGAGGTCAAGAAACCAAATATGTGTTACTAATGACATATTTACATATTCATCACATATAATGAAATACATACCAACACGTTCAACACACCAGTGGACGTCAATAGCTTCATACTAACCAGCTGCCACCACCCAAACTGGTTGAACAATATCCCAGTAGGCCAATTCAAAAGACTTAGGAGAAAATGTTCCCGAGTCAGCGATTATGAGACACAAGGACAAGAGCTAAGTTTAAAATTTAGAGAGAAACAGTACGATACAGAAAAGGTACAGACAGCATATACCATGGTTAAGGGAAATTATAGGCCTCCCCAACTACAATACAAAAAGAGACCAGAACAGAAAACAAGAAGAGATACTTTTCATAACACAATATACAAAACAAGCAAATCAGATTAAAAAGATCATAAACAAACATTGTCCAATACTTCAAGATGACACACTAGCAGATATCATACCTCCAAAACCAAAAGTAGTGTTCCAGAAAACACCAGACATTAAGAAGAAGCTGGTACACAGCCACATACCACCAAAAAAACAACACAAACCACTATAGATGGAACACAAAAAGGGGGGCTTCTACCACTGTGGGACCTGCATGGGCTGCAAGACAACAAAAGCTAGAAGCACCACACCTACCCAAACAGTAATGTCTGTTTCACATTCCACAACATGTAACACACAGGACAACTTACCATGCCACAGCAAGGGCATCATATATATGTTAGAATGTCCCTGCCCGCAACAATACATAGGAAGGACTCAAAATGAGAATAAATGAACACATACGGAATATTAAAAAAAAGGTCCGGTAGAACATCAACTTTCCTTACATTACAAAGAACATCATGAATCAGATCCCACACTACTCAAGGTCATAGGGCTGAAGGAGGTTAAGAAAAACTGGAGAGGGGTGACTACATACACACCATCAACAGGGAGGAACTGCATATGATAATCCACATGGGAACCCTAACACCCAAAGGCCTCAACCAGGACAATGAAGTACGATCCATAATTTGTATATGAAGATAATATCTTTACATCCTGGGTTCAAACACCCACTATAAGCCCACTAGTATCCAAGTAAATATATTTATAGCAACCAGTTAACAACTTTTAGATATGAACAATACATTTATACAGAAAACAAGCACAAAATTTGACTATTTTATTCAATTCACGCTTACTGAAAAAACAATATAGTCTGCTGTTACATATTCACATGCAATGTTCAAAACAGACTGCAAGAACAACGGGAATTTATGTATAAAATGTGAGATCTAGTAGCAAACAGTTTAAGTCATTTACTTGTATCAAGAAATCTGCAACACTAAACAGTAACTGAACAACCAATCCACAGAAGAACCATTGACATCTAGAAAAACCAATCACAATCCAAGTATGAATAACCAATCCACAGCAGAACCATTGATTGACATCTAGAAAAACCAATCACAATCCAAGTATGAATAACCAATCCACAGAAGAACTGTTAAAAAAATTTAAACCGAGCGCTTATGTGTACTAATGCGTAGTGTTCTGTAAGAGTAGATATCTCATTCATCTCCGCATTAGATGCTGAGTGCATGGAACTTTCACATGAACTGAATGATTTTTGCACCACGGTACTTTATATATTTGATTCATGCAATATTGATTTCTGCATTAATGCACTGTATATGTATGCATACTCCATTTCATATAATCATAAGTAAAGGTTTCAGAACTGATTCAGGTTATTGCATTTCATTGGCAGATTTCAATCAGTACAAAACAAAGACTTTAACAAGCCAGACTACAGGTATTAGACACTGAGGGGTGATAGCACAGTTAGGTTAATAAACCAACCTTATCCAAAGTGTTATCTCACACGCCTCAACAAGAGATTCGTCATTTGTGCATGAGGTAGCATCAAGAACCAGATGGTTGTAGATCTTCTTTTGATCTTCCTTCATCAGTCGCATCTCCGCCACGATGTAATTGCCAAACTATTGCTCCAAGTCCGGGGGCCTATTAAAAACCTCAGCGAGAGTAAAAAGCTGTTGTGAGCTGGGCAGGGCAGAAGTGGGTTTCTGGATGTCCTCCGCTGTTTCGGGGGTCGTTGCTGTGGGGTTGGGTCGTCCACTTCAGTTGCCTCACTTATGGAAGGCTCCACTTCCTGGTCCAGTGTAATATCCTACAATATAAAACAAAAATGAACTCCATGTAATAATGTGTGAGTACAATACAATACAAATGTGTACTTACCAGATCCAGACTCTCCGATGCCTCCTCTTCCACAAGAGTGGGAGAATCCGGATCCAGATGACACTGTGACCTTATACTTGGTTCTTGCTCCAAAGTGAATTTCATGAGGTCATAATACTCTAGCGTTGGCTTGTAACCCTCAACCATCCCTGCTCCTAAACGTTGCGATTCCATGTACTTCTTGTGCTCCTACAAAAATCTTTGGAAATTTGCGATCTTCTTTACCCAATTTAATTCTGCAGCGCTGTTCCTGGCTCTACTGTATCTGATAATCTGTTCCTATGCCCGATTCCTCTTTGTCCTGTTGGCATAGACCGCGCTTTTTACGCGCCACAGGCACTCGTTCTCGTGATACAGTTCAATTAATCCAGACCAGAATTTGTGATTTTCCTCTGCTGACATATCTGTGGGAAAAATATTAAACACAATTGACAGTAACTACAAAATATAAGTGTAATGTACATACCTATGTCATACAACCTCTATAGTAAAAAACAAACAACTTGAATTATGAGCACCCAGCTGAAAAGTGAAACCCATCCGCAGCGCCGTTACACATTATTACACACCGTAATACCCATTACACATTATTACACACCGTAATGCCCATTATACATTATTACACACAGTAATGCCCATTACACATTATTACACACCTTAATGACCATTACACTTTATTACACACCATAATGCATATTAAACATTATTACACACCGTATTGACCATTACACATTATTACACACCATAATGCACATTACACACCGTAATGCCCATTACACATTATTACACACCATAATGCATATTACACATTATTACACACTGTAATGACCATTACACATTATTACACACCATAATGCACATTACACATTATTACACACCATAATGACCATTGCATATTATTACACACCATAATGCCCATTACACATTATTACCAGGGATGAGCGGGTTCGGTTGCCAGAGAACCAAACCCAGACGAACCTAGGTCATCTGGGGCGATCTGAGCCACAACTCGAATCTACCAGCCTGCCCCCAATCCCCAATCAAGGCAAAACCTCAGGATCCCGCTGTCGGATCCTGAGGTTTTGCCAGGGATGATGGTCTCCATAGTAACCTATGGAAGACCGCTGATTGGCTGAGAGAGCTGTCTGTCAAGGCTCTCAGGCAATCAGCGTGTCCCCATAGGCTACAATGGCCCCAAGATAGATGCCCCCACAGCACTAATAGCGCCGCACTGTTGACACCGCCACCCGCACTGCCGACCCCGCCGCCTGCACTGCCGACACTCCCTCACTGGCGGCACGTGCGCACTGCCAACACTGCCAGCATTCCTAATCTCCTGCACTGAGGACACTTCCAGCACTCCTGCATTGCCGGCACACCTGCACTGAGGACTCTGCCAGCACTCCTGCACTGAGGACACCTCCAGCACTCCCGCATTGCCGGCACACCTGCACTGAGGACTCTGCCAGCACTCCTGCACTGAGGACACCTCCAGCACTCCTGCATTGCCGGCACACCTACACTGAGGACTCTGCCAGCACTCCTGCACTGAGGACACCTCCAGCACTCCTGCATTGCCGGCACACCTACACTGAGGACTCTGCCAGCACCCCTGCACTGAGGACACCTCTGGCACTCCCACAATTGTCAGCACTGCAGGCACCCTGCAGTGCCGACACTGCTGGCACCACCACACTGAAGACACCACTGAAAACCCCGCACTTAGGACCCTCTGTCACAGTAAGTGCACTGTTGGTGTATCTTACCTGCACTGTATCCGAACTGCTCTGTAACCCATTCTGTATCTGACCCACCCTATATATGACCCACATTGTTTTTAACCTGCACTGAAACCCGCGCTTTATCCGACCTGCACTGTAAACCATGCTGTATCCGACCTATACTGCACCCGATCCGCAATGTATTTGACCCGCACTGTATCCAACCCACACTGTATCCAACCCACACTGTATTTGATCTGCACTGTGACCTGCACATTATCTGGCCCATGCTGTATCTGATCCACAAGATATACAACTCACAGTGTATGCGACCCATACTGTATCTGACCTGCACTTTATCTCGCACTCTATCCGACGTGCTTTGTATCTGACCTTGCACTGTATCCAACCCTCACTGTATGCGACACACACTGTACCCAACCTGCACTTTAGCCTACACTGTATCCAACCCGCACTCTGACCTGCACTGTATCCAACCCTCACTGTATGCGACACACACTGTACCCAACCTGCACTGTAACCTACACCCCATCCAACCCGCACTGTATCCAACCCGCACTCTGACCTGCACTGTATCTGACCCGAACTGTATCCTGCACTGTATCTGACCTGCACTGTATCTCGCACTGTATCTGACATTGCACTGTAGCCAACGTGCACTATATCCAACCTGCACTGTGACCTGCACTGTATTTGACCCAAACTGTAACCTGCATTGTATCTGACCCACTTTGTATCCAACCTGCACTGTAACCCGCACTGTGTATGACCCGCACTGTATCCGATTAGCACTGTAACCTGGTCAATATTTAACTGTGTGTCCGAAAGTATACCGCACTGTACTATGCAGGTACGGAATGCTGTTTTTTTTGTGATTGGGGAGATTTTAGGGAGTTGCTCAATTAAATGTCTCATTGATCAGGGCTTTACATGGGCACAGGGTGCCAGTCATCAGTGACCCAGGGCCCCCAGGAGGCAGGTACAGACTGAGCACTGAGAATAGGCATGTGCTGAGGGTATGTGCACTTGTGTAGGGGGCATATATGTCTACTGTTGCTATTTTACACATGGTTTCGTTTTTTTTCTTTGCTGTTTGGTAACTACTTTAGAGCAATGATATTGTACACACAATTCTCAGGAGATTTCTGTGTTGGATTGTTTCTCCGGCAGGGTCCACAGGTTATCCACAGGATAACATTGGGATATGATGAAGCGACAGCGGATTTGCACCAATCGGTCAAAGCTTTTCGGCCTCCCATCATGCCCGTCCATATATCCCCACCTCCTGGCTCAGGCAAATCAGTTGTTTGGTGCGTCAGGAGCCGGACCATGGTCAGAGTGCTGCGGGTTTTTAGCAGCACTTAGCTTTCTTATTTTATTTTTATACTCTTACTATTTTTTCTTGAGTGATCTTTCTAAAAAGCATCTTATACGTACCTTAGAAAGAGTCGCTCCAACAACTCTCCGCCGGGTTGCGACAACGCTTACCCACGAGTACAGTGGTGTTTTGGCGGGCGTCTGTTTCGGATATAGTAGCAGGTCCAGCAGACGTTACCAGGCTGTTGCCGGAGCACGGGGAGAAGGTAAGGCATCGGTTCCACTTAGTAGGGGAATACGGACACAGCCACATTGTTTTGGGAGGAGACCATAAAACAGTCGCTGACGCTGCTGCCACCTAGGGTGCACCAGCGCTAGGCCCTAGGGATCATAGGTTCCAGGGGTAGTATGAGGCCACAATCTCTAGGGTTGATGTCAGCAGTGGGGAGTCAGACATGCTCCTGGTCGCCCCTCCCCCCGGTTCATGACCAGTTTCCTCCGAATCTCCCACCATGAACTGTTTTGCCACTTCCATCTGAGACACTGTATATGAAGGGGACACAATCACAGCATAGGCGGCTGTGTGACTGGTGCGTCTGTGTTCACTGAGCGTCTGTGTTCACTATAGGTTCATGGAGCGGTGGTGTACACTAGTAGCATCTGGATCCACTCAGCGTACGTAAACGTATTGATCGGTCCTGGAAGCTGGGTGAGTCTCCATGTATCCAACTCTACTGAGTATGGATAATACAGCACTAAGTCTCTATCTACCTTTTGAGTATGAATAGTTAGATAAGTGCCTATTTCATATGAGTCTGTATACATTTACTGTTGTTTCTTTCGCTATACGTCTGAATACGTTAGATCGTTTTAAACATGATTCAGTAATATGTTCTTCTACATACTTGAAATGTATTTGTAGTTGATTATGTGCTCATATTGCTTATTATACTAATGTATAACATGTGACTGACTGCTAGTGTGATTGCTGACTTTACTATATATTCTGTCAGTATTTTTTCTATTCCGATCCTCAATGCTGGTGCATAGCAGGGTAGGGTCGGATTGTATGTCACTTTAAAAAGCTTACAGTGATTACAGTCACAAATTGTGTAGTACACTGTGTAAGTGTTGATTATTTATCATGTCAAAGAGTGGCAAGGGTGAGGAAGATACTCACAGCAGCACCAACACTCATTTCATGTTTGTCTTGTAAAGCTGGGTTAACCTCTCAGGATCTGGTTCAGGATGGTTTGTGTGCAAATTGTTTTAGCTTTCACCAGGGTCTCTTGAAAAATACAAGGCAGATTCAGGTGCAGGTTGATCCCCCTTGGGCTATGTTTGCACAAACATTACCCAGTATAGCTAAGCGAATAATTCCAACTCCTATACCAGGGAGAGGTTACACAATTGACCCTTACATTCAGCTTCCCACCTGCGGTTTATCACTTCCAACAGCAGCCTCTCAAAAGGAACAGGCTGATAAGCCAGTGGTAAGTAAATCTTCATCCTCACAGGCTACACATATTTAAAATGAGGATTCATCAGAGGACAAAAGCTCAATAAACTTTGGTTTGGCATACGAAGAGGAGGAGGAAGGTCTCAGCTCAGTGGATATAGCTGAGTTAATTAAGGCAATGAAAGCCATTCTATCCTTAGATGAATCAGCAGAGCTTGTGTTAAAAACCAAGGCACCTGTGTTTAAACATCCCAAAACAGTTAAGACTGTTCAGCTGACGGAAATCATGGAAGAGGCTTGGGCTACACCCAGTAACAAGTTTAGAATTCCTTGGAAATGGAATTCCAATTATCTTCTTCCAGCTGGGGATTGTTTGAAAAGGGAGGTGGCTCCCAAAGTAGATACGCATGTGATTCAATTAGTATGAAAATCTACATTACCTCTGCCTTCAACATCATTAAATTATGTCACGGATAGGAGAGTGGATGGTTTTCTAAAAACCATTTTTTTCCCTATCTGGGGCAGTCATAAGGCCAGCCATGGCTTCAGTTTGGATGGAAAAGGCAGTGGCTGAATGGGCTGATGCATTGGAAGGGTATTTTTCAATGGCATCTAGAGAGCAAAAATCCCATACTGCACATATAAAACAGGCTGCGATGTTCTTGGAAGAAGCAGCATTGGATATGGGTACTATTGCCTCCAGGGCATCAGCTTCAACAATAGCTGCTCGCAGAGCAGTTTGGCTGCGTACGTGGAAAGCTGATTCAGAATCTAAGAAGGTTTTGGAATCTTTGCCTTTTTCTGGAGATATTCTTTTTGGTAAAGAATTGACAGATATTTTGGAGTCAGAAGCAGACTCCAAGAAGACAAAATGTTTCCTTCCACATACAATTTCAAACATAAAGTTCTGGCTTTTCGGCACTTTCGGTCTCAATGAAAAGCTAAAGGAAAAAGTGATGGCAAGCAGGCCCAATACAACAGGTCTGGTAAAACTAAAAAGCATTGGGCTACCAGAGGACCGGTTGGTAATACAGAAAATAAGCCATCAGCCTGATGGTGCAGGCCTCCACCTGGGGGACCCCAGGGTGGGGGGCCAACTTTTTCAGTTTGCACAGATCTGGCAGCAGTCTACAACAGATGCCTGGGTGCAGGAAATGGTATCTCTAGGTTATGCATTTGCCTTCAAGAAGCACCCTCCTCGAAGGTTTTTTTGTACCAGCCCATCTCGGGTAGAGACGAAGGCCAGGGCTTTGCAAGAGGTAGTTCAGAAATTGCTTCAGTCAGAAGAAGTCATTCCAGTTCCTCCTGCACAACGAGGACAGGGTTTTTACTCCAACCTGTTTCTAGTTCAGAAGCCAAATGGGTCATTTCGGCCCATTCTCAATCTCAAAGTGCTGATCAAATACATTTGGGTACCTCGGTTTTACATGGAGACTTTACGTTCCATCATTTTGGCCATGGAGCCAGGGGATTATATGGTATCCCTGGATTTCCAGGATGTTTACCTACATGTTCATATAGCTCGGTCCCATCAGTGCTACCTCAGGTTCGCTATCCTCCAACAGCATTTTCAGTTCCAGGCCCTACCTTTTGGATTAGCCACAGCCACCAGAGTATTTACCAAAATGATGGTGGTAATGGCAGCTTATCTCCGCCAGCAAGGTAAAATAATTTTTCCATACCTCGACGATCTTTTAATCCTGGCACAGTCGTAGGAATTGCTCCTGTGTCATCTGCAACAGAAAATAACGTGTCTGCAGAAGCACGTGTGGCTCATAAATTGGGCAAAATCATTTCTAGTTCCATCACAGCGGATGACTCACTTGGGGGCTGTAGTGGATTCAAGCCTTCAGAGAGTAATTTTACCTCTGAACAAGATATCCAAAGTTCAGTCAAGGATTCAGGAGCTGCTACACAGTCAAAAGGTATCCATTCACGCAGTAATGTGTGTGATGGGATTGATGGTGTCAACATTCGACATGGTGGAGTATGCACAGTTCCACTCGAGGCCTCTGCAGCATCTGATCCTTGCCAAATGGAATGGATTGCATCAGATGATAAAAACGCAGACTATGGTCCTTATGATGGAAGTAAGAAGGTCATTAGCCTGGTGGCTACAGACATCCCATCTGGACAAGGGGAGAACCTTTTGGATATCAGATGGATGCCAGTCTCTAGGGCTGGAAAGCAGTGTCAGGAAGGTTTTGTTTCCAGGGGCAATGGACTCTGCTGTCTTCCCTGCACTCTCACTCAGATGTTCACTGCTTTCAGTAGCACACATATGAGAAGCAGAAGTATGGAGGCAGCTGTATAGATCCTGATATGTTATTCTCTGTATCATACTTACCATACACACATCATCCTTATTACTATTGAGAGTATAGAGGCAAGACACTGATTATGTGGATGTAAGAGTGGATTATAACCTAGCAGATGATGATGATTGCAATGTATTATATGGTGTATTGCATGTAAAGTACCTTGTTCCACACCTACTCTGCTGTAGCAATATACATTATATAAGGGGGAGTAACACATGTACAGGCTTACCAGCGTATGAGCACACACATAAAGGAATGCTACCTTACCAATGCTTCCAGGAGTAACGTTAGGAGACATTTCTCTGATCCATCAGCTCATATGACTGATGTTATTGTTCATCTAGAATCTCCAATTCATACGATATGTTCCCCATCCATTGTTTTACATTGGTGCTGACATAGGACTTGACGAGTGACTACATCTCCATTTATACTTCATGGTTAGTTACCAGTACAAGAGAGATATATCTAAGTCTTATTATAATATTACATTTGTTATTGTGAGTGTTCTCAGGAGGGTGGACACAATGATAGTCTGAGACACAATATTATAAACCCTTCATTAAAAGTTATGTTTTATACACACACATTTACAATTAAGTGTCCCAGAAAGTCATCTTCTCCTATTGTTTACAAGATTAATATTGTTACAGAAAATGTCACATTTCCATAATGTGTTTTATTTCCAGCAGATGGACACACAAGCAGGAATATCTCAGAAGGACATCTAATGTTATCCCCGGATTGTGAAATAAACGATAATGACAGTAGACAGGATTCTCCAGGAGATAACCCCATTACCCCAATTATACATCCAGCTCTATCAGCTGATCCCTCTGATCCTGGGAAATGTTCTCCTGATCACTCTGAAATTGGAGCATATGTTACAGCTCTGACAGTAGATACAGTGTTTCCCTGTTCTATAGATGCCAAATGTTTTATACAGAACACAAACCTTATTACCCAGCAGCCAGCTAAGGCAGGTGAGAGGCCATTTCCATGTTCTGAGTGTGGGAAATGTTTTGCACACAAATCAGATCTTGTTATACATCAGAGCAGACACACAGGTGAGAAGCCATTTTCTTGCTCTGAGTGCGGGAAATGTTTTACATGGAAATCAGATCTTGTTACACATCAGCGAAGTGACACAGGTAAGAATCCATTTCCATGTTCTGAGTGTGGGAAATGTTTTACATACAAATCACTAATTGTAATACATAAGAGAATACATACAGGTGAGAACCCATATTCCTGTTCTGAGTATGGGAAATGTTTTACATACAAAACAACTTGATGCACATAAGAGAAGTCACACAGGTACATCACCATTTCCATGTTTTGAGTGTGGGAAATATTTTGCACAGAAATCACAACTTGTTACACATCCACAAAGTCATACAAGTGTGAAGCCATTTCCATGTTCTGAGAGTGGGATATGTTTTGCACACAATTCAGATCTGGTTAAACATCACAGAAGTCACACAGGTGAGAAGCCATTTTCTTGCTCTGAGTGTGGGAAATGTTTTACACAGAATTTACAACTTGTTACACATCAGAAAAGTCACACAGGTGATAAGCCATTTTCTTGTTCTGAATGTGGGAAATGTTTTATAATGCGATCACATCTTGTTAGACATCAGAAAAGTCACACAGGTGAGAATCCATTTTCTTGCTCTGAGTGTGGGAAATGTTTTACACAGAAATCACAACTTGTTACACATCAGCAAAGTCCCACAGGTGAGAGGCCATTTCCATACTCTGAGAAATCAGCCCTTGTTGCACACAATAGACATCACTCAGGTGAGGAACCATTTTAATCTTCTGGAGTATACTTATCATTGCCATGCAATGTTCTTCAAAGTTCTTATCCTATCTCCTATGCTTTTTGCAATATACATGCTACTGCAGTGTGAAATAATCAGGTGTCATGCCTTCATCTACCACTGCGGTGCAGATGACCTGTCTTTTGCTCCGGGTACTGAGAACCCAACACCAATCCTAAATGGTTGTCTAGCTGAGCTCCAGGCGTGGATGATGCCAGTTGGCTGTGACTCTGTCCTGGTGAAACAGGTCCTTATGATAAAAGCTCACCAACAAAGAGCAGGGCTACAGCTTTGCAAATCAACCAGACTTACACTTGGGGGTTCAGAGTTACAAAATGCTGATAATGTGTGGAATCTTGGTGACCTGGATGGTGGAGTGACACTTAGACATCAGGTATCCGCTACAATCAGATCCTCATATGTGGACCAAAGCCAGACTTCAGCACTTAATTCCCTCAGAAGATCTACCTGATGTCGTACATGCACTGGTATCCTCCCACATAGACTACTGCAATGTCATCTACCTGGGTCTCCCAGGAAAAGAATTGCACTGCGGGTAGCTTGTTCAGAATGCAGCAGCCAGGCTGTTGCCTAACCAGCCAGTTCCTGACACATAACACCCATTTTCTGCTCCCTCACAGGCTGCCTGTAAAATGGTGACTCTGGGCCTAATTCAGGTTGGATCACAGTGTGCGATCCAAATGGAATTATTCAGAAAAAGTTGAGCGTGCATCCACTGCGCCTGTCCTGTGCATGCACCCGCATTTTCTGCGGAGGGGTCGCAGAAAATGCGATTGCCTGTCAGGAAGAGGCAGTCACGGGGGTGGGCGGGCAATGCTCCATTTCCAGGGAGGAGACAGAGCGTTGCGTGGACGGTGCGGCGCAAACGGAGGGCAGAGGCGGACAAACGGGCGTGATCACAGTGACTGCGTGACATCACATGCAGCCGCCGTGATGGAGAAGAATGCAGCGGGCCTCCTGCGGGCGCAGCTAAGTTGCGGCGGCAGGAGGTTTCACTAATTTCTATGATGAAGCTGAAATTGTGAAGCGATCGTCAATGGGGGGAGGCAGCGGTCAGTATGCTGGGTGGCTTTGCCCCGCAATGGGCGGCCCCCAGCATTCTAGGAAAAGTATTGCAAATTCTGCTAATTAGCAGCATCTGCAATCCTTACTAATTATTAATCTTACTGACTCTCCCAGCCTTGCATGACCATGGTTCCAGAAGCAGCTTCTGCCTCCATACTGCCCTGGTTTCTTCCATCTGTTGATGAAGGACTGTTATCAGTACCATAGTGCTTAGATGTCAGGGGGAGACAGGGTAGGTGGCAGTAGTGCAGTAGCGGGGGCTGCTGGAGGCAGTGTCTAAGTGGGTAATATTGTCCCCAAGCAGCGCTGAGCAGGGAGACAGGGCAGGGGGCAGTAGTGGGGATGACACGGCGGATGACAGTAGTGGGGGGAGACAGTGGGTGGCAGTAGTGGGGGGAGACAAGGTGGGTAGCAGTAGTGGGGGGAGACAGGGCAGTGGCAGTAGTGGGGGGGACAAGGCGGGTACAGGAGTGGGGGAGAGACAGGGTGGTGGCAGTAGTGGGGGGAGACAGGGCAGGTGGCAGTAGTAAGGGGGAGACAGGATGGGTAGCAGTAGTGGGGAGAGAGGATGGGTGGAAGTAGTGGGGAGAGACGGTGGGTGGCAGTAGTGGGGGGGAGACAGGGCGGTGGCATTAGTGGGGGGAAACAGGGTGGGTGGCAATAGTGCAGTACCGGGGGCTGCTGGAGGCAGTAAAGAGGTGAATGGGTCACGCACAGAACCAGTTGATAATTATACTTAATGATTATTATGCTTCCTTATTTCTAATTAATCCCTTGTATGTGATAATTTATTATTTGCTGTGTCAGCCTTTATGCGTGTTCTGTGTAATAATCCTGAAAGTAGTGGTGCTACCGATCTCATATCATTTGTAGTAACTTGGAAAAGATGAGATATGAGGTGCACTCTGGAAGCTTATAGGGGGTTAATCAGAGATGAACGCAGATGTGACATCACTCAGCCCCCTGGAAAACGGTACTGACCCACCCGCGTTCACCCCTCAGGGATGCGACCGCAATGTGGGTGCCTGTGCGCCTGCTGCGCATGTGCATTTTGCCACCACTGGGTAAACTGCTGCGGGCCGCTATTGCGGCTGGGTCTGAATGACCCCCCGTAGGTTGTTGTACCGAGTAAAGTTTTTTTTAAAGTTTAAAATAGAGACAAAAATATGTGTATTAAAGATATGAAATAAAGTCGTTTAAAAGCAACATATTTCCGGTGCGATTTTGGCTATGTCCGATTTTGACAGCTCATTACAATAGTGGGATGATGTTACTGGGGGGGTCTCTTTCTGTGTAAATAGTTTTAGCATTTGTTGGTTTTAAATAAATTATGTCTGTTCAGATGTTCCGGGTTTTTTTGTTTTGTTTTTTACTTGCAGGTGAATTAGAGTTGTTGTATTTAAAAAAAATAACTTACCTGACCCTTGCCTGGAGATGTACATGTATGAAGGTATGGGAGATACCTGCTGCAGTCCCTTCTACTTACATTTGGGAGGTACGGTTGTTTTTGGGGAATAAGCAGCAAATAGTAAATGATACATTGGCCCCAAAATGTCTTGCTGACCCTCTGATTTTTACAAAAATATGTTACACGAAATGACATTTGCATTAACAACCATTAATTAAACAAGAAAAATACAACACAATTTAAAAAAAACAAAAACCTTTAATATATATAAAAAATAGAAGAAAATCACCAATTCTGGTCTGGACTCAGTGACTCAGGAGAACAAGAGCCTTTTTAGCAAGGACTATGCCACCAGTAAGCAGTAGAGGAATCAGGCGTATCCCACAGAATATCAGTGCTGCCACCATACATTGGGGAGAGAAGATAAAGTGCAGATTTCTGAACAGTGCTTTTAGAAGGAACACAAGAAGTGCATAGATCACAATGATCAGAAGTCCAGGACAATGAGGTCAAGAAACCAATGCTGTGGTACTAATGACCTCAATACAGATCACTTGGAGCAAGAGACTAAGGTAAGGGCAACAACAATATTTTAAACCACTAAAGAAAAACGGTTAAAAAAAAATATACATTTTAAAAAACAAAGATCGTCCAGTACAGAGGACAGTGTACTCAGTATGTCTAAGTACGCACCACTGGATGACGCGCTGGAATGGGAGCAGGGGGTGGGCTGTATGGGTCATGGGGGAAAACAGCTAATCTGTTGAGGAGGGTTTCCCGGCATATACTGCATGGGTTGGGGATGTGGGTAGGTGGGTGGGGGCACATTTGGGAGACAGCACCAGGCAGGTGGTGGTATCTCACACGCCTCAACAAGAGATTCGTCATTTGCGCTTGAGGTAACATCAAGAACCAGACGCTTGTAGATCTTTTGATCCTCCTTCATCAGTCGCATCTCCGCCACAATGTAATTGCCAAAAGTTTGCTCTAAGTCCGGTGCCTATTAAGAACCTCCTTGGCATGAGAAAAAAACTGTTGTGAGCTGGGTGGGGCAGAAGTGGGCTTCCGGACGATCTCTGCTATTTCGGCGGTCGTGGCTATGGGGTTGGGTTATCCACTTCAGTTGCCTCACTCATAGAAGGCTCCACTTCTGGCTTATGTGTAATATCCTGCAATATAAAACAAAAATGAATTCCATGTAAAAATATGTGAGTACAATACAATACAAATGTGTGTGTACTTACCAGATCCAGACTCTCCGATGCTTCCTCTTCCACAAGAGTGGGAGAATCCGGATCCAGATAACACTGTGACCTTATCCTTGGCTCTTGCTCCAAAGTGCATTTCATGAGGTCATAATATCACATCGTTGGCTTGTAAACCTCATCCGTCCTGGCTCCTGAACGTTGCGATTCCATGTACTTCTTGTGCTCCTACAAAAACACTTCAGAAATTTGCGATCTTCTTCTTTACCCAATTTAGGTCTGCAGCGCTGTTCCTGGCCCTACTGTATCTGATCAGCTGCTCATATGCCTGATTCCTCTTGGCAGGGGCGGATTTAATGCTAGGAATCCTAGGTATGCGCTTAGGGCCCCGAGAGTCTCAGGAGGCCCGGCCACGGATGGTGATCAGGAGCCAGTGGCAGAACTACCAGCGGTGCCTTGCACCGGGGCCCACCACTGTCAAGGGGCCCAAAGCCAGCGGCATGTAAAGAGTCCCTCTGAATCATTACCTGCCACTGTGTCCTGCTGGCCACCAGAGAGAAGGATGACTCATTACATGCTACCTGACGCTGTGTTCTGCGGGCTGCCGGAGAGGAGCAGGGGCACAGCTACAGAGGAAGGAGGAGGAGGGAGGGGGAGTCTGGTTCCGCAGCAGCGCACTGTAATTGGTGCGTCGTCCTTAACAGTGACGCTGCTGCAGCTATCCCTCTCTGTCGGCTGGCCACT
Source organism: Pseudophryne corroboree (assembly GCF_028390025.1). Taxonomy (NCBI): domain Eukaryota; kingdom Metazoa; phylum Chordata; class Amphibia; order Anura; family Myobatrachidae; genus Pseudophryne; species Pseudophryne corroboree. The sequence continues at coordinate 14,319,972 of NC_086446.1, forward strand.
GTGCATGCTGGGAGGAGGCAGGATGGACGGGAGGGGTGCTGTCTGCAGCAGCAGTGAGGACTTGAGGAGTCCGAGCCAGTAGCTTTAAGTGAAGTAACCTCATGGCTCACATATCTATCTCTGTCTATCTCTATGTAGATCTGTCTATCTATCTATCTATATCTATGTCTATATCTATCTATGTCTATATCTCTATCTATGTCTATATCTATCTATCTATCTCTATGTCTATCTATCTCTATATCTATCTATGTCTACCAATCTATCTCTATATCTATCTCTATGTCGGTCTATCTATCTCATATCTATCTATCTCTGTCTATCTATCTATCTATCTATATCTATCTATGTCTATATCTATCTATGTCTATATCTCTATCTATGTCTATATCTATCTATCTATCTATCTATCTATCTATCTATCTCTATGTATATCTATCTATCTATCTATCTATCTATCTATCTATCTATCTATCTATCTCTATATCTATCTATCTTTCTACAGCAGGGTACACTGTGTTCCACAGGGAATTCATCGGGGTATAGAGATGGATCTTGATCCAGGCACCAACAGGTTAAAGCTTTAGCTGTCCCAGAATGCATTGTGGGGACTCCTCTACAACCCCGCCTCCAGGCACTGTGAGCTCAGTTTTCGAGTTGGTGCCTGCAGCAGCAGGTCACTTAACATAGGGGCTGCGCTGGGCAGCCCTGAAAAAGCTTTTTAAGAAGACTTCAAGGGGCGCAGCACTGTTAAATGTCAGAGTGACATTCAGCGATGCGGCTCCATCACCTCCCAAGCGACGTTGCATACTCCCGTGGCTCAGTTCCTGGGTACTTGTGGCGGAGACGCTCCGGCTCTAGGCACATGGTCGCAGACACTCTCCTGGTTTGCATGGCTACTACAGGGAGGATTTCAGAGGGTCCACCAGTTGGTACCCGCTGCTAAATTGCGTTCTGTTTGCAGTCTAGGGAGACAGACTTCGATGCTGGCATGGACACTGTTGCGCACAGGGACCCTACTATATCGGACAGGGCATAGGAGTACAGGTCGGGTGTACTATCGCCCAATTTAATAAGACCCCATAGTACCAGGCGGTGAGGACCAGCATAGGAGAGAAGGCACATGACCTGTAGCCCCACTCCGGCCCAGGGCGCCATCTATGAGTAGATTTTCCCACCTTGGGGCTTCCTCACACTCTCCCACACTCCCTGACTGAGACGCTGGGCGCCATCTTAGGTATAGCTGCGGCTGGTATCCAGGACTGCAGGGCAAGGTCTCCCCTGTAAAGCCGCCTGTAATCAGCACTGTGACTTTACAAACACTTAAGTATTCTACATGTCTATATACAGACAGCGTTAGTTAAGAACAAGTGTACCTGTTACTAGAGATAAGTGGGTTCAGTTTGCTGAGAAACAAACCCCCCCCGAACTCCATGTGTAAAACACGGTTCCGAGCCTGGCTCGGTTATTCCCGCCTGACTCAGAAAACCCGAATGAGGCAAAATGTCATCATCCCGCTGTCGGATTCTCGCTACCATTTTCATTCGGGCATTGCAGAGGGTGCAGAGAGGACGTGGCTACGTTCTCTCAGTGTCAGTTCTCAGTATCAGTTCTCAGTATCAGTGCTTATTGTCTTGTGCTGCATCGTGCTGCTCAGTAATACTAGTACAGTGTCTCTCTTGTGCTGCATCATGCTGCTCAGTAATACTAGTACAGTGTCTCTCTTGTGCTGCATCTTGCTGCTGTAGGGTGCTGTGGTAGTAGTGTCCTGTGACTGTGCATCAGTCATCATAATTCCAGTCACAGTGGTGTCTGGGGGGGTGACAATTCCAGAGTGCTTTTGTGCTGCTCACTAATACTAGTACAGTGTCTTGTGCTGCATTGTGTTGCTCAGTGTCAGTTCTCAGTAGTATCATCAGTGCTCAGTAGTATCATCAGTGACCAGTATCACTGCTCATTGTCTTGTGGTGCTCAGTAATACTACATACCTTATACTAGTACAGTGTCTCTCTTGTGCTGCATCATGCTGCTCAGTAATACTGGTACAGTGTCTCTCTTGTGCTGCATCTTGCTGCTGTAGGGTGCTGTGGTAGTAGTGTCCTGTGACTGTGCATCGGTCATCATTACAGTCACAGTGGTGTCTGGGGGGTGACAATTCCAGAGTGCTTTTGTGCTGCTCACTAATACTAGTACAGTGTCTCGTGCTGCTCAGTGTCAGTTCTCAGTAGTATCATCAGTGCTCAGTATCACTGGTCAGTGCTCAGTGTCTTGTGCTGCATCTTGCTGCTGTAGGGTGCTGTGGTAGTGTCCTGTCACTGTGCATAGGTCATCATCATTCCAGTCACAGTGGTATCTGGTATCTATCTAGTGGTATCTATTTCCAGACATTACTGCCGTCTAATTCCAGATATATTACTGGCATATAATTGCACACGTTAAAAATGGAGAACAAAAATTTGGAGGGTAAAATAGGGAAAGATCAAGATCCACTTCTACCTAGTGCTGAAGCTGCTGCCACTAGTCATGGCAGAGATGATGAAATGCCATCAACGTTGTCTGCCAAGGCCGATGCCCAATGTCATAGTAGAGAGCATGTAAAATCCAAACAGCAAACATTCAGTAAAATGACCCAAAAATCTAAATTAAAATCATCTGAGGAGAAGCGTAAACTTGCCAATATGCCATTTACAACACGGATTGGCAAGGAACGGCTAAGGCCCTCTCCTATGTTCCTCATGACTAGTGGTTCAGCTTCACATGATGATGAAAGCACTCATCCTCCCGCTAGAAAAATGAAAAGAGTTAAGCTGGCAAAAGTACAGCAAAGAATTGTGCGTTCTTCTAAATCACAAATCCCCAAGGAGAGTCCAAATGTGTCGGCGGGTGCGATGCTTGACCTTCCCAACAATGGACGGGAAGAGGAGGCTCCTTCCACCATTTGCACGCCCCGTGCAAGTGCTGGAAGGAGCACCCACAGTCCAGTTCCTGATATTAAAATTGAAGATGTCACTGTTGAAGTACACCAGGATGAGGTTATGGGTGTTGCTGGCGCTGAGGAGGAAGTTGACGATGAGGATTCTGATGTGGTTTGTTTAAATCAGGCAACCGGGGAGACAGTTGTTGTCCATGAGATGAATAAGGCCATTGACATGCCTGGTCAAAATATCAAAAAAATCACCTCTTCGGTGTGGAATTATTTAAACAGAAATGCGGACAACAGGTGTCAAGCCGTGTGTTGCCTATGTCAAGCCGTAATAAGTAGGGGTAAGGACATTAACCACCAAGGAACATCCTCCCTTATACGTCACCTGGAGCGCATTCACCAGAAGTCATTGACCAGTTCAAAAACTTTGGGTAACAATGGAATCAGTCCACTGACAACTAAATCCCTTCTTCCTCCTGTACCCAAGCTCCTGCAAACCACACCACCAACTCCCTCAATGTCAATTTCCTCCTTAGACAGGGACGCCAATAGTTCTGAAGGCCATGTCACTGGCAAGACTGACGAGTCCTCTCCTAACTGGGATTCCTCCGATGGATCCTTGAGTGGAACGTCTACTGCTGTTGTTGCTGCTGGTGCTGCTGTTGTTGCTGCTGGGAGTCGATCGTCATCCCAGAGGGGAAGTCAGAAGACCACTTGTACTACTTCCATTAAGCAATTGACTTTCCAACAGTCCTTTGCGAGGAAGATGAAATATCACAGCAGTCATCCTGTTGCAAAGCGGATAACCTAGGCCTTGACAACTATGTTGGTGTTAGACGTGCGTCCGGTATCCAACGTTAGTTCACAGGGACTTAGAGAATTGTTTGAGGTAGTGTGTCCCCGGTACCAAAACCCATCTAGGTCCCACTTCTCTAGGCAGGCGATACCGAGAATGTACACAGACTTCAGAAAAAGTGTCCTCAGTATCCTAAAAAATGCAGTTGTACCCACTGTCCACTTAATCACGGACATGTGGACAAGTGGAGCAGGGCTAGTAGAGAGAGCACCACTTTCCGTAAAACTCAAAAGTGACAGGTTGACACGCCCCTAATTATGCAAATCACGCCCTAACCACGCCCCTAATTATGCAAACCAAGCCCTATATACAGCTATAATAATACGTACCACAGAATGATTAAGTGTGCACCGTGTGAAGTGAAGCCCTCTAGCACATTGAGGATTTTCAAGACGGTGTATGGCGATTACTTTAAAGACTGTAAACAAGCGCCTCGTTTATCCGTCGGTGAACACGTGCGCATATCCAAATATAAGGATATATTTCAGAAAGGTTACGAAGAGAATTATTCTGAGGAAATATTTGTCATACAGAGTGTGAACACTAAAGGTCTTAAGCCGCTTTATAAGTTGACAGATCTGTACGGTGAAGTTATAACGGGTAGTTTTTACCCCGAAGAACTTCAAAGCATCCCCAAAAACTATAAAAGAATTTACAAAGTGGAAAAGATTTTAAAAAATAAGACGGTCAGAGGTCGAAAATACGCGTTAGTCAAGTGGTGCGGGAACCCCGCAAAATTTAACAGTTGGGTCGATGCATCGGAGATAAAAGACATATAAAGCTCATCACTAAATAAGACGAGCGATGGATGACAAGTCGTTCTACATAACTTTACCCAGCAATGCCTCATCGATTACTTTCCCGCAAAATAAGATTTCTAACTATACAACAAAACTTGCAAAGTCGATACACTTAAGCGGTGAGTGGGAAGTCGCTCTTACAGAGATACAATATCCGCACACGTGGAATACATTGGATTTACAAGATTGTAGATTGCAAATATCATGGGGTGGAACGGCGGATCAGCCGGTGGCGAGAGTCGTGAGTGTGTGCATTAAACCGGGGTTTTATGAAACAATCAATAAGCTACTGAACGTAATCAACGCGGAAATTGTACAACAGAAACTGGACGTTGGATTAAGACTAACGTACGATCCGTTTGCATGCGTTGTAACATGCGACAGTAAGCGGATGTATCAAATCCACGCCGGTTCTAAACTGACATGGATACTGAGTTTACAGCCTAAAACTAAGATTTCTAAACCATGCGCCGACATCAAAGGTGGTCAATATACGCTGTACGTGTACACAGACATTATCAAACACCAGAGGGTCGGTGATAGTTATGTACCGCTTCTCCACACTGTTGAAATTAAGGGCCATAACAATGAGGTGATCACAATACGATATGAGAAGCCCGATTACGTACCTTTGTGCAAAGCGCATTTTGACACAGTGGCCATAGAGATAAAGAACGACCAGAACAAGAACATCTCATTTAAGTTTGGTAAAGTGATCGTGAAACTACACTTTAGACGTCGCAAAATCGATATTTATTAACTAAACAGAATGGTAGCTGTTAAAAATGATGGCGATCCTGGTCTCTACGCGCAATATTATAAAACGCAAGCAGGTAATGGATTACTGGATTTTCACGGCAGCGCGTACATGTACGGATGCGATTTAGGCGGTATTTTTCGAAGTCTTTTCAGAAAAGCTGTTCCTTTTTTACGGAGAGGCTTAGAGTTAGCTAAACCGCACATGAAGACCGCGGCCCGTAATATTGCGAATTACGTTATCGGACAAGCCACAACAGCCGTGATGAATAAAATACACGATGCGAACCGAGCGAAACAAGATGGTTCAGGACTAATATATACAAGAAAATGCGTGTCTAAAAGAAAATGAAAGCGTATGATAGCGCTTCCGCCATTGGACATACTCTTTTGAAATAAAAACCAGAGACGACGCAACTCAAATAAGAAGAGAAAGCCAAAGCGCTCCGTCGGTGATATTTTTTAAACAACATGTCTTTCATACACTCCGAGTCCTTTGAATGCGCAAAAACAGAGCTGGATCTTTTTGACGTGCCTCCGACACAAACTAGCATAGAGAAAAGTTTATACGTCGAAGTTCAACCTTTAGCGGCATTATCCGACACAGCACCGCTTGAATTTTATATAGCGGCCAGCGGCGAACACTACTATGATCTGAACAACACTCTGCTATACGTGACGTGTAAGATCGTACGAAACGATAACACACAGCTGGTCCAAGGGGCTCGGGTTGCCCTTATTAATTACCCCATAGCTACTTTATTCAGCCAAGTGGATGTAACTTTGGGCGACAGGCTCATATCACAATCCAACAACCTTTATGCTTACCGGGCGTACATTGAGACTATATTGAATTATAGCTCGGACGCTTTGTCAACAAAGCACACCACAGGCTTATTTTACAAAGATGTGGCTGGAGAACACAACAACAGGACGCTGGACGGACCTAATACGGGGTTCAAAAAACGCGCAGAAGCAACATCGCAGAGTCGCACGGTTGAATTGCCAGGACCGCTTCACTGCGACCTTTTCCACCAACATAAACTAATTTTAAACGCTGTTGACCTGAAGATTAAACTCACCAGAAACAAAGACTCATTCTGCTTAATGTCGGCTGAAGCGAATGCCTTTAAAATACAGATCACAGCGGCGTCCCTGTTTGTGAAAAGAGTACAGGTCTCACCGGCCGTGCGGATCGGGCACGCGCAGGCCCTGCTAAATGGCAATGCAAAATACGCGATTGACCGCGTTGGGATGAAAATCTACAGCGTACCAGCGGGCAGTAGAGTATTTAATCTAGAAAATCTATTTTTAGGTCAAGTTCCGAAAACGGTCATAGCCGGCTTTGTGGACAACGAAGCATTTTCAGGTGTCTTTATTCGGAATCCACTTTGTTTTGAACATAAAAATGTGAGCTTTGCGTCCCTTTATCTGGATGGAACGCCGCACCCAGCAAAACCATTTCAACCAGACTTTGAACACGGTAATGCCGTAAGAGAGTATATGCCGCTCATACAGATCACAAATAGGCAGGAATCTGACGCCGGCATACTGATTGACCGCGAGGAGTACCTCAACGGCTATACGCTATTCGCTTTTGATCTGTCGCCGGAGCAGGAATGCGGAGAACACCTTTCCCTGATAAGAACAGGCAATCTACGAGCAGCATTTTGCTTTGCAGAAGTGTTGGACCGGACTGTCAATGTGATAATATACGCTCTATTTGATAACATCATCGAAATTAATCAAAGGCGCGATGTGCTGTACGATTATCTATAAATGAAATAAACTAACACTACGCTGCTGAAAAATGAACACATTACAGATAAACTGCATTCTGTACGCTGCGCAAAGCACACGGCATATTTTTAAAGGAACGTATCCATATGATCTGTTGCCTAACGATAAACTGACGCAATACCCCTGCACGTTTGTAATCAACACACATAGCAGCGGGCAGCCCGGCGAACACTGGTTGGCCGTTTATTTTAATGAACACGGCATTTGTTATTTCTTTGATTCATACGGGCTCTCGCCGGACAGTGAAATTTTCCCAAAGAATATCATAAAGTTTTTACATTTTAATTCAAAAAGTATTTGTCACCAAAACCGTCGGTTACAAGGTTTTTCAAGCGCTGTATGCGAGCAATACTGTATTTACTTTATATTTATGATGTGTAAAAACTACAAATATGAGGATATTCTGACCCGATTTAGTAATGATACAAAATGTAATGACTGTTTAGCTGCAATGTTTGTAAGGCGCCTGCCGAAAAGTCATTGTTTGAGTTGCTATTCGGATAAATGTATAGAGAAATGTGTAACTTGTAATCATCCCTGTGTTTGAAACATATTATGTACAATGTTTCATAACTATAATAAACAATTATTTTAAATTTTATGTTGTTGTGCGAGTGTGATCTTCTTCCAAAAACATAGATTAGAAACAAAGAACAAAACAGACCATTATAAATCATAAGGATATTTTATTGTAACATAAAAAGCATATTTACAGTTACATTAATGTTGCAATATTAGAACAATTGTAATCAGTACGATGTTTGAAGCATTTTACATACAATGTTTCATAACTATAATAAACAAACTTTTAAAAACTTTATTACAATGCCAATCCTTAAAAACAATATACCATAGAAATAGATCATAGACTCAACCACGGTGAATCCTGTAACACTCCTACATCGCGTTTCCTAGGCATTAAGTAACCGTGAGTCATTGTTAAACCTGGGCTGCTTAAAACATTTAAGCGTCTTTTTTTATACACTTCTAGCGTTGGAGTTAATAAAAAGTCACCATCAACGGAGTGTTATGAACCACAGGTAGTGGTTCATTCCTATTTTATGTTTATAAGTTGTTTTGCAGGCCAGGATTTCCCGTTGCTCTGTTTAATGAATACTCTTGGTTGCTGCCGCTGGTGAGTCTGAGTAATTGCAGCTTGTTCCCATGTGTTCAGCCTCACCTGGCTGCTAATTGCATCTTGTCAGTCTGGAGTCATGCAACTGGGCAGCTGCATGACATTATTAATTAGGCCTCTCTGTTATATGCTGGCTCAGTGCTATTCACAGACGCTGGTGATATTTCTAGGTTTCCAGTCTGCTTGAGTTCTGAGCTTGGTTCCTGCTAGCTCCTGAGCTCCTGTGTAGCAGTGTCAGTCGAGCTGCTTCCTGTGTCGATTCCTGTGTCTGATCCCATGTACTGCCGTGAGGCGTTCCTGTCCTGAGGTCCAGTGGCTCTGCCTGTGCCTGGTCAAGTTTCTGGCTTCTTGGTGTCCACCGGTCTGTCGTTTGGGATTCTGCCTGTCCTCCAGTTCTGAGAGTCTGTGTCAGCAGCATTGGGAGTTCCTGTCCGTTTGCCAGTATTCGTACCGGTTCCGTGAGTAGCGGCTCTGCCGCGTCCGTCGGCCTAGGCCGCTGTATTCCGTTATTATTTCTGTCACTGGTGTTTTGCAGAGGGTTCTGCTTATGCTGTCACCGCCGGTACACAAAAGTATTGTGTCGGCGTGTGGTCAGCATTTCCTTTGTTGTTCTTTTCCTTTGGCGGCAAGCCGCACATACGTTTAGTTTTAGGCTTTATTAGCCCCTGGCTTTGGTTGTTTCAGTTAGAGGGCCCCTTGTTATCACCCTGTCTCGGTACACTCTTTGGGGTATATTTACTAAGATTCGTATATTTCAGAATCATGTTCAAGTTCAATCGCGACTGACATCGACAGTGTAAACTTGCAACTTTTTGAATTGATTACGACTCATTTACTAAGCGTTCGTATTCGTATTTTTTCGTTCTTCCGATGTCGATGTCATTCGTGCTTTTCTGCTGTTGATTGCGGCCGCGTTTGCTATTTCGCGGCCGCGTTGGGGGTTTTTTTTTACGACTGCGTCACAAGTCTGTTACGGCCGTGATTTGGAATTTGCTGCCGCGTTTTGACTTCTAAGTTTCGTTTACGTCACGCGGCCGTGATTGGTTGTATTCGTAAAGGAGGAGTGTCTGTGCATGTTACTATAAAAACGCCCCAAACACTCCGCACCTCGTGGGTTTAGCTAGTGGAGAGGAGAGAGGAAGGTGTATTTGGAGTTGGTGAGTTTGGTGGAGTTTTTGGTGGATTTGGAGAGGAGTTTGGTGATTGTTGAGTGCTGTACTGTGTGTGTTAGGAGTCTTGTGAACTTTGTAGTATTGTTTTTTCCCAGTTTGTAAACTTTTTTGTCCTTGTTTTATTATTTCAGTCTTTTGTCATTGTTTGTGAGTGAGTGAGCGTGTGTTGGCTGTGTGGTGTGTAGTAGGAGTAGTGGAGGAGTGTGTTTTGTGTTTTCATTTTTCAGTGTTTTATGTTGTTTGTCATGTCCGACTCAGAGGTCAGTGTGGTGGCGGAGGTTAGTGAGGTGGAGGCTGGTAGTGAGGTGGAGGCTCGTAGTGAGGTGGAGGCTGGTAGTGAGGTGGAGGGGGGTAGTGAGAGGGAGGAGGTTAGTGAGGAGGAGGAGGAGGGGGTGCCTGTTGCTGGATTTTCCAGTGATAGTGATGGTGTTGTGGCTCCGCAGCCACGCACCACTACCAAGACTGGCAGGAATATAAAGTTCAGCTATGCTGAAAACATGGCTTTGGTGCGTGAGCTGATGAAGCACCATCACCAATTGTTTGGTCAGGATGCTGCCAGGGTGTCCTCCCGCAGGAAGTCTGCCCTGTGGGGGCAAGTCATACTTGCTGTGAATAGTGAGGGTGTGGTGAGGCGGACAGAGGACACGTGCCGCAAGCGTTTTTACGATATTAAGCGGCGTGTCAAGGCCAAGATGGCCAAAGAGTCCAAATCTGCCCGGAGAACCGGAGGTGGGCCACCTTTACGTGTAAGCTATCGGGACTGGGAGGAGCCTGTGCGGGCATTGATTCCTGGCGAGGTGGTGTCTGCTACTTATGTCCGGGATTCGGACCGACCCACGCAGGATGGTAAGTTTGTTTTGTATTATTGTTCTTAAAATGTGTGATAAATTTTTTTAATTTAATTTTAAAAGTTTTAAGGCTGTTTTTTTTTGCAAAAAACAGATTGCATGCCTATGCTCCCTTAAGGTGTGTTTGTGTTTTGAATGTGTTTTTTTCTCCTTGCTGTATCATTTTTTTTTTGTTAAAAAAACATGTGCTGTATTTTTTAAATTTTTAAATTTTTTTTTTGCTGCAATTTTTGGCGATAATGCTTGAACATGTGTGTTTGTTTAAAAAACTCAAAATGTATTTGTTTTAAGTAAAAACTTAAAAGCTGGTCAATTTGTAAAACATTACATTATTTTAAAATTGGCAAGTACTGAATCTCTGCAATATCTGAGTCAAAAATCTTTTAGGTAAAAACTTTATTGTGTGCCACATCAAGTACATTTTGATATTCAACTCAAAATCATGAATATAGAAGCTCTTAAGCTTATTTTTTTTTTTGAAACCAAACCAAATAGATGCTTACAGTACATTAATGGTTTTCACTGGGTCATTTTTAAAAAAACATGGTAATAATGTTGGGGACACTTTTTCAACAGTCACACAGACCAGCCGCCCAGACAGGCCTCAGACCAGTCAGGATGATGCCGGTATTGCAGGTAAGTCTTCACTGTAGTCACATAATCTGAAAAAACAGAGAAGTACAAAATAATAATGTTAAATTTTGCACCTAGGTTCTGCTTCTGGAAGCCGACCTCCTGTAAGGCGGCCATCACAGGGCTTGGGCCACTTACCCAGGAGGCCAACTAAGCCACGGCGTCTTGGCTCTGATTCAGCACCTCCATCATCCCCACCCAGGCGAAGACTATCGGCTGTGTCACCCCAGCCACCACTGGCACTATTAGCGAGTTCGCAGAGTGATGAGCCCAGATCACCTCAGTTATCTGGTGAGTAAAAACATAAATGAAACACATAAGCAATAATATACACAGTACACTTAAGATGTTGTTAGTTGGTTTGGAGTTTACATGTTTTCCACAACAATCAATGTGATGTAACGTCTTCAATTGATCAAGGTGCTTTAATAAAAATAGATAAGGTCTTAGTGGATGGTCTAGACAACCTATTTGTGTGAAAATAACAGATTTGAGTATACATTAAGCACACACACGTTCACATTTTTTAAAAATATAAAGACAAATAAATTTGGATCCCAAAAAAAATAAACCATTAGAGTGTTCACACATCGCCCCTGTCCAGTATGTAGATGGCTTACTTGCTCAGCTCCTCTGGACTATACAGGTAAGTAGTCTATATCGTGGTGAGGGGAGGGAATCTAACAGTGTAATGTTGTGGAGGGAAGTTAGTTAGGTGAGGAATATGTAAATTTGGCAATGTTTGCGCCTGTGTTGGTTTTTTTGGAAAAAATGAAAAAAAATTTTAACGTTGAGAAAAACAAGAGCTACTAATGCAAAAATGTAGTTTGAGGAATGTATTAATGTGTTGCATTAGCCACGCCAAATTAGAAAAATTACAACATTGCATGTTGCCTACCCCATACAGAGCACAACTTGATGTCCGCCGAGGACCAGCAGGGACCAGAACAAGAGCCAACCTTTACACTGCAACTTACAGCTGTGGATCCAAGCATGCCAATCCAGTTGCAGGATATACCCCAACCATCCAGCAGTCCCCAACTGGCACAAGCTCCGCCCCCAAGCCAAATTCCTGATGATTTTTGGGCAAGTTGGACAAGCCAACAGGCCCAAAGCAATGCCACCCTGACCCAACATACACAACACCTTGCCAGTCTGCCCCATCATCTACCGCGTATTAGTCGCAACTCGGGCAGACTAATAGTACAAGTAGGGAGAATGGCTACCTCTATGGAGCAAATTAGGGCTGAAAACAGCCAAATGAATGCTAATTTATCCCGCATTATAGATGAACAACAGCGACATCAGCAGGCACTCGTTCAGATAATTCAACACAATCAAGTGGTGAATGAGGCCTTCTCCAGGATTGTAGCCAGCCACACTGCTACAAACACTCAGCTGATTGCCAGTTTAAATAATCTGAGCAGCAATATTGCAATGATGGGTGGTCAGCAAGTTACCTCCAGCTCGGGGACCACGACCCCTGTTCAAACGCCAGTAACCTCCCCTGTCCGGCGTTCATCAAGAGCACGTGCCAGTGAGCCAGCACCCAGCACACACAAACGAAAAAAATAACAGAAAACTTTTTGTGCAAATAAATAAAAGAATTTGTTAAAAAAACACATTCCTGTGTCCGTCTCCAAAATTTATGAAGCAGGTCTGTATGTATGTAGTTATGTTTTTCAAGGGTAATGACTGTAAATGTTTTGTTAGCATCAACTAAGCACAATGGACACACCACTATAAACAACAAACAGTAAGTAACAGAACACACAATAGAAAGCAGAGCAAAGTGTTTAGTGAAGGATAATTACAGCATAATAAAACTTACCAGTAAAATAGCGCCGGATCACTTCTTGCCGTACCTGCCTCCCTACATTTGTACTCACACTGTCACCAGATGGTTCTAACTCCTCTGCTTGCTGACTGCTTTCTCCCTCATCATGTGCCAGATGTTGACTTAAACACAGATTATGGAGAAAACAGCAGCAGAACACAATTCTAGTCACCTTTGCGGGACTATACAACAAAAGGCCACCAGATTTATCAAGACACCGAAACCGTGACTTCAGCACCCCAAAACATCTTTCTATCACATTCCGCGTAGCCTTATGTGCATGATTAAAACTGTGTTCAGCAGGAGAATCAGGTTGGGACAATGGAGTAAGGAGCCAAGAGTAGCAGCCGTAACCCCCATCACCTGAAAAACATATATAGTCAACATTAGGACATATGTTAGATTATTCTCTCACCTCCTCCAAAATCTAGGCTGTGGTTAAAAGACATACACACATAACATTTTCAACATACCCAACAGCCAGCCATCAGGCATTTGTCCCTCCTCAAATTTATCGAAGAGCGATGACTGACTGAGGATGAAGGAGTCATGGCAGCCGCCAGGGTAACCTGCAACAACACTCATAATTTTTAATTTTGCATCACAGACCACCTGGACATTAGTTGATTGATCCATATGCCTATTAGTATATATATACTGGCGGCCCTTAGGTGATCTCAGCTGAACGTGTGTGCAATCTATGGCCCCAAGCACATTGGGCATGCCTGCAAGCTCATAGAAAGCTACCCTGACAGCACTCCACTCCGACTCCTCAGTAGGGAAGCAGATTGAGGCTTTAATGTGTGGCTCCAACACATCCAAAACCTGAGTGGACATTAAATAAGCTAAGGTGAGTGTCATGTTAGGTATTCTCTACAATACTGTGGTGTTTCAACTTACACAAGCAACACTTAGCCATAACCGCATATGTATTTTTAGACTCACCTGCATCAAATATTTGGAAAAGGTGGGCTGTGAGATCCCAATGACGTTGCCTGCTACAGCCTGGAAGCTCCCAGTAGCCATAAAGTGTAACACAGCCAGGAGTTTGTGTAGGCCTGAGACAGAGCGAGAGCGTGCTGTCTCAGGGTCTATGCCCAGTTTGACAAGGTCATACAGGTGGAAAATGTTGTTTCTATTTAGGCGGAACATCTGTATGACCCTATCATCGGACAATGCATTTAGGTTTAAACGACCTCTAAAAAAACGAGGCTGGCGCAGCCTCCGCGGTACCTGGACAACCTGTTGGCCATGTTCACTTACCTGGTCCTGATTCCTGGAAGCCTCATGGAGCAGTCTAACGTATCCCACAGCCAACAAAAAACCATTGCCACACACCACAGCAGCCATTTCAGAGTGAGAGTAGTTCAGAATGTGCCTGAAACACTTTTATAGGCCCAAAAAAACAGGTGTGAGTAATGGATAATTAAGTTCACATGTAAACGCGGTTTTCAAAGGCTGGCGCGTTTTTTTTTGGGAAAAAATTGCGATTCGTAATTTTTCGCGGCCGCGAAAGCATTTTCGCGGCAGCAAATACAATTACGAATGGTTAGTAAATGACCGAGATTCACATCTAAACAGGCGTAATTTGACCGATGGTGTATTCATTCGTAATTTTTCACTTGGACTAGGAAAAAAATACGAATGGCCTCATCACTGCCGTGATTACTGTTTAGTAAATGACCGAGATGCCACTTAGAAGAAAAAACGCCATCACGGTCAAAATCGTGAGCTTAGTAAATATACCCCTTTGTCTCTCATTAAGACCTGAGGGGGCATCGAAGTTGGGCAGACGTAATCCGTCCTTCAAACGCGGCTGCCATGGGCTCAAGCAACCATAGTCTCGCAAGAGTGTACTGACAGCACGGGCGAGACAACGGAGGGGCTATTCCCTTTCCATTCCCTTTTCCCAGCGTTATGTCCTGGTGCTCTGGTCTCACTTCATAACATCTCCCTTGTTCTGAGCACCAGGAACCTAACATTATCACCAGCCATACCACAAAAAAGATATAAAACTTTTTTTTCTTTTTTTGGCCCAGTCCAGTGTCTAGTCTAGAATCCAGTCCTGTCAAGAATCCAGTCCTGTCTAGAATTCAGTTTGCAGAATCCAGTCCGGTGTTTAGAATCCAGTCCTGTCTAGAATTCAGTTGCAGAATCCAGTCCGGTGTTTAAAATCCAATCCTGTCTAGAATCCTGTGTGCAGAATCCAATCCGGTGATTTAAAATCCAGTCTTGTCTTGTCTAGTTTAAAATTCCAGTCTTGTCTAGTCTAGTCTTGTCTTGTCTTGTCTAGTTTTAAATCCTCCTATGTCTACTATGCAAGCCCTGCAGGCATCTCTCGCAGCCCTGAACTCTGCTTTCACTACTTTGAGACCAGAGCGACTAGAAGTTTTGCAGCAATCCCTAAAGCAACTGCAAAACCTTCTGACTAAAATCTTGCTCATCTTGCCAGAAGTCGTTGAGAGTACATCTATCTCTAAAGAGACTCTTGTTCACAGTATGGTGACAAGAGAATCTTCTGGTTTAATTGAAGAGAAAAGGTTTAAAAGTTTTCTGCGGCCCAGGCTCTCAGAAGAGGTGCGTCTGCTTCGCAGAAACTTAAACTTATGCCTATATTGTGGGGGTTTAGGCCACTATCTGCAGACCTGTGAGTTGCGCAAGCCAAAGTGTGGTGACGAGTCTTGCCCTCTGGCCAAGTTGAGTCAGGATACAAGACCTACTCCTGTCTCTACTGTGGCAGAGGTACTTGTCACACAACCCACACTAAAAAGCTCTCTGTCCTATAATTGGGGTCCTTGGGCAAGGGAGCCCCATTATAGATTCAGGAATCAAAAAAGAACGTTTCTCTCCTCTCTTGAGGTTCCTGTTGAAGCAGAGTTGCAAGCCCCTGGAGTGGTGCCCGATGCCCAGGGTCCTGGAGTGGTGCCCGTTGCCCAGGGTCCTGGAGTGGTGCCCGTTGCCCAGGGTCCTGGAGTGGTGCCCGTTGCCTAGGGTCCTGGAGTGGTGCCCATTGCCCAGGGTCCTGGAGTGGTGCCCGATGCTCAGGATCTTGGTGCGGTACCTGATGCCCAGAGTGCTGGAGCAGTACCCGATGCCCAGAGTGCTGGAGCGGTACCTGATGCCCAGAGTGCTGGAGCGGTACCCGATGCCCAGAGTGCTGGAGCGGTACCCGATGCCCTAGCTTATAGAGGGACATCAAATTTTATAGCTCAGGTTTCCATACCAGAAGGGGTCTCAGAAGCTGTTACCCCAGGTAGGGACTTGAAGAGCGCAACCCCAGAAAGGGTATCTAAAACCATAGTTCTTGAAGGGAACTCGAGAAGCAAAACCCCAGAAGGGATCTTTGAAGTAATATCCCCAAGTGGGGTCTCGAGAGACGCAGCCTCTAAGAAGGGTCTAGAGGTCGCTTCCCCAGGAAAGAACTTAAGAGTCGTAGCATTAGTGGAGGTGCTGAAGGTTATAGCTTCAGCAAAAGTCCCGGAAGTCATAGTCCCGGGAGAAGTTTCGATAATTATTGACTCAGAGAGGGAGGCCAATGGCTCAGTCCCAGTGAAGGAAGCCGACGGCTCGGTCCCAGTAAAAGAATCCGAGGTGCTGACCCCAGCGGGGTTCCCGGAGGCCACTGCCCCAGCGGGGTTCCCGGAGGCCACTGCCCCAGCGGGGTTCCTGGAGGCCACTGCCCCAGCGGGGTTCCCGGAGGCAACTGCCCCAGCGGGGTTCCCGGAGGCCACTGCCCCCGCGGGGTTCCCGAAAGTCACTGCCCCGGGTGGGGTTCAGAAAGTCACTGCCCCGGGTGGGGTTCAGAAAGTCACTGCCCCGGGTGGGGTTCAGAAAGTCACTGCCCCGGGTGGGGTTCAGAAAGTCACTGCCCCGTGTGGGGTTCAGAAAGTCACTGCCCCGTGTGGGGTTCAGAAAGTCACTGCCCCGGGTGGGGTTAAGAGAGTCTCAGCCTCGAGTCAGGTCAATAGTGACCAGGTCCTAGCAAAGCACTCTAGTCAGTCAGATGGGAAGGAAACAGATCCTGACTCTGTTGATATCTCAACATCCATAATCTTTGATGGGGACTTAGCCCAATTTCTGGCGCTTTTCAAACACTATTACACTATTATGTTGTCTAGACCATTTCTGGGCATCACTTCAGAGAACCTTGTGCTCTATCTGATTTATTCTCTTAGAGGAGAGCCTTTTGAGTGGGCGACCAGCCTAATGAAAGCTGAAGATCCCATTCTTCAGGATCCCCCAGCATTCTGTGATGCAATTATTAAAAGATATGGTTCGAAAGAAATTGGTTCAGGTTCCTCTAAGTAACCCGTCGTGTCTGCTAAGAGTCCACCAAATACTGTAAACTCGGCACAAGCGTCTCAGCCCGTTGTTTTGACTGCAGGATGTGCTTTTCTGAATTCTTCTTCTAATAGGAGTACTTTGACAGAAAGTTCAGCTCCCAAGGGTAAGAAACCTGTCTCTGATTTGAACGCAGCCTTGCTGGGTGGTACCATCAGTTCAGACAATGTTTGGGGAATTACCTTGGTCAGACCTAAAGAGCTTTGTAAAAAGAAGAAGAAAAAGAAATAATTTTTGACTCCTGCCTTGATAAAAAAAAATATTTTTTTTCCCTTGTCTTGTGTCCAGTGGCCACCGTCAGGGGAAGTGCCCTGTTACAAGCTGTGGTTGCAGCTTGTTTCTGTTTTTGTGTCTGTTAGACCAGTGTGTCAGGTTTTTTATTTCCTTGTTTTGGATAGTCTGTATTTTGGGGTCCTTTGACCCCTCCTCGGGGGGGGGGGGGGGGGGTACTGTTATGAGCCACGGCTGTGGCTCATTCCTGTTTTGCATGTCAGTTAGGTATTTTATGTTATTCTTCTGTTCATGTTCCCCGTGGGTGTCATGGGGTGCTCGGAGCTCACCCTTAAGGAGGGGATACTGTTATGAACCACAGGTAGTGGTTCATTCCTATTTTATGTTTATAAGTTGTTTTGCAGGCCAGGATTTCCCGTTGCTCTGTTTAATGAATACTCTTGGTTGCTGCCGCTGGTGAGTCTGTGTAATTGCAGCTTGTTCCCATGTGTTCAGCCTCACCTGGCTGCTAATTGCATCTTGTCAGTCTGGAGTCATGCAACTGGGCAGCTGCATGACATTATTAATTAGGCCTCTCTGTTATATGCTGGCTCAGTGCTATTCACAGACGCTGGTGATATTTCTAGGTTTCCAGTCTGCTTGAGTTCTGAGCTTGGTTCCTGCTAGTTCCTGAGCTCCTGTGTAGCAGTGTCAGTCGAGCTGCTTCCTGTGTCGATTCCTGTGTCTGATCCCATGTCCTGCCATGAGGCGTTCCTGTCCTGAGGTCCAGTGGCTTTGCCTGTGCCTGGTCAAGTTATTGGCTTCTTGGTGTCCACCGGTCTGTCGTTTGGGATTCTGCCTGTCCTCCAGTTCGGAGAGTCTGTGTCAGCAGCATTGGGAGTTCCTGTCCGTTTGCCAGTATTCGTACCGGTTCCGTGAGTAGCGGCTCTGCCGCGTCCGTCGGCCTAGGCCGCTGTATTCCGTTATTATTTCTGTCACTGGTGTTTTGCAGAGGGTTCTGCTTATGCTGTCACCGCCGGTACGCAAAGTATTGTGTTGGCGTGTGGTCAGCATTTCCTTTGTTGTTCTTTTCCTTTGGCGGCAAGCCGCACATACATTTAGTTTTAGGCTAGTTAGTAGCCCCTGGCTTTGGTTGTTTCCGTTAGAGGAACAAACAAAGAAAAGGTATACTCTGCGCCAAAAAACACTATGTGATATCAGTGTCCAGTCTGTCATGTATAATGATTGACTCAGTACAACTTCAATTACAAATAACCACTGTTATATTTGGTCTGTTTAAAAATTTGCAGCATAAGATACATACATATAAACAATATAAACAATATATTATATATTCTAAAAATAACTTATTGGCTCTGTTTGGTAGAAATTAAATTGTTAAGCACTGGCGTCCCAGTGTCAGAAAACTAGACAATAATAAAAAAGATTAAAAAAAAGTCCTGCAAATATGGTAATGCAGTTTCACTATGGATAATAAAACTTAATTGTATTGGATAATTACCAATGTGCTGGTTCCTGGATTATTCGAATACAGGGTCCGTTTTATAGTGAAATGCACAAGTGAATGATTTATAGAATAGAGTTACCATTCCATTCGTAAAGCAGTTCCACTGATTAATGGCCTTGTCAGGCGGTTACTTCCACACCACGGGTAATTGACCCCCCTGCGGAGGACATAGGCAAACACCCGGTGAAAACAAATGGAAAGGCAGGTGAGATTGAAGCCGCTGCGGGCAGCCGTTTGCGGTAATTAGCTGATACTCGCCGGCTTTTGTGATGGTAAGAGACTGACGTGAAGCACTGCAGGACACCGCCGGCTTTGAGCTCCGGACTGCTACCTCTCGGATTGTAGTCTGCGGCTGGCAGTCAGCTGGAGCACCCGGTGTACAGCGTACGAAGAAGTGCTGTGGCTGTGTGCAGCAGTAGGTCCGTTCCACGGACGTGTGAGACCAAACAGAGACCGATATGGAGTGGGCGTCAACACGTTTCATCTCCTAGGCAACCGGAGATTTCCTCAAGACGGATATCTCCCCTCTCAATGATCCTAAATTTATACCAGTCTAATGATTTTATTTATAACGGCTGTGCCAATTCAATGAATGCTATCTATAATTTGATGTAATTAAAGCCAATCAGTGCAAATAAACATTGACATGACCAATTATTGATAACAGATATAAATATATCTACTTAGACAAAAATTAGTTAAATAGTATTGAGTCAATCTACCAAGTGAGTTTTATATTATTCAACTACCAGTTGATTATACCTAATTCACATGTTTAATCAATCAGAGCAGGCATAATACCCATCTTATGATCTCAAATTATCTAATTACATAGAAATAGATGAATACTTATAGAGAAAAAGCTTGGTTAAAGAGAAAGAAATATTTTGAGGAGTATAATATCCATAAATATGCTGTAATGGTATACATTTGATTTATATAAATTATAATACAACTCGCATATATAAAATAAGGAAAGAAAAAGAAAGGAAAAGAGTATGGACCATTATTTGAATAAATACAAAATATATAAAAATAGACAAAATAATAATAATAATAATAATAATAATAAATATACATAAAAATTATATTATCTATAGGGTTATTTTATATGAAGGAATAGAGGAACAAGAGAGATTATTTAATTAGTATTGGAACAGATGTATTTACTTTTAGCTTATCC
The DNA here is from genome assembly GCF_028390025.1 of Pseudophryne corroboree. Lineage (NCBI taxonomy): Eukaryota > Metazoa > Chordata > Amphibia > Anura > Myobatrachidae > Pseudophryne > Pseudophryne corroboree. The sequence goes on from NC_086446.1 coordinate 14,339,994, forward strand.
TTAATAACTGTATAACAGAGAGATCATTATACCCAAATAACCTTTTATTATTAATACAGAAATAAAAGGACAAAAGGACAAAATAATATATATATAATAATAATAATAATAATAATAATAATAATAATAATAATAAAAAAATAATAATAAAAAAAGGGACCAAAGGACAGAAAAATATATTCCCCCTTATAATACAAGGGGAATATTTTAATAATTCCCTATCTCCTTATACGTAGAATTAAATTATAGTCACTCCAGACACGAGTAATCTAGGGCTTCATTAAGACCATTAGGATACAGAGTATCTAACTTGAAGATCCATGAAGATTCTCCTAAACATAATTTCCGAAAGCGATCTCCCCCTCTTTTAGTACATGAGAATTGCTCTAGTCCCACGATACGAAGGGATGTTGGATCTCCATTGTGTACTTTGCTAAAATGGCGTGATACACTATGGGTTTGTAATTTCTTAATGATATTGAGTCTATGTTCCCTGCATCTGGATTTAATTGACCTTGTAGTTCTCCCTATATATTGAAGGGAACAGGGACATTGTAACATATACACACAGTAATCTGAGTCACAATTAATAAATTGTTTAATCGGAAAAGAGTTATTATTGCTTTTAGATGTAACATAAGATATTTTGTTCAACATAAATTTGCATGTTAAACACACTTGTTTATTGCATCTAAAACTACCCACTGGTTTTTTAGGTAGCCATGTGGGATTTACATCTGGAGTTATTGGATTTAGATAGCTAGGAGCCAAGATCTCTTTTAAGTTAGTATTTCACTTAAAGATAATCATTGGTTTCTCCGATAAACATTTATTTAAAACAGGATCTTGTTTGATTATCTCATAATTGGTCAAGACAATCCTTTTTATATCTTCTGACCTATTATTGAATTTAGAAATAAATTTAATGGAATCTATTGTTGGTGTGATTTTTGTTTTGGTTTGACGTTTTTGTATTTTCAATGGGGTAACTTTACATTCATTCAGATTTTCCCTATTGCTCTTTAATAGTGAGTTTGCAAACTGCTCTGATTCTTCTAATATATACGGAGGATAACCCCTCTCGTGGAACTGCTGCAATAGTATCTCAATTTGTAACTTGAATGCTTGATCTTCCGAGCAATTCCGTCTAATTCTAATAATCTGTTTTTTTGGAATATTTTTTATCCATGGTTTATAATGCCCACTTGTATAGTGAAGATAATTCCCAGCTCCTACTGGTTTAATATAGTTAGTAGATATAATTTTATTTTCAAAGATCGAGAACGTGATATCAAGAAAGTGAGTAGTTTGTGAATTAAAATTATAAGTGAATTTCAAATTATAAGTGTTGTTGTTCAAATAATTAACAAAATCAAGAGCTGATGAAGCATCCCCTTTCCAAATAATAAACAAGTTGTCTATGTAACGGCCATAGAGGACCAGGTTCTCTCTACATGGGCCATTCCAGATGTACTCTTCTTCGAAACGGCCCATATAGAGGTTGGCAAAACTGGGTGCAAACCTGGTCCCCATGGCCGTCCCTAGGCGCTGTAGATAATACTGTGCATCAAACAAAAAATAATTGTGAGTTAAAATAAAAAGAATGGCTTCCAGTACAAAGTCACGTCGTCCTGATGTCATATTTGGATCTCCGTCCAAGTAGTATTTAACAGAATCAATGCATTTTTGGTGTGGTATGTTGGTGTAAAGTGATTGGACGTCTAAGGTTAGAAAACCCAAACCTTCAGTCCAATCTTTACCAACAGTTTGCTGTAATATTTGATGAGTATCTTTAATATGTGAATCTAAAGTAATGACATGACTCTGTAAATGGAAGTCTACAAAGTGAGATAAATTAGAGGAAAGTGAATCTACTCCCGAAATAATAGGTCTCCCAGGTGGATGTGTTAAATCTTTATGAACTTTAGGTAAGTGATAAAAAATTGGGGTGACGGGATGTGAGGGTAACAAAAAATAATATTCATCTTCTGATATCACGCTATCGTCTTTAGCTGTTTGTAACAACATTTTTAATTCTGATAAGAAAGAGCTACTTGGATTGAGTTTTAAAGGTGTATAATAGTCTGTATCATTCAGCTGCCTGTGTGCTTCTGCTACATAATCGTCCCTAGACTGTAGAACTATCCCCCCCCCCCCCTTTATCTGCCTGTTTTATAACTAAAAGGGGATCATCTTTGAGGGTTTTAATTGCTCTCCTTTCTGATTTCGTCAGGTTTTGCATATGATAAACAGACAACCTTCTTTTATTCCGTTCTGTTTTTTTACATAGTGCCTTGAAATCTTGTAAAGTTTTGTTATAAAAGACAGTAATAGCCGCACTTTTGTGCTCTAACGGAAAGAAATTTGATTTATTTTTAAACTTTGGGCATGATGAGTCCAGATTATTAGTTGAGATGTCAAACAGCAGTACTTCTGTGTCATCAGCAGTATTGCTCTCTTTCATTAATTCTTCTAACGTACGGAGGCCTATATTGTCTGGCTCATCCAAAATGACAGGGGATATTTCTTCACTTGGATGGCTTTTAGATAGCTTTTTAGTGGCAAAATAACGCTTCCTACAAAGATCTCTCATGAATTTATTCAAATCAACGAATAACTCGAAAATATTGGGTTCTTTGCTTGGAACAAAACTCAAACCTTTTTTAAGAAGTTTTATCTGGTCAGTTGTTAGATCCCTAGAGGTTAAATTATAAATTCCTTTAGTATTTATCTGTATCTCAGTTTTCTTAGATCCCTTTCTTCCTCCTCTACATCCTCGTTTTCTCTGTACCTTTTTGGAGTATAGTTTGACAGAGTTTTGTAAGGGTTTGGGTGGTGGAATGTGTTCGGCCTGTGAAAATCCCCTGAGGGAACATATTGATTGTCCCCAGCCTTATTCCTATCCTGATATTCACCATGGGATCTATTTGTTACTCTAGAGGTATTGTATTTTTTCTGTATGTAATTTCGTTTTGGTGAAAAGGTGTCAACATCCGATTTTAATTGTGTTCTAGGCCTAATGGGTCTAGGAGAATCATTGGAGAAGTTGACATTATTTGAGCTCTCTGTTCTACTCTTTTGTTTGTTATATGTTCTAACCCTATCTGTTTTATAATCGTCTTGGTCCCTAAACCATTTCTTTTTTCCCCATAAATCAGTTCTTTCTCAAACCTTTCTACTCTGTTATTGATCTGTTCATCTATCTCTTTAAAAATTGGTTGTTCTTTAAATTTTAAAAGATCGTCCTTAACCTTTTCAATTTTATTGACTGTAAGGTCCACTTTTTCATTTCTTTTGTTGTTCTTTTCCTTTGGCGGCAAGCCGCACATACATTTAGTTTTAGGCTTTAGTAGCCCCTGGCTTTGGTTGTTTCAGTTAGAGGGCCCCTTGTTATCACCCTGTCTCGGTACACTCTTTGTCTCTCATTAAGACCTGAGGGGGCATCGAAGTTGGGCAGACGTAATGCGCCCTTCAAACGCTGCTGCCATGGGCTCAAGCAACCATAGTCTCGCAAGAGTGTACTGACAGCACGGGCGAGACAACGGAGATAGGGCGCCAGGGGCTATTCCCTTTCCATTCCCCTTTCCCAGCGTTACGTCCTGGTGCTCTGGTCTCACTTCATAACATCTCCCTTGTTCTGAGCACCAGGAACCTAACACGGAGTATGTTTCTGCTTTTAAATGGTCTGGGTATATTCTGTTTGATGCGTTGCCGACTACAGTGGATGGAATATTTAATTCAGCCATAGCGTGCATAATTTCACTCCACCCATTCAGCATTTTACGGCTCGATACGCTGTGCCTTTGCGCTATGTGTCTTATTAAATCTAACATGTTGGATACCTGTACAGCGTTACTTTTATATAGAAATTCACCTTTAGCGTTCCAGTTTGTGACGTGTTTAGACCTGGCCATTTTACTCAAAAGAATTTCAGAGTTCTTCCTATACCGGGCATTAACGCCGTCCACACCATCGTGATAAACAGAGTCAGAACCGTCTGATTGATCAGAGTTGCTTATTTGAGGATCAGTTGGCATTTTGGGCGTTAAAAGAGTTAAAGATGACATTTCTCTATCAGATTGCTTACTCAACACCAGATATTTCTGCAAAGCGGCTGTGTAACATATAGCTTTATCATATTCCGATAAATCATTATTCTGTAGTATGTTTTTGATTTCCACATCCAGACCATGGTAATAAGCCGCTTTGTAAACGGTATTCGTCAAGCGTATTGGTTCTTAAATCAACCAGTAAATAGCCATACGGTATGGTTGTCGCATTTTGGAATGCGTCCAGAAAGAACTTACTATTACCGGGGTACATTTGTCTAGCCAGAGTCGTCACCTGCAATTTATCCCATGGATTTTTGAAAATGACCATATATTTTGTGTTTAGATGTATCGTCCTGCTCTTTTTACCTTGGCAAAAGACATTTTGCACTAGGTACATGATACTGAGGTTTCTGTGGTGTACATACTTTGTGAATGCTTTCTCAATCTCAGAATTATTACTAGCCGACTCCATCAGATCATCAACAACTGCTAAATTAATCCTATTAGGGGGAAAAAGTTGGTCATCATTAAAAGTCTCAGGTAGACCCTCTATAAAACGCATGCTTGGGTAATCACGCAGAAGCCAACATCCAACAGCCGTAAAACCAAACAATATTATCAGGCAGGTGTGATATGTGCGTAGCTGCATTTTGCAGCAGCATTTTACCAAAATAACTTTTACCTGAGTTGGAGGGGCCTGCTAAAATGCATTAAAAGGGATGTTGCAGTCTGATATCCATCTTAATAACCAAACGGTAGCGTTGTGAAGTTATCTGTAAGCCTCCGTTTAGTGTAAATGCACTTTTGCGTTTTCTGCAGCATGCGCGTTTCAATTTGCCAATACTTTTTATCCCGCACTATGCCTGGTTGATGTATCACAATTTTTTCCTGGTCGATTTAAAGGGTAATCCAAGACCAACTCTTTCAGGCTGTCAAAGTTGACATGTTGCGCATTATCAACGTTGAGCGTGATACCTTTAACTTTTAGAAGATAGCCGTATGATTTGGGGCCTGATGAGACAAACTCTGTTATATGCGTACCGGCAGGTATTTCACTAGTCAGTTCGCCTAGATAATCCCCCAACGGCGGATTCCAATCACCGGGTCTGCTGACAAAAATAACAGAGTCTGTATCGTGGTAAAGACAACGTTCTTGTAATACATCCAATAGCTTGTATAGTTCAATTTCAGCATGCGCTGTTGTAATCGCCGCTATAAAAACATTACATTTACTTGATCGGGTGTAATGGTCTTTGGCGTACTTCCAATTTACCATGACAGTGTCGTCATCGATAAAGTCTAAAGCAGACACCTCATAGTGAGGTAAAAACGCGTATTCAAAAAGCTTGTCGGGATCAGACACTAGACTAGTGTTGGGCATGTTATTACGTTGACCAAACTTTCCCCATAAGGAGTTTAAAAACAATTTTGAAATTTGTCTTTTTGCGGGGTTGATTTCTATGTGATTGGGTCATAAAGACACACCTTCATTTTTTTGATAGGCGTCTATATACGCCCGTCGTTTCTCAGAGTCTGTACACCAATCGGGATAACCAGAAGCCTCTTGTTTATCCCTAAGATGCATTTTAATGTAACCTGAAAACAAATCGTCAGATCGTTCATCAAAATGCCACACTTCATAGATTTTACACACTTTGTAGCCCTTGTCAACTGCTAAATTTATTTCTACGGTACACCACGTACCGACGAGCGCTCATTCCTCATCACTATGTTCGCACGACTCTGCTTGTCCAGACTCAGCGCATGTGCGACATAAAGGAAACATTAGTTTACCGAGCATTTTAACTGGTAGAACCGGAAAGAAAAGCGGCGGGTACACTTTTACTTTAGCGATACCAAAATATGTTGTGATATCGTCAAAATCTTTATAAATGATCCTGGGATGTTTTACAGGATATGATTTGTTTTTGTTGACAAATGGGTACAGACTGGTAAAATCATAGTAGTGTATCTGTTCATCCGTCTGTGCTTTGTGATACAGCTTTATGGCGTTTGTACGTCCGCCGTAAAGCGAATCTCGTGGGTCCAAGGGTTCGGGCAAACCTTTGCCCTTAAGAAATTCCTGTAGACGGGCATCATCCTGTAACATTTTTTTCCACTGGCACTCCCAAATAACACGCACGTGAAATCCGCAGAGCTTAAGAAAATTAATTCTCACCTGCGTCTTGTGGCGTAATTGACCGTAGGTCGTTTGAGTCACTTTGTTTTCATCATTGGGGTTGTAACAAGCGCTACAACCATGAAAAAAACAACCTTGGAACTCAAGTGCCATTTGTACCCCATCGATCACTGAATAGCCGTCGAGGTAGTAGCTACCAACTTTCTTCTCACCCCCTTGTAATACATGTCTTATTTCTATGCCTTCTGTATGCGCTATGTACATTAACCACTGTATGGCTGGTACTGAGTAACGCTTCTGAGTTTTGTGATAGTTATCAGACGGTACAAGCGCCAGCACATATTAATATGAAGCCCCCCCTCTCCAGCCAGCACACATTAACATGACAGTTTTTCTTCCCCTCCCCACCTCTCATCTGCAGCAAATTGTACCTGAGCCTCCTCTGTGTGCAGCCATGTGGTGTGTGGCCGCTCCTCGTACTCTTGTGCAGGCTCCTCAACCACTGCACAGTGCACACAGGAAAGTGCACCACGTGACTTCCTGTGTTTTGGTGAATGAATCCACGGAGGGGAGAGGGGGTGGGTCTGAAGACTGCTGTCTGTGTCTTCAGAGTCAGGGGGCGGGAACAGGGGAGGATAGGGACGCTGCTGTCTGTCTACAGCTCGACGTGCAATGGGAGGAGCAAGGAGGAGAGGGAAGGGTCCTGACACAGGAAATCTCCACACTGAAGAGCGGCTGCCGGCGCTGCTGCTGCCTGTCAGTGTGACAACACTGCGCATCAGCAAGTCTGCAGAGCAGGGAGAGCGCCTCTCTGGACCAGCGCCTCCCTGCTTTGCAGACCTTGCTGAGCGGGTAGCGCCGGCACTGATTACACACCATAAGGCCCATTACACATTATTACACATCTGTAATCCCCATTACACATTATTACACACCGTAATACCCATTACACATTATTACACACCGTAATACCCATTACACATTATTACACACCGTAATGCCCGTTACACATTTTTACACACCATCTTTCCCATTACACACAGTAATGCCCATTACATATTATTACACATTATAACACACCGTAATGCCCATTACACATTATTACACACCGTAGTAGCCATTACACATTATTACACACCTGTCACGCACCGCCACAGACTTACCGTGGGTAGTGGGAACTGGGCGCTGCCGATCCGGCTACTGGCAGTGCTGTGTGGACAGGCAGGTACATGGGGCGGCTGGCGGCGGTGATGTGTGGCTTCCAGGATGATGGGAGTTGGGGAGACCAGGCAGGCTGATGCATTCCTGTGTGTCTGCAGAACGGGAGGCGGCCATGTTGGAGACCAAAATGGCTCAGAAACCAATGGGGCTTCTCAGGCTGTGTCCAGCGAATCCTGGTTCCTTTCCTCCCTTAAAAATGGGCAGCTTGTTGCACTCTCTGTCAGTGCTTTGTTGTTGCTTAGCAAAAGCCCTGCTCTGTGCTCCCACATATAGATTCTGTGTCTCCAGGTAGTCTCGGTTCCCACTCCACTCCCTGTGAATACCTGCTTTTCACTGCTGCGTACTACCCGCCAGCCCTCCAGTACACCGCCCACAGTTATTCGTGCTCCGGTTGCTACTTTGGGTTCCCTTGTACCCTGTGGGGTCTGCCAGTCTCCATTCAGAGTTCTTCAGCCACGTCTTTGAATATCCAAGTTCTTCAGCCACATCTTGTAATACTCAGTATCCATTCATCTTCAGAGTTTTTCAGCAACGTCTTTAAATATCCAATTACCACATTTCTTCAGAGTTCTTCAGCCATGTCTTTAAATATCCAATCACATTTCTTTAGAGTTCTTCAACCACATCTTCAGATATCCAGCAACCATATTTCTTCAGGGTTTTCAGCCCCATCTTCATGTATTCAGTTTCTTCACTCCTAGTGAACTATATATAAATACACAGACTCTACCAGTAATTTACAATCTCCTGGTCTCTTGCTCCAAACATTTCACAGACCTTCATTCTTGAGTGTCTATCATACGTAAACCTGTATGTTGTTCTCTCATTAAAGTATATGAGAATAAACTATCTTCACCCTCCTCATTTCTTCCACACAAGGGCATCTACTCCTTCAGCTAGTCCACTCAATGGTTTCACAAAAACAGCTTTTTGTGACAACACCGTTATTCCCATTATGCTAGGGATGGCCATCGCTGCGTTACCTGTGTAATGACCCCCGCCCTGTCTCCACCTCTCACACCTCACCTGGGTACATGCCCCTCACTGCCCACTAGGGAATGCACCCCACCCTGTCTCCCCCTCTCACACCTCACCTGGGTACATGCCCCTCACTGCCCACTAGGGATGGCCATTGCTTCATTCCCTGTGTAATGCACCCCACCCTGTCTCCCCCTCTCACACCTCACCTGGGTATATGCCCCTCACTGCCCGCTAGGGATGGCCATCACTTTGTCACCTGTGTAATGACCCCTGCCCTGTCTCCTCCTCTCACACATCACCTGGGTATATACCCCTCACTGCCAGCTAGGGATGGCCATCGCTGTGTTACCTGTTATGCCCCCCGCCCTGTCTCACCCTCCAACACCTTTCCTGGGTACATGCCACTCACTGCCCACTACGGAAGGTCATCACTGTGTTCCCTGTGTAATGCCCCTGCCCTTTCTTCCTGACACCTAAGCACTGTTTGCGGACAGATTACCCACATGGACACTCTCTCCTGCGGTTTTTGTTTTGCCCCGAGGACGCCAGATATCCAGCAGAATGCACATAGGCGTTATTCCGATCCATTAATTCTCGTTGAAAAATTGAGACACAGTGCCGCATAAACTGACACCGCGGCCACACACAGAGAGAGCGGTGGCAGCAATCAGTAACGGCTGTTCTGCCTGGGAGCTGCTGACACCCCTGCAGATAAATGAGAAGTGGAAGGAACTGACGTCATGTGACATACACATACAGAGCAGTTATACTCAGTACCGGCTGTGTCACTAACGTTACATTATCCATATTACTGCTACGCCGTGTGACATACACATACAGAGCAGTTATACTCAGTGCCAGCTGTGTCATTAACGCTACATTATCCTTATTACTGCTATGCCATGTGACATACACATACAGAGCAGTTATACTCAGTAACGGCTGAGTCACTAATGCTACATTATCCATATTAGTGTTATGAACCACAGGTAGTGGTTCATTCCTATTTTATGTTTATAAAGTTGTCTTGCATGCCAGGATTTCACGTTGCTCTGTTTTAGAATACTCTTGTCTGCTGCCGCTGGTGAGTCTGTGTAATTGCAGCTTGTTCCCATGTGTTCAGCCTCACCTGGCTGCTAATTGCATCTTGTCAGTTTAGAGTCATGCAACAGGGCAGCTGCATGGGATTATTAATTAGGCCTCTCTGTTATATGCTGGCTGTTTTCAATTCACAGAGGCTGGTGATATTCCTTGGTTTGCAGTCTGCTTGAAGTGTGAGCTGGTTCCTGTCAGTCCCTGTGTTGATTCCTGTGTCAGTCCCTGTGTCGATTCCTGTGTCAATCCCTGTGTCGATTCCTGTGTCTGATCCCGTGTCCTGCTGTGAGGCGTTCCTGCCCTGAGGTCCAGTGGCTTTGCCTGTCCCTGGTCAAGTCTTCTGGCTTCCCGGTGTCCACCGGTCTGTCGTTTGGGATTCTGCCTGTCCTCCAGTTCTGAGAGTCGGTGTCGGCAGCTTTAGAAGTTCCTGTCCGTTTGCCAGTATTCGTACCGGTTCCGTGAGTAGCGGCTCTCCCGCGTCCGTTGGCCTAGGCCGCTGTATTCCATTATTGTTTCTGTCCCTGGTGTTTTGCAGAGGGTTCTGCTTGTGCTGTCACCGCCGGTACACAGGGGTATTGTGTCGGCGTGTGATCAGCATTTCCTTTGTTGTTCTTTTCCTTTGGCGGTTTCTCCGCACATACTTTAGGTTTTTAGTTAGCTTGTAGCCCCTGGCCTGATTGCTTAGTTAGAGGTCCTCTTGTTATCATTCTGCCTCGGATTTCCCTTTGTCTCTCATTAAGACCGGGGGGCACCGGAGTTGGGCAGACATAATCCGCCCTTCAAACGTGGCTGCCAAGGGCTCAAGAAACCATAGTCTCGCAAGGGATTTCCGATAGCACGGGTGAGACAACAGAGTTAGGGCGCCAGGGGCTATTCCCTTTCCATTCCCCTTTCCCAGCATTACGTCCTGGTGCTCTGGACTCACTTCATGAACATCTCCCTTGTTCTGAGCACCAGGAACCTAACATTATCACCAGCCATACCACAAAAAAGAAATAAAACTTTTTTTCTTTTTTGGCCCAGTCCAGTGTCTAGTCTAGAATCCAGTCCTGTCTAGAATTCGGTGTTTGGAATCCAGTCCGGTGTTTGGAATCCAGTCCGGTGTTTAGAATCCTGTCCAGTTTTTTTAAAAAAAAACAAGGAAAAAAAAAAAGTCTTGTTTTGTTTAGTAAAAATTTAGTCTTGCCTTGTCTTGCCTTGTCTTGTCTTGTCTAGTTTTGAATCCTCCTATGTCTACTATGCAAGCCCTGCAGGCATCTCTCGCAGCCCTGAACTCTGTATTCAGTGCTTTGAGACCAGAGCGACTAGAAGTTTTGCAGCAATCCCTAAAGCAACTGCAAAACCTACTGACTAAAATCTTGCTCATCTTGCCAGAAGTCGTTGAGAGTACATCTATCTCTAAAGAGACTCTTGTTCACAGTATGGTGACAAGAGAATCCTCTGGTTTAATTGAAGAGAAAAGGTTTAAAAGTTTTCTGCGGCCCAGGCTCTCAGAAGAGGAGCATCTGCATCGCAGAAACTTAAACTTGTGCCTATATTGTGGGGGTTTAGGCCACTATCTGCAGACCTGTGAGTTGCGCAAGCCAAAGTGTGGTGACGAGTCTTGCCCTCTGGCCAAGTTGAGTCAGGATACAAGACCTACTCCTGTCTCTACTGTGGCAGAGGTACTTGTCACACAACCCACACTAAAAAGCTCTCTGTCCTATAATTGGGGTCCTTGGGCAAGGGAGCCCCTTTATAGATTCAGGAATCAAAAGAGAATGTTTCTCTCCTCTCTTGAGGTTCCTGTAGAAGCGGAGTTGCAAGACCCTGGAGTGGTGCCCGATGCCCAGGTTCCTGGAGTGGTGCCTGATGCCCAGGGTCCTGGAGTGGTGCCCGTAGCCCAGGGTCCTGGAGTGGTGCCCGATGCCCAGGGTCCTGGAGTGGTGCCCGATGCCCAGGGTCCTGGAGTGGTGCCCGTAGCCAAGGGTCCTGGAGTGGTGCCCGTAGCCCAGGGTCCTGGAGTGGTGCCCGTAGCCCAGGGTCCTGGAGTGGTGCCCGTAGCCCAGGGTCCTGGAGTGGTGCCTGTAGCCCAGGGTCCTGGAGTGGTGCCCGTAGCCCAGGGTCCTGGAGTGGTGCCCGATGCTCAGGTTCTTGGTGCGGTACCCGATGCCCAGAGTGCTGGAGCGGTACCCGATGCCCAGAGTGCTGGAGCGGTACCCGATGCCCAGAGTGCTGGAGCGGTACCCGATGCCCTAGCTTATAGAGGGACATCAAATATTATAGTTCAGGTGTCCATACCGGAAGGGGTCTCAGAAGCTGTCACCCCAGGTAGGGACTTGAAAAGCGCAACCCTAGAAAGGGTCTCTAAACCATAGTTCTTGAAGGGAACTCGAGAAGCAAAACCCCAGAAGGGATCTTTGAAGTAATATCCCCAAGTGGGGTCTCAAGAGACGCAGCCCCAAAGAAGGGTCTAGAAGTCGCTTCCCCAGGAAAGAACTTAAGAAGCATAGCATTAGTGGAGGATCTGAACGTTATTGCTTCAGCAAAAGTCCCGGAAGTCATAGTCCCGGGAGAACTTTCGATAATTATCGACTCAGAGAGGGAGGCCGATGGCCCGATCCCAGTCAGGGAGGCCAACGGCCCGGTCCCAGTAAAAGAATCCGAGGTGCTGGCCCCAGCGGGGTTCTCAGAGGCCACTGCCCCAGCGGGGTTCCCGGAAGTCACTGCCCCGGGTGGGGTTCAGAAAGTCACTGCCCCGGGTGGGGTTCAGAAAGTCACTGCCCCGGGTGGGGTTCAAAAAGTCACTGCCCCGGGTGGGGTTCAGAAAGTCACTGCCCCGGGTGGGGTTCAGAAAGTCACTGCCCCGGGTGGGGTTCAGAAAGTCACTGCCCCAGGTGGGGTTCAGAAAGTCTCAGCCCCGGGTGGGGTTCAGAGAGTCTCAGCCTCGAGTAAGGTCAATAGTGACCAGGTCCTAGCAAAGCACTCCAGTCAGTCAGATGAGAAGGAAACAGATCCTGACTCTGATATCTCAACATCCATAACCTTTGATGGGGACTTAGCCCAATTTCTGGCGCTTTTCAAACACTATTACACTATTATGTAGTCTAGACCATTTCTGGGCATCACTTCAGAAAACCTTGGGCCCTATCTGATTTATTCTTTTAGAGGAGAGCCTTTTGAGTGGGCGACCAGCCTAATGAAAGCTGAAGATCCCATTCTTCAGGATCCCCTAGCATTCTGTGATGCAATTATTAAGAGATATGGTTCCAAAGAAATTGGTTCAGGTTCCTCTGAGTCACCCGTCTTGTCTGCTGAGAGTCCACCAAATACTGTAAACTCGGCACAAGAGTCCCAGCCCATTGTTTTGACTGCAGGATGTGCTTTTTTGACTTCTTCTTCTAATAATAGTACTTTACCAGAAAGTTCAGCTCCCAAGGGTAAGAGACCTGTCTCTGATTTGAACGCAGCCTTGCTGGGTGGTACCATCAGTTCAGACAATGTTTGGGGAATTACCTTGGTCAGACCTAAAGAGCTTTGTAAAAAGAAGAAGAAAAATAAATAATTTTTGACTCTTGCCTTGATAAAAAAAAAAAAGATTTTTTTCCCCCCTTGTCTTGTGTCCAGTGGCCACCATCAAGGGGAGGGCACTGTTACAAGTTGTTGCTACAGCTTGTTTTTTGTTTTCTTGTCTGTTAGACCAGTGTGTCAGGTTTTTTTTTTTTTTTGTATCCCTTGTTCTGGATAGTCTGAATTTTGGGGTCTTTTGACCCCTCCTCAAGGGGGGGGGGGGTAATGTTATGAGCCACGGCTGTGGCTCATTCCTGTTTTGCATTTTTGTTCTGTATTTTATGTTCCCCGTGGGTGTCATGGGGTGCTCGGAGCTCACCCTTAAGGAGGGGATACTGTTATGAACCACAGGTAGTGGTTCATTCCTATTTTATGTTTATAAAGTTGTCTTGCATGCCAGGATTTCCCGTTGCTCTGTTTTAGAATACTCTTGTCTGCTGCCGCTGGTGAGTCTGTGTAATTGCAGCTTGTTCCCATGTGTTCAGCCTCACCTGGCTGCTAATTGCATCTTGTCAGTTTAGAGTCATGCAACAGGGCAGCTGCATGGGATTATTAATTAGGCCTCTCTGTTATATGCTGGCTGTTTGCAATTCACAGAGGCTGGTGATAATCCTTGGTTTGCAGTCTGCTTGAAGTGTGAGCTGGTTCCTGTCAGTCCCTGTGTTGATTCCTGTGTCAGTCCCTGTGTCGATTCCTGTGTCTGATCCCGTGTCCTGCTGTGAGGCGTTCCTGCCCTGAGGTCCAGTGGCTTTGCCTGTCCCTGGTCAAGTCTTCTGGCTTCCTAGTGTCCACCGGTCTGTCGTTTGGGATTCTGCCTGTACTCCAGTTCTGAGAGTCGGTGTCGGCAGCTTTAGAAGTTCCTGTCCGTTTGCCAGTATTCGTACCGGTTCCGTGAGTAGCGGCTCTCCCGCGTCCGTTGGCCTAGGCCGCTGTATTCCATTATTGTTTCTGTCCCTGGTGTTTTGCAGAGGGTTCTGCTTGTGCTGTCACCGCCGGTACACAGGGGTATTGTGTCGGCGTGTGATCAGCATTTCCTTTGTTGTTCTTTTCCTTTGGCGATTTCTCCGCACATACTTTAGGTTTTTAGTTAGCTTGTAGCCCCTGGCCTGTTTGCTTAGTTAGAGGTCCTCTTGTTATCATTCTGCCTCGGATTTCCCTTTGTCTCTCATTAAGACCGGGGGGCACCGGAGTTGGGCAGACATAATCCGCCCTTCAAACGTGGCTGCCAAGGGCTCAAGAAACCATAGTCTCGCAAGGGATTTCCGATAGCACGGGTGAGACAACAGAGTTAGGGCGCCAGGGGCTATTCCCTTTCCATTCCCCTTTCCCAGCGTTACGTCCTGGTGCTCTGGATTAACTTCATGAACATCTCCCTTGTTCTGAGCACCAGGAACCTAACATTATCACCAGCCATACCACAAAAAAGAAATAAAACTTTTTTTTCTTTTTTGGCCCAGTCCAGTGTCTAGTCTAGAATCCAGTCCTGTCTAGAATTCGGTGTTTGGAATCCAGTCCGGTGTTTGGAATCCAGTCCGGTGTTTGGAATCCAGTCCAGTTTTTTAAATAAAAAAAATAAAAAAATAAAAAAAAGTCTTGTTTTGTTTAGTAAAAATGTAGTCTTGCCTTGTCTTGCCTTGTCTTGCCTTGTCTTGTCTTGTCTTGTCTAGTTTTGAATCCTCCTATGTCTACTATGCAAGCCCTGCAGGCATCTCTCGCAGCCCTGAACTCTGTATTCAGTGCTTTGAGACCAGAGCGACTAGAAGTTTTGCAGCAATCCCTAAAGCAACTGCAAAACCTACTGACTAAAATCTTGCTCATCTTGCCAGAAGTCGTTGAGAGTACATCTATCTCTAAAGAGACTCTTGTTCACAGTATGGTGACAAGAGAATCCTCTGGTTTAATTGAAGAGAAAAGGTTTAAAAGTTTTCTGCGGCCCAGGCTCTCAGAAGAGGAGCGTCTGCGTCGCAGAAACTTAAACTTGTGCCTATATTGTGGGGGTTTAGGCCACTATCTGCAGACCTGTGAGTTGCGCAAGCCAAAGTGTGGTGACGAGTCTTGCCCTCTGGCCAAGTTGAGTCAGGATACAAGACCTACTCCTGTCTCTACTGTGGCAGAGGTACTTGTCACACAACCCACACTAAAAAGCTCTCTGTCCTATAATTGGGGTCCTTGGGCAAGGGAGCCCCATTATAGATTCAGGAATCAAAAGAGAATGTTTCTCTCCTCTCTTGAGGTTCCTGTGGAAGCGGAGTTGCAAGCCCCTGGAGTGGTGCCCGATGCCCAGGTTCCTGGAGTGGTGCCCGATGCCCAGGGTCCTGGAGTGGTGCCCGTAGCCCAGGGTCCTGGAGTGGTGCCCGATGCCCAGGGTCCTGGAGTGGTGCCCGATGCCCAGGGTCCTGGAGTGGTGCCCGTAGCCAAGGGTCCTGGAGTGGTGCCCGTAGCCCAGGGTCCTGGAGTGGTGCCCGTAGCCCAGGGTCCTGGAGTGGTGCCCGTAGCCCAGGGTCCTGGAGTGGTGCCCGATGCTCAGGTTCTTGGTGCGGTTCCCGATGCCCAGAGTGCTGGAGCGGTACCCGATGCCCAGAGTGCTGGAGCGGTACCCGATGCCCAGAATGCTGGAGCGGTACCCGATGCCCTAGCTTATAGAGGGACATCAAATATTATAGTTCAGGTGTCCATACCGGAAGGGGTCTCAGAAGCTGTCACCCCAGGTAGGGACTTGAAAAGCGCAACCCTAGAAAGGGTCTCTAAAACCATAGATCTTGAAGGGAACTCGAGAAGCAAAACCCCAGAAGGGATCTTTGAAGTAATATCCCCAAGTGGGGTCTCGAGAGACGCAGCCCCAAAGAAGGGTCTAGAAGTCGCTTCCCCAGGAAAGAACTTAAGAAGCATAGCATTAGTGGAGGATCTGAACGTTATTGCTTCAGCAAAAGTCCCGGAAGTCATAGTCCCGGGAGAACTTTCGATAATTATCGACTCAGAGAGGGAGGCCGATGGCCCGATCCCAGTCAGGGAGGCCAACGGCCCGGTCCCAGTAAAAGAATCCGAGGTGCTGGCCCCAGCGGGGTTCTCGGAGGCCACTGCCCCAGCGGGGTTCCCGGAGGCCACTGTCCCAGCGGGGTTCTCGGAGGCCACAGCCCCAGCGGGGTTCCCGGAAGTCACTGCCCCGGGTGGGGTTCAGAAAGTCACTGCCCCGGGTGGGGTTCAGAAAGTCACTGCCCCGGGTGGGGTTCAGAAAGTCACTGCCCCGGGTGGGGTTCAAAAAGGCACTGCCCCGGGTGGGGTTCAGAAAGTCACTGCCCCGGGTGGGGTTCAGAAAGTCACTGCCCCGGGTGGGGTTCAGAAAGTCACTGCCCCGGGTGGGGTTCAGAAAGTCACTGCCCCGGGTGGGGTTCAGAAAGTCTCAGCCCCGGGTGGGGTTCAGAGAGTCTCAGCCTCGAGTAAGGTCAATAGTGACCAGGTCCTAGCAAAGCACTCCAGTCAGTCAGATGAGAAGGAAACAGATCCTGACTCTGATATCTCAACATCCATAACCTTTGATGGGGACTTAGCCCAATTTCTGGCGCTTTTCAAACACTATTACACTATTATGTAGTCTAGACCATTTCTGGGCATCACTTCAGAAAACCTTGGGCCCTATCTGATTTATTCTTTTAGAGGAGAGCCTTTTGAGTGGGCGACCAGCCTAATGAAAGCTGAAGATCCCATTCTTCAGGATCCCCTAGCATTCTGTGATGCAATTATTAAGAGATATGGTTCCAAAGAAATTGGTTCAGGTTCCTCTAAGTCACCCGTCTTGTCTGCTGAGAGTCCACCAAATACTGTAAACTCGGCACAAGAGTCCCAGCCCGTTGTTTTGACTGCAGGATGTGCTTTTTTGACTTCTTCTTCTAATAATAGTACTTTACCAGAAAGTTCAGCTCCCAAGGGTAAGAGACCTGTCTCTGATTTGAACGCAGCCTTGCTGGGTGGTACCATCAGTTCAGACAATGTTTGGGGAATTACCTTGGTCAGACCTAAAGAGCTTTGTAAAAAGCAGAAGAAAAAGAAATAATTTTTGACTCTTGCCTTGATAAAAAAAAAAAAAAATTTTTTTTCCCTTGTCTTGTGTCCAGTGGCCACCATCAAGGGGAGGGCACTGTTACAAGTTGTTGCTACAGCTTGTTTTTTGTTTTCTTGTCTGTTAGACCAGTGTGTCAGGTTTTTTTTTTTTTGT
This sequence comes from Pseudophryne corroboree, assembly GCF_028390025.1. Classification (NCBI taxonomy): domain Eukaryota; kingdom Metazoa; phylum Chordata; class Amphibia; order Anura; family Myobatrachidae; genus Pseudophryne; species Pseudophryne corroboree. Next base: position 14,357,245 of record NC_086446.1, read on the forward strand.
ATCCCTTGTTCTGGATAGTCTGAATTTTGGGGTCTTTTGACCCCTCCTCAAGGGGGGGGGGTAATGTTATGAGCCACGGCTGTGGCTCATTCCTGTTTTGCATTTTTGTTCTGTATTTTATGTTCCCCGTGGGTGTCATGGGGTGCTCGGAGCTCACCCTTAAGGAGGGGATACTGTTATGAACCACAGGTAGTGGTTCATTCCTATTTTATGTTTATAAAGTTGTCTTGCATGCCAGGATTTCCTGTTGCTCTGTTTTAGAATACTCTTGTCTGCTGCCGCTGGTGAGTCTGTGTAATTGCAGATTGTTCCCATGTGTTCAGCCTCACCTGGCTGCTAATTGCATCTTGTCAGTTTAGAGTCATGCAACAGGGCAGCTGCATGGGATTATTAATTAGGCCTCTCTGTTATATGCTGGCTGTTTGCAATTCACAGAGGCTGGTGATATTCCTTGGTTTGCAGTCTGCTTGAAGTGTGAGCTGGTTCCTGTCAGTCCCTGTGTTGATTCCTGTGTCAGTCCCTGTGTCAATTCCTGTGTCTGATCCCGTGTCCTGCTGTGAGGCGTTCCTGCCCTGAGGTCCAGTGGCTTTGCCTGTCCCTGGTCAAGTCTTCTGGCTTCCTGGTGTCCACCGGTCTGTCGTTTGGGATTCTGCCTGTCCTCCAGTTCTGAGAGTCGGTGTCGGCAGCTTTAGAAGTTCCTGTCCGTTTGCCAGTATTCGTACCGGTTCCGTGAGTAGCGGCTCTCCCGCGTCCGTTGGCCTAGGCCGCTGTATTCCATTATTGTTTCTGTCCCTGGTGTTTTGCAGAGGGTTCTGCTTGTGCTGTCACCGCTGGTACACAGGGGTATTGTGTCGGCGTGTGATCAGCATTTCCTTTGTTGTTCTTTTCCTTTGGCGGTTTCTCCGCACATACTTTAGGTTTTTAGTTAGCTTGTAGCCCCTGGCCTGTTTGCTTAGTTAGAGGTCCTCTTGTTATCATTCTGCCTCGGATTTCCCTTTGTCTCTCATTAAGACCGGGGGGCACCGGAGTTGGGCAGACATAATCCGCCCTTCAAACGTGGCTGCCAAGGGCTCAAGAAACCATAGTCTCGCAAGGGATTTCCGATAGCACGGGTGAGACAACAGAGTTAGGGCGCCAGGGGCTATTCCCTTTCCATTCCCCTTTCCCAGCATTACGTCCTGGTGCTCTGGACTCACTTCATGAACATCTCCCTTGTTCTGAGCACCAGGAACCTAACAATTAGTGTTCAATAGCTAAACATTGATAAAATTCACAAAGGAATTACTAATGACTAGAGATGAGCGGGTTCACTTCCCAGAGAACCGAATTCCCCCAAACTTCTCGTTCCAAGCCAGAATCCGAGTCCGGCTCGAGACTTCCTGCCAGATCCAGAAACCAGAACGAGGCAAAACGTCATCATCCCGCTGTCGGATTCTCAGGGGTTTTGGATTCCATATAAACAGCCGTGCATCACCGCCATTTTCACTCCAGAGTTGGAGAGTGAGGGAGACAGACCTCTGTGGGTGGTGGCATCAGGTGGGGTCAGTGTGTGCTCTATAGGGGTGCTGCTACTGTCACTGTGGTGTACCTGTGCTGTTAGGGGTGCTGTCCTGGCGGTCACTGGTGTTTCATGTGCGGTTAGGGGTGCTGCAGTTGTACATGGGTGTTGTTGATGTTCCGGCTGTCACTGTGTTGTAGAGGGTGCAGGGACACTGTCCTCCTGTATGCTGTAAAAAATCAGGGGTGCAGTTGTTTAAAAAAAATACTGGTCTCCTGTATGCTGTGAAAATATAGGGGTGCTTCTGTTAAAATAATATTACACTGGCTCTGTATGCTGTAAAGATTTATGTGTGCTGTTATTAAAATAAAAGCACACTGGTCCTGTATGCTGTAAAATACAGGGGTGCTGCTGTTAAAATAATATTACACTGGCCCTGTATGCTGTAAAAATTCAGGGGTGCAGTTGTTAAAATAAAAGCACCCTGGTCCTGTATGATGTAAAACTACAGGGGTGCTGCTTTTAAAATAATATTACACTGGCTCTGTATGCTGTAAAAATCCAGGAGGTGCAGTTGTTAAAATAAAAGCACACTGGTCCTGTGTTGTGAAAATACAGGGATGCTGCTGTTAAAATAATATTACACTGGCCCTGTATGCTGTAAAGATTCAGGTGTGCAGTTGTTAAAATAAAAGCACACTGGTCCTGTTTGTTATGAAAATTCAGGGTTGCAGTTGTTAAAATAAAAGCACACTGGCCCTGTATGCTGTAAAAATACAGGTGTGCTGCTGTTAAAATATTATTACACTGGCCCTGTATGCTGTAAAAATTTAAGGGAGTAGTTGTTAAAATAAAATCACACTGGCCATGTATGCTATAAAAATACAGGGGTGCTGCTGTTAAAATAATATTACACTGGACCTGTATGCTGTCAAAATTCAGCAGTGCAGTTGTTAAAATAGGATTTTAATTACCTACCAGTAAATCCTTTTTTCGTAGTCCGTAGGGGATACTGGGAGTCCATTTAGTACCATGGAGTATAGACGGGTCCACTTGGAGCCATGGGCACTATAGAAGTTTGATAATGTGTGCTGGCTCCTCCCTCTATGCTCCTCCTACCAGACTCAGTCTAGGAAACTGTGCCCAAGGAGACGGACATACTTTGAGAGAAGGAATTAGATAAGGATATTTGTGAGATTTCGAACCAGCACAACCAGAACAAGAGGAAAGCCGTGCTAACCAAACTTGAAACAGGGACAGCGACAGCTGAACCAAACAACAGTACATAAACAAGTAACCCTGCAGGAAGAATGAAGCATCGGGCGGGCGCCCAGTATCCCCTATGGACTATGAGAAAAGGATTTACCGGTAGGTAATTAAAACCCTATTTTCTCTCTCGTCCTAGGGTATAATGGGAATCCTAAAAGAATTGTACTGGCGCTGGTTAGTGTTTCTCAAGGGTTAAGCTGCCACCACCAAATGTGCTCCATATGCACTTTTAAGATATTATCCTTGCCTTTGGAACTTTCTCTGTGGGACTGCATTACTACAGCTTTGATTGGAGAGACCCAGCTTCTGCACAATCATCACAGCTTGCTTGCTGTTAATTTTCAAGTACCTGGAAGCCTCCATCGCCATGGGTACGGGTACGGGCGCCCAACATCCTCTACGGACCCATAGAAAAGGATTTACAGGTAGGTATTAAAATCCTATTTTCTATTTCGCCCTATAGGATGTTGGGGAAACCAAAAGAACCATGGGATTATACTAAAGCTCTATAATGGGCGGGAGAGTGCGGATGACTCTGCAGCACCGATTGACCAAACTTAAGGTCCTCATCGGCCAAGGTATCAAACTTGTAAAACTTTGCAAACATGTTCGAAACCAACCAAGTAGCTGCTTGGCAGAGCTGTAATGCCGAGACACCCCGGGCAGTCACCCAAGAGGAACCCACTGACCTAGTAGATTGGGCCTGTACAGATTTCAGAATCGGCAATCCTGCCGTGGAATAAGCATGCTGGATAGTGAGCCTGATCCAGCGTGCAATTGACTGCACTGAAGCAGGACACCCAATCTTTTTGACATCATAAAGAATGAACAGCAAGTCCAATTTTCTGTGATGAGCAGTTCGCTTTACATATACCTTCAAAGCCCGCACAACGTACAAAGACTTTGAAGTAGCAGAGGTGTCAGTAACAACCAAAACCTCAATTGACTGGTTGATGTGAAACCCCGACAACAACTTAGGAAGGAATTGCTGACAAGTCCTGAGTTCAGCTCTGTTCTCATGGAAAATCAAGTAGGGGCTCTTGTGAGACAACGCCCCCAGTTATGACATGCGCCTTGCCGAAGCCAAGGCCAACAGCGTGACGGTCTTCCACATAAATACTTTATGTCTACCGCCGGTAACAGTTCAAACCAGTCTGGAGTAATTGCAGAACCAAATTGAGATCCCAAGGCACCGTGAGAGGCACAAAGGGAGGTTGGTTATGAAGAACACCTTTCAAGAACGTGTGGACCTCAGGGAGAGAAGCCAATTGTTTCTGAAAGAAAATAAACAAGGCCGAAATCTGAACTTTTATGGAGCCTAGCCATAGGCCCACATCAACTCCCGACTGCAGAAAAAGCAGGAAATGTCCCAGATGAAATTCCACCAAAGAATATTGTCTGCTCTCACACCAAGAGACATATTTCTTACAGATACAATGGTTATGTTTAGACGTTACCCCCTTCCTGGCTTGGATCATAGTCAGGATTACCTTGTCAGGAATCCCTCTCCTGGCTAGAATCAGCTGTTCAACTTCCATGCCATCAAATGTAGCCATGGTAAGTCTTGATAAACGAATGGGCCCTGTTGCAGAAGATCCTCTTGAAGAGGCATAGGCCATGGATCTTCGATTAGCATCTCAAGAAGATCCGCATACCAGGCCCTTCGCGGCCAGTCTGGAGCAATGAGAATTGCTTAAAACTCTTTCCCTTTTTATTCTTTTGAGAATTCTTGGGATCAGAGAAATGGGACGAAACAAGTACACCAGCTTGTAGACTCACAGAGTTGTAAGGGAGTCGAATGCTGCAACTTGTGGGTCCCTCGACCTGTAACTATACTGCTTGAGCTTCTTGTTGAGTTGAGAGGCCATCATGTCGATTTGTGGATAACCCCACCAACGTGTCAGCCACTGGAACACCTCCGGGTGGAGGCCCCATTCCCCCGGGTGCAGGTAATGTCTGCTGAGGAAATCTGCTTCCCAGTTGTCTACTCCCGGAATGAAGATTGCCAACAATGCCACGGCGTGTTTTTCCGCCCAGAGAAGAATTCATGACATTGTGGCTCTGCTTTTCATTCCTCCCTGTCAGTTTATGTACATGACTGCCATCACATTGTTCGACTGAACTTGAATGGCCTGATTCGGAAGAAGAGATGAGGCCCGCAGAAGGGCATTGTAGATTGCCCTGAGTTCCAGGATGTTTATTGGAAGGAGGACTTCCTGACTTAACCATCTTCCTTGAAACTGCACCCCCTGGGTGAGTTCACCCCAACCTCTGAGGCTTGCATCTGTGATTAGAAGGATCCAATTCTGAATCCCAAACCTTTGACCCATCACTAGGTGAGAAGGTTGTAGCCACAACAGGAGGGAGATTCTGGCTTTTGGTGACAGACTAATCCTTTGACGCATGTAAAGATGTGATCCAGACCATTTGTCCAATAGATCCTGCTGGAAGGTCCATGCATGAAACCATCCATACTGAATTGCTTCGTAAGAAGCAACCATTTCTCCCAGAAGGTGGATGCACAGATGTACTGAGATTCGGGTTGGCTTCAAGATGGCCCGAACCATTGACTGAATTACCATTGCCTTTTCCAAGGAAAGGAACACACTCTGAGACTCTGTGTCCAGTATCATTCCCAGGAAATTAAGATTCTGCGTTGGTTCTAGGTGAGATTTTGGTAGGTTCTGAAGTAATCTGGTTGAGAGACCAAGGTTCTCCAACAACGGCTCCCTGGATGCAGCCTTTATCAGAAGATCGTCCAGGTAAGGAATTACATCCACTCCTTGTTTGCGGAGTGGTAGCATCATCTCTGCCATCACTTTGGTGAACCCCTCTGGTGCTGTGGAGAGACCAAATGGCAGGGCCTGGTACTGGTAGTGACAGTCCTGCTGTGCAAACCATAGATAAGCCTGATGAGGTGGCCTGATCGGAATGTGAAGGTACGCATTATTGATATCCAGGGACACTAGGCATTCCCCCTCTTCCAGACCTGAGATCACCACACTCAGAGACTCCATCTTGAACTTGAACACTCGTAAGTATGAGTTCAATGACTTAAGGTTCAGAATCGGTCTTCCCGAACCATCTGTTTTTGGTACTACATACAAGCTGAAATAGTAATCCTTGTTTTGTAGATGAGGAGGAACTGGAACAATGACCTGGGTCTGTACAGTTTTTGAATGGTGTCTTGTAAGGTTATTCTTGCCTCTTGTGAGACTGGTAAACCTGATTTGAAGAATCTGTGAGGTGGGAGATTCTGGAACTCCAGCCTGTAGCCCTTGGATATAAGGTCTATGACCCAGGGATCCTGGCAAGATCTTGTCCAGGCATGACTGTAGAATTTTAGCCGGGCTCCCACCTTCCTGTCTCCTGGCTTTGAGAAGGCAGAGCCTGAGCTCTGTTACTGTGAACCAGCAGCTGCTGGTTTGCATGGTTTACCTCTAGCACTTCTGGCACCTCTGGCGACAGTTGAAGAGCCTCTGGCTTTGACCCGAAACTTTGCAGTTCGAAAGGACTGTAAATTGGGTCCTGAGTGTTGATAAATTGCAATAGAGTGAGACTTTAATGTGTAATTGCACAGGAGGGACAGCAGGTGGAGCTGTTGTATATGTGTTATGTGTTTTACAGTCTGTGATGTATGTCTTACACTTGTTTATTCCTGTGTTCTGAAGGTGACATGAAGGAGAGAGATGCAGCATGCAGTGATTGCTGCTCATACACAGTTATCCTGTTCTGATTATCAGTTTGTATTATGATCAGTTCCAGTTAATTATATAAACAAGTTATACCACAAAGAGCTTTCCGGTGTGTGCCTACTGATAGAAGCATAACTTATGAGGTGATCCTGAGTGCATGGGTAAAGCACTCAAATGCCAATGTGTTATGGGCCCATACACAGACAAGAGGATCCCAGTTACCAGGAGTCAAGATTACAAGGCTCAAGGCACAAGAGACATCTCTATGAGATCTGCACAGCAACTGTGAGTAATCCCAGTATTATAATAAAAGGGGAATAGCAGACAAACAGAAAGGGATGGCAAGCAGCACAGATCTTAGACTGGCAATAACCAATCTGTCTAATGATAAATACCAACTGTGGAAATGTAAAGTTGAAATGCTGCTGACTAAAGATGATTTGTGGGAAGTTATAACTACAGACCAAATGACAATAACCAGGAATGGGACAAGAAGAACAGACAGGCATGTGCAACTATAGGCTTATTAGATGAAGATGATCAGTTAGTCCATATAAATCAAGAAAACACTGCAAAGGGCATGTGGGATACACTGCAAAGGGCATGAGGGATACACTGCAAAGGGCATGTGGGATACACTGCAAAGGGCATGTGGGATACACTGCAAAGGGCATGAGGGATACACTGCAAAGGGCATGTGGGATACACTGCAAAGGGCATGTGGGATACACTGCAAAGGGCATGTGGGATACACTGCAAAGGGCATGTGGGATACACTGCAAAGGGCATGTGGGATACACTGCAAAGGGCATGTGGGATACACTGCAAAGGGCATGTGGGATACACTGCAAAGGGCATGAGGGATACACTGCAAAGGGCATGTGGGATACACTGCAAAGGGCATGTGGGATACACTGCAAAGGGCATGTGGGATACACTGCAAAGGGCATGTGGGATACACTGTAAAGGGCATGTGGGATACACTGCAAAGGGCATGTGGGATACACTGCAATGGCTACATGAAAGAACCAGTTTAAACAGCAAATTATTCCTGTTAACAAAACTGTACCAAATGAGACTTAGCAAAGGACAGACTATGAAAGAGCATATAAGTAACTTGCTGGAGATAGTAGCACAGCTCAGATCTATAGGAGAATAGCTAAAGTGCAGCCACACAGTAGCCATACTTCTGTGCAGTCTACCAGACACATACAGTGCACTGATAAATGCTTTGGAAACAAGACCTGAAACAGAACTCACACTAGACTTTGTGAAAAACAGGCTTATAGATGAATATCAGCGCAGGAAAGAAATCACCAGGATTACATGGACAGTGACACAGAAAAATCTCTCAAAGTTACAGATACTGGGGTGCATAACAAAGAAACAAGAGCATGCTGTAGATGTGAGGAGATAGGACATTTAAAAAATGACTGCTCTATATGGAAAGGAGAACAGCAGAAACTACTTTCATAAGGGTCCAAGCAGAAAGTCAGGACTGCACTTACAGACATATGCACAAATAAGTGGAGTGGAACTTTAAAAGTGACAGTAACACATAGGAACTTTAGTTGGTACAAAGATTCAGGAGCGACAAGTCACATGACAAGCGCCAGTAACACATAGGAACTTTAGTTGGTACATAGATTCAGGAGCGACAAGTCACATGACAAGCGATAGATATTTCTTCACTGAAATTGGCACAAGTCATAGAGAAGCAATCTATCTGGCAGATGGTACCAATATCACTGCGGAAGGTAGAGGGCATGGCATGCTCATATGCTGCAGTGCTAATGGAAGTGACAGAACAATACCATTTAAAGATGTATTATATGTTCCCAGATTGGGAGGGGGATTAATATCTGTAAAGTGTTTGACTGATAAAGGACTCATCATTAAATTCAAAGATAAAGTCAGTGGTGCAAGTGGGCGGGTACGGGTGGGTACGGCGTACCCGTAAGAATTTAGCCGTGGGTACGCCGTACCCACACCGACGGGCCGCCGCTCCTCGCACCGCCGCTGATGTGAGGGAAGGAGAGCGCAGCCTGTGCCTCTCCTTCCCCTCAGTCTCCGGCGGGTGTCATAGTTTAATTCAGCGCCGATCCGTGAGCCAATCAGAGCTCGCAGTGCGAGCTCTGATTGGCTCACGGATCGGCGCTGAATTAAACTGTGAGACACCCGCCGGAGACTGAGGGGAAGGAGAGGCACAGGCTGCGCTCTCCTTCCCTCACACAGGACGGCAGCGGCCAGCGGCAGCGGTGAGCAGGGAAGGGAGGGGGGGGGGCATGTTATACCTGGCACTGGGGGATATCTGGCACTGGGGGGGCATTTCTATCTGGCACTGGGGGATATCTGGCATTGGGGGGGCATATCTATCTGGCACTGGGGGGCATATATACCTGGCACTGGGGGATATCTGGCACTGGGGGGCTTATATACCTGGCACTGGGGGATATCTGGCACAGGGGGGCATGTATACCTGGCACTGGGGGATATCTGGCACAGGGGGGCATGTATACCTGGCACTGGGGGATATCTGGCACTGGGGGGGCATGTATACCTGGCACTGGGGGATATCTGGCACTGGGGGCATATCTGGCACTGTAGGGGCATTTCTGTATCTGGCACGGGGGGCAATGTATATCTGACACAGTGGGAGCATTTGTGTATCTGGCACTGTGGGGCAATGTATATCTGGCACTGTGGGGCAACGTGTATCTGACACTGCGAGGCAATGTATATCTGGCACTCTGGGGGCATTTCTGTATCTGGCACTGTGGGGCAATGTGTATCTGGCACTGTTAGTCAATGTGTATCTGGCACTGTGGGGCAATGTATATCTGGCACTGTGGGGCAACGTGTATCTGGCACTATTGGGGTCATACGTGTATCTGCCCCTCCCCCATATGTGTATCACGCCCCCATTTTCATTGGCCACGCCCCATGTGGCATTTGACCACACCCATTTTTGTGTGCGCGTAAGACATTTTTTCTACTTGCACCACTGGATAAAGTGTGCATTATCCAAAATGGAAGAGAAACAGCCACAGCCAAAGCAGAACAACACCTGTATCGTCTAGACACTGCGGCACAACAGGTGAGATTAAGCACACACGGACACACAGACTGTATTCACATGTGGCACAGACGACTAGGACACAGGCACCCAGGCAGCATTAAGGAACTACAAGAGAGAGGCCCAACAGAGGACCTCACAGCATCAGACTGCTCAGTAACCATGAGGTGTGACTGCTGTATAACAGAATGACAGTTCCAAAACAAAGTGAGAACAGAGCCCAAAGACCTATAGATCTCATACACAGCGATGTGTGTGGCCCAATGCAAGAACGTACACCGAGCGGTAACAGATATATACTGACTGTCACTGATGACTACTCCAGATATACAGTTACTTATCTGATCTAAAGCAAGGATGAAGTACTGGACACGTTACATGATTACGTAACAATGGCTAGAAATACATTTCAAAGAAATCCACTAGTATTTCATAGTGACAATGGAGGTGAATTCACGGGTCACACAATAGAACACTTCCTGAGACGACTCGATATAGAGCACCACAAGACAGTACCCTACACACCAGAACAGAATGGGCTACCTGAAAGATAGACTAGGACTCTGACAGAAAGGATCAGATGCATGTTACCAGATACAGGATTACCTGACAAATACTGGGGTGAAGCCGTAACAACAGCCACATACTTACAGAACAGATTATTCTCAAGAACAGTGGAGAAAACCCCATATGAATTATGGCACGGCAGGAAACCTAATGTGAACCACATAAGAGTCTTTGGATGTAAAACATTTGTGTATATTCCAGTAGAAAAATGCAGTAAACTGCAGAACCGCGAAGTTGATGGAATCTTCATTGGATACGGTGAATGTACCAAAGGATACAAAATTCTGAACCCAAAGACAGATACGATAACCATAAGCAATAGTGTGACCTTCGTGGAGGAACTAAGAAATGAAGTGATGATTCCAGCAGATCTGAATAAAGAAAACACTGACTCTTGTGACGCCATCACAACAGATGCTGACCAAGAGGTTGAAATCAGTCTTGAACCAGAAACCAAAGGTATGCAGGAGCTCACCACAGATGAAGTAAGGCGCTCCACCAGTGCGTCTCTCATATAAAGCTAGCACCATTAATATACTGTACGTGAACCCACATCATGGGAAGAAGTATCTGACCTACCAGAAAGGGAAGCTGCACAATGGATAGAAGCAGCAAAAGAAGAAATGAAATCCATGCACGACAATCAGACACGGACACTAACAGAACTGCCAGCAGGAAGGAAAACCACCGGCAGCAAATGGACATTCAAAGTCAAATACAACACGATGGGAAAGTGGAGTGATACAAGGCCAGATTAGTAGCCAAAAGATATTCATAAAAATATGGAGAGGACTATGATGAGACATTTGCTCCAGTAGTAGAGCACACAACCATAAGGACATAAGGACATTACTTACAGTAGCAGCTGCAAAGGATATACAAGTAAGACACTTCGATGTAAAGACAGCTTTCTTACATGACGAGCTAAAGGAGGATATTTACATGGAACAGCCACCAGGTTTCAAAGACCCTGAAATACCAGATCTAGTGTGCAATCTCCAGAAGAGCATATATGGTCTGAAGCAGGCAGCAATAGCCTGGAACAAGACCCTGAAAGACCAGATCTAGTGTGCAAGCTCCAGAAGAGCATATATGGTCTGAAGCAGGCAGCAAGAGCCTGGAACAAGACCCTGAAAGACCAGATCTAGTGTGCAAGCTCCAGAAGAGCATATATGGTCTGAAGCAGGCAGCAAGAGCCTGGAACAAGACCCTGAAAGACCAGATCTAGTGTGCAGGCTCCAGAAGAGCATATATGGTCTGAAGCAGGCAGCAAGAGCCTGGAACAAGACCCTGAAAGACCAGATCTAGTGTGCAAGCTCCAGAAGAGCATATATGGTCTGAAGCAGGCAGCAAGAGCCTGGAACAAGACCATGAAAGACCAGATCTAGTGTGCAAGCTCCAGAAGAGCATATATGGTCTGAAGCAGGCAGCAAGAGCCTGGAACACAAAATTAAATGAAGTACTCGTACAGGAAGCCTTTGTGAGAAGCAAAGCAGATCCCTGCTTATATGTCAGGGAAATAGCTGACAGGTGGATCTATCTGGTAATCTATGTGGACAATCTTGTAGTATGTTTCCAGCAAGAAGGGGATAAAGAGGAATTACTGCGGATTCTGAACAAGGAATTCAAAACAAAAGACCTATGAAATATACCCCACTATTTAGGTATTCAAATAGGAAGAGACAGACAATCACCGGTACAGAAAGGCAATAGGAAATTGCTGTATGTTACCACTATTACCAGACCTGACATCACTACAGCAGTAGCAATTCTAAGCAGAAAGGTCTCCAAGCCAAGTCAGATGGACTGGAATGCTGTGAAAAGGGTAATACATTACTTAAAGGGAACCATCGGTTTAGGACTTAAACCTCCAGCAAGCAGAAAGTGTAATCTGATCAGATATGTGGATGCAGATTGGGATGGACACTCTACCGATAGAAAGTCCACAAGTGGTTACCTATTTCCACTTGGTGAAGGACTAATCAGTTGGACAAGTAGGAAGCAATCATGCGTAACACTTTCTTCCACAGAAGCAGAGTATGTTGCGGCAGCTCAAGCAAGTTAAGAGCTAATATGGCTGAGACAATTGTTATCTGATTTGGGACAGAAAATGTAGAACCTACAGAAATCTTTGAAGATAATCAAGGATGTCTCGCATTAGCAGTAACAGAATGTGTAAATCCAAGGACCAAGCACATTGATGTGAAGTACCACTTCTTGAAGGATCTACAGGAACAAGGTCTTCTCAACTTGGAATATTGCCCAACAGAAGAAATGACTGTGGACATTCTCACCAAGCCATTGGATGGAGAAAGACATCACAGACTATCTAGAAAGATGGGTCTTGTCAAAGTCAGAAAAATATCTCTATGCACACTGCCATATTTGCACCTCATACAGGTCCGCTCTGTGCATGCGTACACTCTCGCATTTACGGTAGAGTTTGTGTATGTCTAGCGTGCGACTCAATCATTACATATTTTTACCATATAACGTATTTTGTAGATTATGGTCCCTTTGATAGATTCTGAAAGTTTAGTTAATGTAGCATGTTCCTGAACAAAGAGATCCCTCTTTGTTTACTACGAAGGGTCCAACAGGGGTCATACAGTGGTGTTTAGTATCCATCGGAAGAGTATTTAATTAGCAATATTCCGGTGTTGGTTTGAAGCGGATTAATCGCTCGTGCGAATAGTTATGGACATAAGAAGTTTATGTACTTTTACTATTATTTGCACTTACTTATCCATGCGGCGGGAAACCTAGTATCCCACCCACCTGAGCAGTTGGAAGTAGACACAGCCCACCTGTATGAATCAACCTATGACCTTTTGTTATAATGCGAAGACGAATTCCTGTGTCCAATGAACAATGAGATTGTAGGGACCATTGAATTGTATTGTGTGTGGGGCATAAATAGACAAGCCGATGATATCCAGCTCACTCTCTTCAACGATTCTCATCACTGATAATCGGGAGCTGGATATCCAGGAGGCGCATGCGATCGTTCCCTTTGTGCGTAAGTTTTCTCCGCAATCATATTGTCTTTATTGTTATTGTGAGCCATATCTCTCTCTCCCCCCCCTCCTCTTTCTCTCTCGTTTCTCGTAAAGTGTTATTGTACTGTTATTGTATTTTAAGTGTAGTTATCTGGTTAGGTAGTCTATGTTATATTGGTAGTGTATGACTTGTATTATTCTTTTGCAAATAGAACATTCACATAAGGTGTTAGAACCTCAGCAGGGTGTCTGTGTCTCTCTAGCTGGTACAAAGGGTTTTTGAATTCTAAATCGCTCTAACAGCATTTACATTAACAAGGTTAAGCAGCGTTATATCGCTGCAGTATTTCAGCAGTAAGGTTTTACAATACAAACTCAATCATAGTGTGTTGCACAGTGTAAGCATAATCTGTGTTTAAAGTTTATAAAGGTTACTGTCTGTGTGTATGCTCACTGTGGGTATTCCGTACACCCAGCACAGCGTGTGTACTTTATTTGCGTACCACGTGCGAGGTCTTCATATGCAAATAGCGTACGGAGTGCGTAGCATGTGCACATGGTTTAGCAGCCATTACGGCTACACGGTATTAATATATAGCTAATGTTAAAGGGTAGTTATTTGACTCTATCAGTCTCATGGATCAAACCTCACCTATTGAGAAGGGGTGTTAAACTGCAATAGAGTGAAACTTTGATGTGTAATTGCACAGGAGGGACAGCAGGTGGAGATGTCGTATATGTGTTATGTGTTTTACAGTCTGTGATGTATGTCTTACACTTGTTTGTTCCTGTGTTCTGAAGGTGACATGAAGGAGAGAGATGGAGCATGCAGTGATTGCTGCTCATACACAGTTATCCTGTTCTGATTATCAGTTTGTATTATGATCGGTTCCAGCTTCATTATACACTGCTCAAAAAATTAAAGGGAACACTTAAACAACATAATGTAACTCCAAGTCAATCACACTTCTGTGAAATCAAACTGTCCACTTAGGAAGCAACACTGATTGACAATCAATTTCACATGCTGTTGTGCAAATGGAATAGACAACAGGTGGAAATTATAGGCAATTAGCAAGACACCCCCAATAAAGGAGTTGTTCTGCAGGTGGTGACCACGGACCACTTCTCAGCGCCTATGTTTTCTGGCTGATGTTTTAGTTACTTTTGAAAGCTGGCGGTGCTTTCACTCTAGTGGTAACATGAGATGGAGTCTACAACCCACACAAGTGGCTCAGGTAGTGCAGCTCATCCTGGATGGCACATCAATGCGAGCTGTGGCAAGAAGGTTTGCTGTGTCTGTCAGCGTAGTGTCTAGAGCATGGAGGCACTACCAGGAGACAGGCCAGTACATCAGGAGATGTGGAGGAGGCCGTAGGAGAGCAACAACCCAGCAGCAGGACCGCTACCTCCGCCTTTGTGCAAGGAGGAACAGGAGGAGCACTGCCAGAGCCCTGCAAAATGTACTCCAGCAAGCCACAAATGTGCTGTGTCTACTCAAACGATCAGAAACAGATTCCTTGAGGGTAGAATGAGGGCCCGACATCCACAGGTGGGGGTTGTGGTAACAGCCCAACACCGTGCAGGACGTTTGGCATTTGCAAGAGAACACCAAGATTGGCAAATTCGCCACTGGTGCCCTGTGCTCTTCACAGATGAAAGCAGGTTCTCACTGAGCACATGTGACAGACGTGACAGAGTCTAGAGACACCAAGGAGAACATTCTGCTGCCTGCAACATCCTTCAGCATGACCGGTTTGGCAGTGGGTCAGTAATGGTGTGGGGTGGCATTTCTTTGGGGGGCCGCGTAGCCCTCCATGTGCTCGCCAGAGGTAGCCTGACTGCCATTAGGTACCGAGATGAGATCCTCAGACACCTTGTGAGACCATATGCTGGTGCGGTTGGCCCTGGGTTCCTCCTAATGCAAGACAATGCTAGACCTCATGTGGCTGGAGTGTGTTAGCAGTTCCTGCAAGACGAAAGCATTGATGCTATGGACTGGCCCGCCCGTTCCCCAGACCTGAATCCAATTGAGCACATCTGGGACATCATGTCTCGCTCCATCCACCAACGCCACGTTGCACCACAGACTGTCCAGGAGTTGGCGGATGCTTTAGTCCAGGTCTGGGAGGAGATACCTCAGGAGACCATCCGCCACCTCATCAGGAGCATGCCAGGCATTGTAGGGAAGTCATACAGGCACGTGGAGGCCACACACACTACTGAGCCTCATTTTGACTTGTTTTAAGGACATTACATCAAAGTTGGATCAGCCTGTAGTGTATTTTTCCACTTTAATTTTGAGTGTGACTCCCAATCCAGACCTCCATGGGTTAATAAATTTGATTTCCATTGATAATTTTTGTGTGATTTTGTTGTCAGCACATTCAACTATGTAAAGAACAAAGTATTTAATAAGAATATTTCATTCAGATCTAGGATGTGTTATTTTAGTGTTCCCTTTATTTTTTTGAGCAGTGTATAAACAAGTTATACCACAAAGAGCTTTCCGGTGTGTGCCTACTGATAGAAACTTAGCTCATGAGGTGATCCTGACTGCATGGGTAAAGCAATCAAATGCCAACACTGAGTAGGCCTTTCTAGATGGGGGAGCTGCAGAAGACAGATAGGTGGATTTACCCGCAGTAGCTTGTGAAATTCACTTGTCGAGTTCATGACCAAATAAGAGCTCACCTGTGAAATGTAGGCCTTCCACACCTTTTTTGGAGTCCACTTCAGCAGTCCACTGACACAGCTATAATCCCCTACGTGCCGACACTGCCATAGCTGTGTTGCATGCATTAAGCAAACATATCTCCTTAATGGCTTCCAACATAAAGTTCACAGAGCCTTGTATGTGTTGCAGGAGTAAAACTATTTCCTCTTGAGGTAAGGTGTCTAACCCCTCAATTAAACCATTTAGCAATGGCTCGCATAATCCACCCACATGCTATACTTGTTAGGCGCCGAGGGTCCGCCCGTCAGTGCGGCCCGGCGCCTAGCAACTAGGGACGCCGCAGGCACACAGCCGCCGGCTCCCTAGCAACGCTAGACGCCGGGCGCACGGAGCCGCTCAGACCATAGCAACGGGGACGCCACTGTCGGACCGCGTTCCCCGTTGCTAGGTCTAGATAATGAGTTCATTTGTATCCTGGCCGTGCAGCATGCAGCTGCACGGCATGATGTTTATTACCCTGTCTGGATCCTGATTGGAGGGTTCCCAAATAAAGGCACTCTCAGGACTTCTTACAGACGCCGGTGATAGCTTCCTGTTTGCTGAGTCTGTTACAGAGAGTTTCCAGTCCTGCTCAATCCGGTTGTTCCTGTCCTCAGTGATCCAGTACTCGGAATTTGTCATCTATTCCTGGAGTCCAACCGAGCACCTTTTAACATCCTGTGGTGTTCGTGAGTCGCGGCGTAGCCGTGTGTTGCGGCCTGGCCGCTTACTATTTATTATTTAGTTTCTTTGTGTTCCGGAGTTTTTGCGGAGGATTCCGCTCCCACAGATCCACTCTGGTATCCAGCGGTGCTGGATAGGAGTAACGGATCAGGGGATCTTTTGGTTGTCCTTTTCCCTGGCGGTTTGTCCGCACATACTTTTGGTTTAGTTAGATAGCTTGTAACTCCTGGCCTGGTTGCTTAGTCAGAGGGCCCCTTGTTATCACCCTGTCTCGGATTTCCCTTTGTCTCCCATTAAGACCTGAGGGGGCATCGGGGTTGGGCAGACATAATCCGCCCTTCGAACGCGGCTGCCATGGGCTCAAGCAACCATAGTCTCGCAGGGGATTTCTGACAACACGGGCGAGACAACGGAGTTAGGGCGCCAGGGGTTACTAGGCTTTCCTGCTCCCGTAACCAGCATATCTTTCCAGTACCCAGACCTCTGCCATAAGATCTCCTCTGGTCTGGAGTACGGGAATCATAACATTATCACCGGCCAGACTAACATTTAAAATTAAACAGGAGTTAATTTTTTCCCTTATTCAGTTGGGAGATTTGTCAGCCTCATGAATCCCACCGGTGTTGGGCCAAATCCTGGCCAGCTTTTAGTTAGCCAGATTCAAGAGCTTACTCAGATGGTTCAGGATCTGTCCCTTCGGGTGAGGTCACAGGAAGATCTGTTACGGACTTCCCCGAGGGTCATTCCTGAACCAAAAATGCATCTGCCTGACCGTTTTTCTGGGGATAGAAAGCAGTTTTTTAATTTTAAAGAGTCTTGTAAACTGTATTTTCGTTTAAGACCAGTCTCCTCAGGTACGGAATCTCAGCGGGTAGGAATTATTATTTCTTTGCTACAGGGGGATCCTCAGACCTGGGCTTTTGGTTTAAAGACAGACGATCCGGCTTTATTATCTGTAGACGCCTTTCTGGGGTCTTTAGGGCTATTGTATGACGACCCTGATAGAGAGGCATCCGCCGAGAGTCAGTTGCGTGCTCTCAGACAGGGTAGGAATCCCGCAGAGATTTATTGTATGGAGTTTCGCCGTTGGTCGAACGACTGTGGATGGAATGACCCAGCCCTGCGCAGTCAGTTTCACCTCGGCTTATCCGAGTCTATAAAAGACAGTCTCCTTCAGTATCCCGCTCCTGAGACGCTCGATAAACTCATGGAGCTCTCTATTAAGATTGATCGTCGTCTCAGAGAGCGGAGGGCTGAAAAAGGAGCATCTGTCGGGTCTACTCCTTGTGTTTTTTCCATTCCTGTGGACATAGAGGAGCCCATGCAGATAGGCCTCTCCAAACTGTCTCCTGAAGAAAGAACCAGAAGGCAAAATTCTGGTCTTTGTTTATACTGTGGGGGTAAGGGACATTTTGCCCGTAGTTGTCCGAACAAGTCGGGAAACGCCTCGACCAAGTGAGTTGTGAGGGGGTTCACTTTGGTCTGCAGCTTATCTCCTCAAATAATTCACTGTTAGTTCCAGCTAAGGTTTTCTTTGGCAGCCTCTGTTCCTCGGTCTCGGTTTTTGTGGACAGTGGAGCTGCAGGGAACTTTATGGATTTAACATGGGCCAAGGCCTTAGGTATTCCTCAATTAGCCTTGGGTAGGTGTATCACCATGCATGGTTTAGATGGGAGTCCCTTATCCAATGGGGTTATTTCTCTCTGTACACCTCCTGTTCTACTTTCGGTAGGAGCTCTGCATTCTGAAAAGATTGAGTTTTTCCTTACCCATTGCCCAGCAGTTCCTGTGGTTCTGGGTCACCCTTGGCTGGCCTTTCATAATCCCATCATTGATTGGCAGTCGGGGGAGATCTTACAATGGGGTACCATCTGTAATAAGGAATGTATTACGCTTCCCATCAGAATAGCTGCTGTCATTCCCGCACCCATTCCTGTGGAATACCAGGATTTTGTTGATGTATTTTCCAAGGGCAATGCGGATATTCTGCCTCCCCATAGGCCTTATGATTGTGCTATTGAGTTAATTCCTGGTGCCACTTTGCCTAAGGGAAGGTTATATGCATTGTCCGGACCTGAAACTGTGGCCATGAATGAGTATGTTAAAGAAAGCCTAGGGAAAGGATTTATCAGGCCATCTAAATCCCCTTTAAGTGCAGGCTTCTTCTTTGTGGAGAAGAAGGATGGATCACTCAGACCTTGCATTGACTTTAGAGCCTTGAATAAAATCTCAGTAAAGAATACTTACCCTTTGCCGCTGATTTCTGTCCTCTTTGATCAGCTACGCTCGGCTGTGATTTTTTCTAAGATTGACCTGAGAGGAGCATATAACCTTATCAGAATCAAGTCAGGGGATGAGTGGAAAACGGCATTCAGTACTCAGTCAGGCCACTATGAGTATCTGGTTATGCCATTCGGCCTGTCCAACGCTCCGGCAGTTTTCCAGGATCTCATTAACGATGTGCTCCGTGAATTTCTTGGAAAATTCGTTGTAGTCTACTTAGACGATATTTTGATATATTCTGACTCTATAGAACAACATGTTACCCAGGTGCGTCAGGTTCTAAAGAAATTACGTGAAAATCACCTATATGCCAAGCTGGAGAAGTGTGAATTTCATGTCACGGAGGTATCCTTTTTAGGGTACATTATTTCCCCTCGGGGATTCTGTATGGAACCAAAGAAGCTCCAAGCCATCCTTAGTTGGGCGCAACCCACCAATTTAAAAGCAATTCAGCGCTTTTTAGGGTTTGCGAATTACTATAGAAGATTTATTCACTCTTTCTCTGACCTAGTTGCTCCCATTGTGGCACTGACTAAGAAGGGAGCAGATCCTACCAACTGGTCACGTGAAGCGGAGTTATCTTTTCAGGCCTTGAAACAAGCCTTTGTCTCAGCCCCTGTCCTCAGACATCCCAACCCAGAATTGCCTTTCATTGTTGAGGTTGATGCCTCGGAGGTTGGAGTAGGGGCCATCCTATCTCAGAAGGATCCGGATTCCCTAGAATTACATCCCTGTGCTTTTATGTCCAGGAAATTCTCGTCTGCTGAATCCAACTACGATGTTGGTAACCGGGAATTACTGGCTATTAAATAGGCTTTCGAGGAGTGGAGGCATTGGCTTGAAGGAGCCACTCATACCATTTCAGTTTTGACTGATCACAAAAATCTTCAATTCATTAAATCAGCTAAACGTCTGAATGCCCGGCAAGCTCGTTGGGCTTTATTTTTTACTCGTTTCAAGTTCATTATCACCTTCAGGCCAGGTTCCAAGAATACCAAGGCAGATGCCCTGTCACGCAGTTTTCTTCCAGTTCAAGACAACAGTCCTGTTTCTCCCATACTTCCGTCTTCAGTCATTCGGGCAGGCCTCACACAAGATTTATTTACCCAGTTAAAGCAGCTTCAACATCAAGCTCCTGGAAATACTCCTGCTGGTCGTCTTTATGTCCCCGAGTTTTTGAGAGCAACAGTTTTGACGGAGTTTCACGATAGCAAAGTTGCCGGGCATCCGGGGATCGCTAAAACCTTTGAATTAGTTTCCCGCTCGGTATGGTGGCCTGGTCTTTCCAAAGACATTAAGGAGTTTGTTTTTTCTTGTCAGGTCTGTGCACAGCATAAGGTTCCCCGTTCCTTGCCTATCGGTCAACTTATGCCCTTGAATGTTCCTCTTAGGCCATGGTCTCATATTTCCATGGATTTTGTGGTGGACCTCCCTCTGTCAGCCGGATGCCGAGTCATATGGGTGGTAGTGGACTGTTTTAGCAAAATGGCCCATTTCATTGCTCTTCCCCGATTGCCATCTGCCCAGGGATTGGCAGTCTTGTTCCTCCGCCATGTTTTCAGACTCCATGGGTTACCCACTGATATTGTTTCTGATCGGGGTCCACAATTCATTGCACAATTTTGGAAGTCTTTTTGTGCCTCATTAAAGATGAAATTATCTTTAATATCTGGCTACCATCCCCAATCCAACGGGCAGACTGAGCGAGTTAATCAATCATTAAAACAATATTTGCGTTTGTACTCGGCCAAACTCCAAAATGACTGGTCTGAGTTTCTTCCGTTAGCAGAGTTTGCTTACAACAATGCCTGTCATTCCTCCACCAATGTATCTCCATTTTTTACAGTTTTTGGTTTTCACCCCAGAGCTAATTCCTTTTTTCAACATTCCTCTGTCTCCTCACTGACCTTGACCTCTCATCTCAAACTCATTTGGAGAAAAGTGCACCTGGCTCTCAGAAAAGCGGCATTTCGGGAGAAAAATTTTTCTGACAGGCTCCGGCGGCCGTGCACTTTTAAAGTTGGAGATAGGGTATGGTTGTCGACTCGCAACATTAAACTTCGACAAACCTCAGCCAGATTGGGTCCTAAATTTATTGGACCATTTCATATTATCAAAAAAGTCAACCCAGTTGCTTTCCGGTTACGTTTACCAAGAACTTTACGGATCGGGAATACCTTCCATTGCTCCTTGTTAAAACCATATGTTTCGTCCAGTAGATTTCCTCGCAAGATCCCTCAGGGGAAATCACCAATAGATGTACAGGGTCAGCAGGAGTTCTTGGTGGAGAAGGTTCTCGATTCTAAGTTGTCCCAGGGTCGGCTTTATTTTTTGGTACATTGGAGAGGTTATGGTCCAGAAGAAAGATCTTGGGTCCTGGATGAGGATCTCCATGCTCCAAGGCTTAAAAAAGCATTTTTTCAAGAATTTCCTCAGAAACCTGGCTTTAGGGGTTCCTTGACCCCTCCTCAAGGGGGGGGTACTGTTAGGCGCCGAGGGTCCGCCCGTCAGTGCGGCCCGGCGCCTAGCAACTAGGGACGCCACAGGCACACAGCCGCCGGCTCCCTAGCAACGCTAGACGCCGGGCGCACGGAGCCGCTCAGACCATAGCAACGGGGACGCCACTGTCGGACCGCGTTCCCCGTTGCTAGGTCTAGATAATGAGTTCATTTGTATCCTGGCCGTGCAGCATGCAGCTGCACGGCATGATGTTTATTACCCTGTCTGGATCCTGATTGGAGGGTTCCCAAATAAAGGCACTCTCAGGACTTCTTACAGACGCCGGTGATAGCTTCCTGTTTGCTGAGTCTGTTACAGAGAGTTTCCAGTCCTGCTCAATCCGGTTGTTCCTGTCCTCAGTGATCCAGTACTCGGAATTTGTCATCTATTCCTGGAGTCCGACCGAGCACCTTTTAACATCCTGTGGTGTTCGTGAGTCGCGGCGTAGCCGTGTGTTGCGGCCTGGCCGCTTACTATTTATTATTTAGTTTCTTTGTGTTCCGGAGTTTTTGCGGAGGATTCCGCTCCCACAGATCCCCTCTGGTATCCAGCGGTGCTGGATAGGAGTAACGGATCAGGGGATCTTTTGGTTGTCCTTTTCCCTGGCGGTTTGTCCGCACATACTTTTGGTTTAGTTAGATAGCTTGTAACTCCTGGCCTGGTTGCTTAGTCAGAGGGCCCCTTGTTATCACCCTGTCTCGGATTTCCCTTTGTCTCCCATTAAGACCTGAGGGGGCATTGGGGTTGGGCAGACATAATCCGCCCTTCGAACGCGGCTGCCATGGGCTCAAGCAACCATAGTCTCGCAGGGGATTTCTGACAACACGGGCGAGACAACGGAGTTAGGGCGCCAGGGGTTACTAGGCTTTCCTGCTCCCGTAACCAGCATATCTTTCCAGTACCCAGACCTCTGCCATAAGATCTCCTCTGGTCTGGAGTACGGGAATCATAACAATACTGGGTCTCTGGGCCACCCCAGCAGCTGTATAGAAAGATTTGAGTGTTGTCTCAATCTTACGATCAGTTGCTTCCTTTAGGGAGGCTGCACCAGGAACAGGTAATACTATTTTATGTGAGAGCCTGGAGACTGACGCATCCACTATCGGTGGATTTTCCCATTTTTCCTATCCTCAGGAGGAAAAGATGACAATAACCACCTAGGAATTTGAAATTTCTTATCTGGATTAACCCACGGTTCTTCAAACAGGGTATTTAGTTCCTTTGACACAGGAAAAGTGGCTGAGGATTATTTCTTCACATTAAAGATTCCTCACGCACCTCTGTCACCATCAGGAATATTTAGGACTTCCCTTATAGAGTCTATGAGAGCCTCAACACATTGCAACAGAGTACCTTCCCCTACCTCTATGTCCACCTCACCTTCCTCCATTTCTGACCCTTCATTATCAGAGTCAGAATGCAGGATATGGGCCAAAGAATGTTTTTACAGACAAATAGCAGAGGACTGAGACGCTGGTCTGGGTACTGATTCCTTTTGTATAAACTCAGTCATAGACTGTCTTAAGTATTGTGTCTTCTTCTCATTATGAGATAATTTAGTAGAGATGGTGGAAATCATCCCCTGAATGGACTCCAGCCATGCTGCCTCCGTCCCACTAGCCTGAGAAGGGACACTACACTAAGTACACACTAGTGAACCCCCTGGAGAAGAGAAACACTGTGTCTTGCATGATACAAACTCTTTGCCTGACACACTGCAGTGGTAACAGGAAACATATACAGGAAAAGGTTAAAAGCACAATTAACCCACAAAGAGCCCTTCCTGAGAGATACAGAGAGAGGCTAGAACCAGCACATTACGCACTTATCGCTAAAGCCATGCTTAGCCAGGTCACAGTCTTAGTACCTAGATTAGGGACTTAGTAGACAAGTATAAAGCTCCTCCCTGCTATGACCCCCTGGTACCACTGAGGTTATCTGGAGGCTCTCCGGAGGAGCTACGCGTCCCTGCAGTCAGCATCTGTGTTAGCTGCAGTAGGGTAAAATGGCGTCTGTGAGCTGCTGGATCCACTCATAGGGCCTAATTCAGACCTGATCACACATAAGCGTCTTTTGCAGTGCTGCAATCAGGTAGTTGCCTCCTAGGGGGAGGGAGTAGTTGATGTGCAGGGATGTGAACGCTTGTGCAGAGAGCTGCACAAACAAAAGTGTCTCTGCACAGCTCAGAACTTACTCAGCCGCTGCGATGATCCGGCCAGGAGCTGACATCAGGAATCCTCCCTCCAAACGGCTGGGCACGCCTGCGTTTTACCAGACACTCCCCAGAAACGGTCAGTTGACACCCACAAATGGCCTCTTCCTGTCAATCTTCTTGCAACCGCCGGTGCGATCACTTTCTTCGTTAAATCCATCGCTGTCCGGCAATCTACACCGCCGGTGGCTGACACGCCTGCGCATTGCGGAGCATATGCATGCGCAGTTCAGACCCGATCGCACTGCTGCAAAAAGCTAGCATGTGATCTGGTCTGAATGACCCCCACATTGAAGCCCTGCCCCTGCAATGGCGCGTAGTCTTCCCGCTCTTCTTTATACTGCCATTATGTGTCTTTTAATCTGCAATGCCAGTCTGGGTACTGTGAACACTTACTGTGCACTAAGTCTGGAGACTAAGTCCACCCCGTTAGAAGCTATGCGTCTCCGTACCCTAATTCTGCCATAATGGACGGTGACTTGCTAAACGGGACGCCGGCTTAGTAGTCACCACTCTTCTGTCTCTGTTAGAGATGGCGGCGTGCTGCGGGAATGTACGATCACCGTGGTGGGGTTTGCGAATAGTTTCCTCAGGAGCTAGTGTCCTGTCAGCGGGAAATGGGACCATTAAACCTTAGTGGCAGTGGCGTAACTAGCGTGCGGTGGGCCCAGGTGCGACAAAATGCTTCCCATCCAAGTCCACCCCCTCACCCCTGGAGAGGATCTGGTGAGGGGAACCTGCTCAGGGCCAGGGAAATGGATACCTAGCAACAGTGCTGTATCAAGACATTTTAGCGCTGTGTGCAAGAAACGGCATCGGAGCCACCCCTCTCTATAGTAAACAGGGGCAGTGCATGCCGTAGGCGCACGCACAAAATATAGGGGCGTGGCCACAAAATATCAATTCATATAATGGTGCACAGTAGTCTCCATTATTCAAATTACACCGCACAGTAGCAGGTAGAGCCCCTTTTACACATTACAGTGGACAGCGTCCCCTTTTTACACATTACAGCAGACAGCGTTCCACTTTTTACACATTTAGGCAGCCAGTCCCCCTTTTTACACATTGTAGAAAGAAAGAAAGAAAGAAAGAAAAGAAAGATTATACTTACTGTCTGGCAGTCAGGCTCCTCGGTGCAGCTTGATGGCGGATGATGATCCCGGGCAGGGGAAAAGGAGGAGGAGGGAGGTGGAGGAGGGAGCTGCAGCAGCGCAGTATAATTGGTGGAGGCGCTGCTGCTGCTGTCCTTCTCCTTCACGATAGGCTGTCCTCTGCTGCTGTGAATGCTGGGATGTGCACTAATTACACTATGCTGCTGCAGCTCCCTCCTCCTCCAACTCCCTCCTCCTCCTCCCACCCCCCTGTGGTGCAGCGCTCCGCTCCTCAGCGGGCGGTGGGCAGCAGCATGTAATGAGTCAGTTTGACTCATTACATGCCGTGCTGGCTTTGGGCCCCTGGACAGTGGTGGGCCCAAGTGCAAGGCACTGCTTGCACTGAAGGTAGTTCCGCCACTGCTTAGTGGGGTTGGGCCGTCCCCTCCCCCCTAAGTCCCATGAAGCATGCAGGCTGGTGCCATCCAGTCCTGCCTGAGAATAGCAAACTTTTAAGATAAATACAGAAATCTCTTCAGGAGCGTCCAGAGATGTGACTGACTTCGTCGGGCACATTTTCTAAACTGAGTCTGGTAGGAGCGGCATAGAGGGAGGAGCCAGCACACATTATCAAATTTCTATAGTGCCCATGGCTCCAAGTGAACCCATCTATACCCCATGGTACTGAATGGATTCCCAGTATCCCATAGGACGTAAAAGAAAATAAAAGTACACTGGCACTGCATGCTATATAAATTATGTGGTGTAGTTGCTAAAATTAAAGCACACTAATCCTGAATGCTGTAAAATATAGGGGTGTTGCTGTTCAAATAACATTACACTGGCCCTGTATGCTGTAAGAATACAGGGGTGCTGTGAAAATAAAGGGGCACTGTTCTGTGTGCTGTAAGAATACAGGGGCCCTGTGAAAGTTAAGGGGTGCTGTCCTGTGTGTTGTAATAATAAAGTGGTTCTGTCCTGTAAAATGGAGAACAACAATTGGAGGAAAAAATAGTGGAAGATCAGGAACCACTTCCAGTTCCCAGGGCTAGTGCTGAAGCTGACATTGACGATGCAATTCCATCAATGTCGTCTGCTAAATCCAATGCCCAATGTCATAGAGGGCATGTAAAATCCAAGAAGCAAAAATAAATAATCCGGAAAAAAAAAGAAATTATCTGATGAGAAACATAAAATTGACAATATGCCAATCACAACACGAAGTGGCAAGGAAAGGCTAAGTCCTTGGCCTATGTTCATGACTGGTGGCTCATCTTCTCATGAGGATGGAAGCCCTCCTCCCTCTCGAAAAATATAAAAAAAATGAAGCTTGTTAAAGTACAAGAAAAAAAACAACTATGCATTCAGAGATATCACAAATCCCCAAGGAGAGTCCAAGTGTCTAGGCCTGACCTTCCCAAGACTGTATGGAAAGAGAAGGCTCCTACCGCCATTTGCACGCCCCCTGCAAGTGCGGGGAGGGGCACCGCCAGTCCAATTGCTGATATTGAGATTGAGGATGTCACTGTAGACTTACACCGGGATGAGCAGGATATTGGTGTAGCTCTGAGGAGGAAGTTGACGATAAGGATTCTGATGGTGATATGGTTGGTTTGAATAAGGCACCAGTGGAGACAATTGTTGTCCAGGGGATGAGAAAGGCCATTGTCATGCCTGGGCAAAATACCAAAAAAGCCACCTCTTTGGTGTGGAATTATTTCTCCACAAATCGGGACAACAGGTTCCAAGCCATGTGTTGCCTTTGTCAATCTGTAATTGTGACCGGACGGTCCAGTACGAAATCCCTCACCGCTTTCGCGTCTCGTCCCCAGTACACATAATGGATGTTTAGGTCATTCGGGACTTGACCACATAGGGGATTCCCGCTTACCGTCGGTAGCTGCCTGTTACTGACTCCACCCACTGCGCCGTGGGCGGGTTTATGCTGTCACTACCAAACTCCTAACCTGCCGTGGCGTTTGGAACCACAGTTCTGCTCTGTATGTGCCGACACATCTCAATCTCACAGAAATGGCTTCTCCACAGACCCATTTCCAGGTGCCAGGGACATCAGCATCTCAATTCCTAGGTGAGAAGCTTCCAAGGCCATTTGTCCTCAAACGTAAATGCATTTTAAAATCAACACAGCTTACACCTTCCTTCTAAGTGCTGGCATTTGCTGCATTGTAAATGTGCAATCCTACAACTGTGCCTAGAGCATAAAATATACCATGGTGAAAACACAGTATTAAACATATTTTTAAATACCCGGAGCCTAACATCTACAATACATTTAAAGATGGCGCCTATCGCCAGTGCACAGTTTAAAAGTGGCGCCAAGCGCCCACTGTCCTCCTGACGGCGCCGGGCACTAGGGGTTAACCCCTTCAGTGCCACAGCCGCCATTGTCCATGTGGCCACCAGGGCTGTCTGGCCACACTCCTCCAACCCAATTCAAGCGGGAAACCAGGGAGCCATGTCCCAACGATTTGACTCCTGGTCCCGCAGTCTCTTGGGTTGCAAAAGACGCTACCTGGGGGGTGTAGGCTCCGGCCTAGACAGTTTATCCATAGTGCAGTGGGCTTCTCTTCGTGGGTGCACAATGTTCAAGTAGTCCACCTGAAGTCCAAGTTCAAGGCTCCACCACAAAAGTCTGTCCGATTTCCCCAAGGTAGGTTGCAGCCACCTAACAGATGGCTGGAAAGTCACCACTGTAGGGGGCCAGTTACACAAGCAGAGAAAAAACTGGTCCAGTGTACACATAAGTGCCACCCAAGGTGTCCCAATTGTGGCATGCCCCACCTCCCACCATAGCAGTATTCTGCTCAAACAGGCCACAGGGTGCTCCTGCCCATATGGCTCTTTCTGGCTCAGTACTGCTCCCAGTCCATGCAGTGGCACAGTAGTTTGTACCACAACATCCTGGTCAAGAATGTGCACCCTCAGCACTGGAGCGGATACCAGAGCCTCCTCCAATGACTGGAATGCCAACTCACAAGCGGGTGCAATGTCCACTGACTTGGGGATGCCCTTCCTAGTCATCTCTGTAAGGGGGTTCACTACAGAACTAAAGTCGGTGACAACATGTCCGTAGGACCTTACAGGTTCTAAGGTCAGTAGCAGTCTGGGTGATGTGGGCTGGGGACAGCCTTTGGTAGCCTCTGCCTTGGGCCTACCCCTATCTCCTCCCACATGGTGCCCCAGGCACTGCATCTCCGTCATCCCTATCTGGCAACGGTCTGCCCTAACTGTCAGACCTGCACTCCAATCCTCCTCTGTCGACCTATGACTTGGGAAACCTACCCTGTCACCTAGGTCTGCTCTTTCCTCCTCGTCCACTACCTGTGCCACAGTGATGGCGGCCAGACCACCAGCCTCTGGATCATGTGTGGCAATCACTACAGGGACGCTGCATTTCTTCCCTGATCTACTGTGCACAGGCAGGGGACCTGCTATATCCACAGCAACTTGCTGCAACGGTTCTCCTATGGCCAGAGGCCCAGAGACAACACAACCGCTGGAGTGCCCCATCTGCCAACGCATGGCACCAGCCTTACAGTTGGTCTAGGCGTAATCTGACATTCCAGACCAGGGTAAGCTCTGTGTCAGGCACTTCAGGGTATGGTCTATCTCTGAGTGGCTGTCCAAAGGGGTTTCGCTGGCAACCGACACAGGTTGTGCAGGAAAGTTCCCTGGGGGGACCAGCTGGACATGTTTCCTATCTGTTCCATCCCCTCCCACTTTCCTGGCTACCCTGCACCTTAACCCTTCCCGCCAGGTAAAACTTTCCTGCCCCAACCCTGTCAAGGCCACTGCCAGAGTGGCGCCTCATGCCTTTCAGGGATGGGTCAGAGAGTTGAGCCTCCCTAAACTCCTGCCTGAGGCCCCCAATCTTTCCTAAATTGGGACACTCTACAGGGGGATCTAGGTGGGGACTACTAGGGTCAGTCTGGTAGTGGTCAGACACGGAAAAGTCAGTGTGGTTTCTCATACTCACCGCCAGAGTTGGCAATCCACTTGGGTCAGGAGCATCATTGGGCACCCCCACAGGATCAAACAAGCTGGAACCAACATCCTCTGCATTGCTAGGTGACGTAGGCATACCAGAGGCAAAAGGCATGCGGGGTCGATGTGCCGATCTAGCCGTTGTAATCTTTCCCTCTGGGCTGGTTGGGGCTGTGGTTGTCTGTGCTGGCAGTTGTCTAGCAGCTGTAGTCTTTTCCTCAGGGCTGGGCTGTGCTGCAGTAGCTGATGTCAACGGTGATTGTGGAACTTGACTCCGTGGAATGGCGCCAGCACATGTGGTGACGATCCCACCACCCAGATCATTTCCTAGGACCACATCAGTTGGGAGACCATCAGTGACGGCAACTTCTCGCAACTCTGGTCCAGCTCCCCAGTCCAGGTAGACTCTTGCCATGGAAACCTCTTTCTCTGTTCCATCTGCCAGATAAAATTAGTCGTAAAAACAATGCAGTGTAGGAGACCACAAATACAGGTAGGTTGAACTCGATTGACAAATTGTCTTTTTTCAACCTCATGAACTGTTACTATGTTACTGTGTACTATGATACTATGTACTATGTTACTGTGTACTGTGATACTATGTATTATGTTACTATGTACTCAGGGCCGGTTCTTGGGATTGTGGCGCCCCGGGCAAAGTATAGGGGTGTGGCTTCAAATGGGTGTGGTCAGTTACGCCCCTATTTATGCCCCTGTAGCGACGCTGAAAGATAAAATAAAAGAAAAAAAAGTATACTTACCATCCCCGTTCCTGATCCAGACTGCTGCAGACCTCCTCCGCCGGCACCGCTCTTCTTCTCTCCTTTCCCCGATCTATGGGAGAGACGTTATTACGTCTCTCCCATAGAACAGCATAGACACTAGAGGTCAATTATGACCCTTAGTGTCTGTGCCACTATGCTGTGCGGTGCGCGATGACGTCATTGCGCACCGCACAGCAAAGGTCCTCTACATGAAGGGAAACTAGACCGGAGCGCACCGCACAGCAAAGGTCCTCTACATGAAGGGAAACTAGACCGTAGCGTCTAGTTTCCCTTCATGGAGAGGACCTTTGCTGTGCAGTGCGCAATGACGTCATTGCGCACCGCACAACTAAGGTCCTCTCAATGAAGGGAAACTAGACGCTACGCGTCTGTTTCCCTTCAAAGCGGGGGGCACAGTGGCGGATCTTGCCCTGGTGCGGCACCCTCCGGATGGCGCCGGCGCACTCCGGAAGGCGGCGCCCCGGGCAAAAGTACCGCTTGCCCGTGGCAAGAACCGCCACTGTATGTACTATGGCCCTCATTCCGAGTTGATCGCTCACAAGCTGCTTTTAGTAGCTTTGCACACGCTAAGCCGCTGCCTACTGAGTGAATCTTAGCATAGTAAAATTGCGAACGAAAGATTCGCAATATTGCGAAAAGACCTCTATGTGTAGTTTCTGAGTAGCTCGAGACTTACTCTGCCAGTGCGATCAGTTCAGTGCTTGTCGTTACTGGTTTGACGTCACAAACACACCCAGCGTTCGCCCAGACACTCCCCCGTTTCTCCAGCCACTCCTGCGTTTTTCCCGGAAACGGTAGCGTTTTTTCACACACACCCATAAAACGGCGAGTTTCCGCCCAGAAACACCCACTTCCTGTCAATCACATTACGATCGCCAGAACGAAGAAAAAAACCTCGTAATGCTGTGAGTAAAATACCTAACTGCATAGCAAATTTACTTGGCGCAGTCGCACTGCGGACATTGCGCATGCGCACTAAGCGGAAATTCGCTGCGATGCAAAGAAATTTACCTAGCGAACAACTCGGAATGACCCCCTATGTTACTGTGTACTATCTTAATGTTTACTATGTTACTATGTAATATTTTAACGTGTACTATGTTACTGTGTACTATGTTAATGTGTACTATGGCCCTCATTCCGAGTTGATCGGTCGCAAGGCGAATGTAGCAGAGTTACACACGCTAAGCCTACGCCTACTGGGAGTGAATCTTAGCTTCTTAAAATTGCGACCGACGTATGCGCAATATTGCGATTACAAACGAGTTAGCAGTTTCTGAGTAGCTTCAGACTTACTCTGCCTGTGCGATCAGTTCAGTGCTTGTCGTTCCTGGTTAACGTCATAAACACACCCAGCGTTCGCCTAGGCACTCCCACCGTTTCCCCGGCCACTCCTGCGTTTTTTCCGGAAACGGTAGCGTTTTCTGCCACACGCCCCTAAAACGCCGTGTTTCCGCCCAGTAACACCCATTTCCTGTCAATCACAATGCGAACGTCGGAGCGATGAAAATGCCGTGAGTAAACTTACTTTCTTCATAGTAATGTTACTTGGCGCAGTCGCAGTGCGAACATTGCGCATGCGCACTAAGAGAATTCTCACTGCGATGCGATGAAAAAATCCGAGCGAACAACTCGGAATGAGGGCCCATGTTACTATTGTCAAAGTCAGAAAAATATCTCTATGCACACTACCATATTTGCACCTCATTCATGTCCGCGCTGCGCATGCGTGCGCTCTCCCGTGCGTGCGCATACCCGCTGTTGCGTGCACTCGCATGTGCACGGTATGCGTATTTACGGTAGAGTGTATGTGGTCGTAGCGTGCGACACAAACGTTACATATTTTCACCATATAATGTATTTTGTAGATCATGGTCCCTTTGATAGATTCTGAAAGTTTAGTTAATATAGCATGTTCATGGACAAAGAGATTCCTCTTTGTTTGATACGAAGGGTCTGACAGGAATCATACAGTGATGTTTGGTACCCATCGGAAGAGTATTTAATTAGCAATATTCCGGTGTTGGTTTGGAGCGGATAAATCGCTCGTGCGAATAGTTATGGACATAAGAAGTTTATGTCCATTTACTATTATTTGCACTTACTTATCCATGCAGCGGGAAACCTAGTATCCCACCCACCTGAGCAGTTGGATATAGCCACAGCCCACCTGTATGAATCAACCTATGACCTTTTGTTATAATGCGAAGCCGAATTCCTGTGTCCAATGAACAATGGGATTGTAGGGACCATTGAATTGTATTGTGTGTGGGCATAAATAGACAAGTCGATGGTATCCAGCTTCACTTCAACGGTTCTCATTGCTGATAATCGGAAGCTGGATGTCCAGAGGCGCATGCGATCATTCCCCTTGTGCGTAAGTTTTTCTCCGCAACCATATTGTCTTTGTTGATTATTGTGAGCCACATCTCTCTTGTCTCTTGTCTCCTCTCTCTTGTCTCTCTCTCTTGTCTCTTGTCTCTCTCTCTCTCTCTCTCTCTCTCTCTTCTCCTATTTCTCCTTTGTTTCCCTTGAACGTTATTGTATTATATTGTATTTCCCGTGTAGTTATCTGGTTTGGTAGTCTATGTTATATTTTAGTGTATGATTTGTACTGTGATAATTCTTTTGCAAGTATATCATTCATAAAATATATATATTAGGCGTTAGACCCTAAGCCAGGTAGTTGTGTATTTCTTATAGTGTTAAGTATTCTCAGAGCGTCGGTGACGCTCAAACAGCTATTAAGTTGGTCAGGTTACACTGTGTTGCATCTACACTCTTTCATTACATAAAGGTATCACTGTATATTTCATTGTTCAAGGTTTAGATAGAAAGGTGTTACACTGTGAGCGTCTGCGCCGCTGGTTATCTCCTCGTGGTCCCGAGCGTTCGCCACGCAATAGCGTATCATTACTTTAGTCGGCAGCCTATAGAGTGCCTGCCTGTGATCTCTTGGCCATGAGCGAACGTGACGTGACGGTACTTCATAAGTCAATAGCGTACAGTGTTCTTAGACCTCTTAAAGGATATTAAATAAGATAAATATTTAGCTTTATCAATTGGCGGCTCATCCGTCCTTCACATATCTGCACTAGGTAGATTCAGCAGACATTATCCATCAGCAAAGGGCGGGAGGTTATATTCCCCGTAGTGCTGTCGGGATAAGCGTCTGCTTCACTTGGTAAAGGGTGCTGAAGGAATCCGGGAACCGGAGGTAAGAACAACACGCTAGTGTCTTTTAAAACTGTTGTTTAATTTTTCTGTCTTGCGTACACACGCACGCACACATATATATATCTGCATTTACTTTCCATTTGTGTATTTTCGTATATCACTCTCCTGTTTGCCAGCTTTTTAGTTGATAAAAGTGCTAAAAGAGATTTGCCGTTATTTCATAGTTTAAGAGTAAAGGTAATATAGTTAAAGTATAAAACACACACAGCTTTTGCCTAAAATACAAGAAAAAGTCAGTGTGGTGCGCGGTAGATGATCAAGGATCATCTACATTGATAAACGTATAAATTGTGTTACGGTGGATTTTTGCGTCGCGTACACCTGTCTCTAACAAAGGACTGAGACTTGCGTCCGCAACTCAAAGGCCGACGCACGCAGCGTAAATTACGCAACGGAGCGTCCGGTTACGCCCACGTAACTTAAATCACACGATAAGTGTTATTTTCAACAGGCGATAGTTAGCGCAAGGCGATAGTTAGCGCAACGCGATAATTAGCGCAACGCGATAATTAGCGCAACGCGATAAATAACGCAAATCTATTTTTGGTGTCCGAAATTTAAATTAACAGATCCTACTCCTAATTGGTAACACATCTGGTCTAAAGAAAATTTCTGAGCAGAAATAAGAAATAGAAACAAAAGTGTACATGTGGTGAGTGAGTGTGTTTTACATATATAAGTTTATATAACTTAGAGGTTGAACCACAAGAAAAGTCGAGTTCTCGTGAGGTACATGCGTATAAGTGACGTACATGGTGGCTAGGGAGGCATCCTTGGTTAAAACATAAACTAAGAGCATTAGAGTATAGCAGACCAGGAGGTCATACTGTAGCACAGACCAGGAGGTCCAGGTACAGCAGACAAGGAAGTCCGCTATAGAGTCAAGAGGCACAACACCAAGAAAGGGTTGGTGCAACACCCATATAGGCCATACAAGCTCTGGCTGAAGGAATTCGCAGCCGCAATTTTCGATTCCGTTGGTCGCTCAGTACATAAGATTAGTTGCTTCTGTACTGAACGATTGTACCGCACGTAATTGTGTACATTAGTTAGTAATCTGACCTAGTACCATTAGAGTACAGGGGTCACAAACGCTATTTGTACATTCTAACATGATTTGTGTAATTTTTTTTTATTTTAAGGGAGGTTCGCTGCTCACTCAGGAACTATCCAACAACCAATAGTTACTGGAAAGAGTAAGTGTTCTTCGGATAACTCTCGCAGGTTCCAGTAAATAGAGGTTCAGGTCGCAGGGGCCCTGGGTCGAGTACGCCAGCACTAGGACAGTGTGTAGGTCGTATTGGTCGGCGTGGGCGAGTGAGTGGGGTACTCGGTAAACCGCCACCGTCAGCCTATTTTGAACATTTGGTTTGCGTAAGGGTTGGCTGAATAAAGCAACACCTTCGAACTATGGGGGCCACTTGTTCAGGTAGGGGGCGATCAACCTCGGTTCGGGTTGATTCAGTGAACCGACCAGTCGGGTCGGCACGATATGTGATGTGTGAAAAATATGGGTCACACACAGAAATTTTATGTGATGAATGGGAGAGAATGACGGTACATGACGGGGAGAAATTCCCAAGAATAGGTAGCTTCAGCCCAGAAGTGTTACAAAATTTAAGGAGGAGGATATGTCTCATCAAATCAGCAAAGAGACGAATCAAACATTACGATTATTTACAGTTGTGGCAACAGGAAGGTGAAATACAGAGAGGTTTGGCTCAGGCGGCGGGATCGAACTCTATCAAGAAACTGATAGCGACGGCCCCACCGCCACCATACATAGCAGGAGAGAAATTGGTTGCGGAGAATGACGCACTAAAATGTGACAAGCAAACACTTAGCAACTGTATAAATGTTAATAAGTTAACCAATGCAAGTATTAACCCGTGCAAGTTGTACCCTGTTTTGAACTTTCCCCAGGAGTGTGATCAAGAGGACGAATCGGCAACAATATCAGCACTCTCTCTAGCAGCCACCATATCAGAGACAACAGTAGGCACTGCTCCACCCCCAAGATTAGTAACAAAGGCCCCTAGTGGTGGGACAGGTGAGATCGTATCAACGGGTAAGTACGGCACCATACACTATGCTGAAACTATTTCACCACAGGCTGTAGAATCTACACAGAATGAGGTTGTTAGAGTAAATCCTGTTAAGGTAATAGTAGTTCCAAATGGGAAAACAGACACATCAGGAGCCACTCCCGTAAGGAACATTGCCATGTATTGCCCGTTTACCCGAATGGAATTAAGGACCATAGTGTCTGAATTCCCTGACCCTAGAAAAGATTTAGTTGCTAGCCAAAAATACATCAGGGACCTAGGAAACACTTTAGAGCCCAATAATAAAGATTGGCAGGTACTGCTAAGAGCTTGTTTACCCTCCAATGTTGACGCAGCTCAATTCTTAGTTGACTGTGGATTAGATCAGGACGTACCTCTTACAGATGTGTACAACAAAGATAACGTAAAAAGAATAAGTTTACAGTTGAAGGAGTATTTCCCAGCCGTTGTTAAATGGAACAAAATATTTTCCATTAAACAAAAGGAGTCAGAAACAGCTGCAGAATATTTTCACAGGGCGTTATCAGAGATGGCAAAATACACAGGCATAGAGGACATTAAAACCAACATAAACCATCGAGAAGTAGCAGTATCGGTACTAATGGATGGTTTAAAAGAAACATTAAAGGCAAGGGTCCAGACCACACAACCATGTTGGCGAGGTCTGTCGGTGGCTACTTTGAGAGAGGCTGCTATTGATCACGATAGGAACATCACCAGACACAGGGAACAACAAGGTGATAAATTAATGTCAGTAAGTATACAGGCCCTGACCACAAGACAGCCTTTGTTTATATCACCAAACCCTGTGGGTAAGTCAAATGTTGTTACTTGTTATTCTTGTCATAAACAGGGACACATGTCACGAGACTGTAGAGCGAAAAATTCACGAAACTCATACCAACCCCCTAGACAACGACACGACACACGACATTGGGATCAGGGTCCGCAGAAACGGAGTTATGAGCCACATGCAGGGGAAACAAAAAGATACCCCCCGAACAGAGACTGGCAAGCCTCTGGTAGCTCCCAATTAACTCCGTCACAAGTAGTTGCTGCCAGCGGGATTCAGGGAGGTCACCATACCCAATAGGGGTGTGGCCATACCTGTAATCTGCAGCCAGTAAAATTGATTGCAAGCGTTGGAAGTGAACCCGAAATTGCAATCAATGTAGCTGGTAAAACATTAAACTTCCTTGTAGATACAGGGGCGGCCAAATCAGTGTTAAATTCGACAGTAGGCATGAGGACCACTGGTAAGACAATTCCAGCCGTGGGAGTAACAGGAGTAATCCAGCATTACCCTGTTAGCAAACCAGCCGAGATTACAATAGGGCCTTTACATACCAAGCATTCCTTTTTGCTGGCTGCATCGGCACCAACCAATCTCCTGGGTAGAGACTTACTGTGTAAAATGGGGTGCGTCATTTATTGTACTCCTGAAGGTGTATTCTTGGACATACCTGAGAATCACGCTCAGGAAGTGCGAGACATGTTAGACTCCCCATCAAAATTAATGTCACATACCATTATGACAAATAGGACTCCATCCCAAGTAGAAGAGATGACATCCCAGATACCAGAGTCACTTTGGACTAAAGATGGACAGGACAC
Source organism: Pseudophryne corroboree (assembly GCF_028390025.1). Lineage (NCBI taxonomy): Eukaryota > Metazoa > Chordata > Amphibia > Anura > Myobatrachidae > Pseudophryne > Pseudophryne corroboree. The sequence goes on from NC_086446.1 coordinate 14,393,544, forward strand.
TGGATTAATGGCAAACGTAGCTCCGGTAGTTGTACAAGTAAAAGATGGTAGGATAGCTCCAAAAATCCCACAGTACCCTCTGAAGCCAGAGGTGGAGTTCGGAGTTTACCCAGTGATAGAGCGCTTGCTACAACAGGGCATTCTGGTAAGAACGTCCAGCACTGCCAATAGTCCCATCTTCCATGTTAAAAAGAGTGGGGGGAGGGGTTACAGGCTAGTGCAGGATCTAAGGGGGATTAACAAAATAGTTGAGAGTCAGTTCCCCGTAGTGCCAAATCCAGCTGTCATCCTAATGCAAATCCCTCCCACTGCGAAATTTTTCACTGGTATTGACCTCTGCTCCGCTTTCTTTTCGGTACCTCTGCACCCTGACAGCCAATATTTGTTCGCATTTACATACAGAGGAGTCCAATACACATGGACTCGATTACCACAAGGTTTCATAGATAGTCCAAGTATATTTTCTCAGGCTTTGCATGATTGTTTACAGTCTTTCCAACCAGTGAGTGGATCAGTATTGATACAGTATGTGGATGATTTACTGCTGTGTTCAGATTCATTGGAAGCGTCCCTGAAGGATACGAAACAGCTCCTGTTTCATCTTTCAGACACAGGACACAAGGTTTCCAAAGACAAGTTGCAATTATGCCAAACTAAGGTAAAATATTTGGGACACTGTCTAACACAAGGACTGAGACACCTGACCGCTAATAGAATCCAAGCAATTAGAGACATGACTCTGCCACAAACCCAGCAACAGATCAGAACGTTTTTAGGAATGTGTGGGTATTGCCGTAATTGGATCCCAGGGTTTTCCATTCTAGCGTTACCTTTACAGGAGATGGTCTCCTCAAACAAACCTGATCGGATTTCGCATACAGACGAGTCTGAGACAGCATTTGAGAGACTTAAACAGTGCCTAACGGAGGCGCCAGCATTAGGTATGCCAGACTATGGGAAACCCTTTGAGCTATACGGAACAGAAAGTGCTGGTTGCGCGGCAGGCGTACTAACCCAAAAGCACGGTGATGCCAGCAGGCCACTAGCATACTATAGCGCTCAGCTAGATACGGTAGCGCGATCCCTTCCCACATGCTTGCGAAGCGTTGCTGCGATAGCATTGCTAGTGACGAAAAGCGAAGATGTCGTGCTAGGTCACAACCTCACAATTCATACACCACATGCAGTGTCAGCCTTGTTAAATTCTGTCCAAACCAGACACGTCTCATCAGCGCGGTTTACAAGATGGGAATTGGCACTAATGGCCCCCGTAAACATCACCATAAGGAGATGCAGTGCATTAAATCCTGCAACATATCTCCCAGGTGTGCCTGGACAGGCACAAAGGGTGGAGGATGAGAATGATGGGGAAGGAGGATTTAATTCAAAGGAAGACACACATGATTGTATGGAATATTTGACCCAAAATTTTACCGCAAGGCCTGACATCAGTGACAACCCACTGGAAGATGTAGAACTTACGTTCTACACGGATGGTAGTTGTCATAGACAGTCAGACTCGGGAGACTTGTGTACTGGATACGCAGTTGTAGATGACCAAGGCACCATAGAAGCGGAACCGCTAGGCCCACCTCACTCAGCCCAGGTTGCTGAACTGGTCGCCCTAACCAGAGCATGTGAATTGGCCAAGGGCAAATCGGCCAATATCTACACCGATTCTAGATACGCATTCGGGGTAGTCCATGATTTCGGAGCCCTATGGCGTCTCAGAAATTTCATGACGGCAGCTGGTACACCGGTAGCGCATGCAGCTCACATAAAAAGGCTTCTAACAGCGATACAGGAACCCGACAGAGTGGCTGTTATCAAGTGTAAAGCACACACATATAGCCAGGACCCAGTATCACTTGGTAACAGCCGAGCAGACGAAGCTGCTAAGTTAGCAGCTGGTACCCCCAGACAGACAGACACCACACAATTGATGGTATTTAATACCATCAACACACAGAAGTTGTGTGAAATGCAAAATTTGTGTTCCACACAGGAAAAGGCAGTCTGGAAGGCTAAAGGATATGGCCAGGAGTCCTCAGGACTCTGGACGGATGGACATGGTAAACCAGTGGCACCCAGAGCATACCTTCCATGTTTGGCTGAAGCAGCTCACGGGCTGACTCATCTGGGCAAGGAAGGAATGTGCAAGTTGGTAAGAGCATATTGGTGTGCCCCAGGATTCTCATCTCATGCAAGTAAGAGAGCAATGTCATGCCTTACCTGTTTGAGAAAGAACATCGGAAAAGCAATACCAACAGAACCATCTCATATCCCACCTGCAGGCGGCCCTTTTCAGGTAATACAGATTGACTTCATTCAATTACCCCCTTGTCGAAATTTGAAATATGTACTTGTTTGTATAGATGTTTTCTCAAATTGGGTCGAAGCATTTCCGGCGGCTACAAATACCGCTATGTTTACTGCTAAGAAAATTGTGCAGGAATTTGTATGTAGATATGGTATCCCTAGAATAATCGAAAGTGATGGGGGTACCCATTTTACAGGTGATGTCTTTCAAGGAATGTGTAAATTGATGGGAATTGATAGCAAGCTGCACACTCCGTATCGTCCACAGGCGAGTGCGAAAGTGGAAAGAGTGAACAGCACTATTAAAAATAAATTGAGTAAAGTTATGGCAGAGACGGGATTGACATGGCCAGAAGCTTTACCCATTGTACTGTATAGCATCAGAACCACTCCCAGGTCCCCTCTTAATCTGTCCCCTTTTGAAATCTTGTTTGGTCGACAACCGCATGTTATGATTAACCCTCAGGATGATTTGAAGTGTAACAATGAAGTAACTGTGAAATATCTGATTAACATGAGTAAACAGCTGAGGAATCAAAATGACAATTTGAAGTTGGTGATTCCTGATTTACCAGATAGTAATTGTCATGACATTGAACCTGGGGATTATGTAATGATACGGAATTTTCTACGCTCAGGTTGCCTTATTGACAGATGGGAAGGACCATACCAAGTCTTATTGACTAGCACCACAGCATTAAAGGTTGCCGAGAGAGAGACTTGGGTTCATTCGTCCCACTGTAAGAAGGTTGCTGATCCAGAGAGGTCCCGTGATAAGGAACAGACGGTAGAGGTTGTATCACTGGAGTGTCTGTTCCAGGAGGACTGAGGCGGCACCTGAGCCTTGAAAACCACGAAGCTGTTGTCGATTCCCCATTCCCTTTTATTGTTTTTCTCCACTTCCCATCCCCCTCTCCCTCAATTATTTTCTTCCCCCTTCTCATTCTTCTTCGTTTCCTCCTATAAGATGGACTTGCCCCAAGAGACTGTGATTCGGATTTTCCTGTTGACCATGATGTTGACCAGAGCAGTCTGTTCCGGCGAGAGTACCATGGAGGTCGAGGGAGGTTCTGGAATGGGTTCTGATGATAAAGATGGAGGCGTAGTTTTCCAAGAACAACTTAACCAACAAGTAAAGGCGAGTATCAGAAAACGATCCGATAGCATTGACAATAGAAGGAATTGTGAAGGATTGTTAGCTGAAGAAAACTGTATCTGTAGGCTCTGTGACAACGTAGTTGAGGATGGTTGTATTAAGAAATGCCAATCCAGCTTTAATATCCACATGGACCAGCATCCTTTGAGTGACTATCACTCCTTAGTGGGTAGTGTGTTAAATCAAACAGATTGCTGGGTATGCTCTCAAGTGCCTCAAGGCCATAGCAAATCAGGGCTAGTTCCATTTCCTTTAACGGTAGGGGAGGTACTTGAGTTAAAGGGTGGGAGACCGGTGGACAGGAGGTTTAATATCTCTAGTCCTCCTAGTTTGAAGCTCCACCAATATCATGTGGATAGATCCCTAATATGTTTCAACATTACCAATCCCCGAAAGCCGGGAAATTGGGAAGTGTCATGGAGTAACCAAACCATGACCTTTTCATATAGGGCCGATAGAATGCCTACAGATACAGAACTTATACGCCACATAGCCAGTAGAGAAAAATCTTTTCGATATAGGTATACCCTAGGAAGTAGGATTATGAGAGTTGGAGAGGTATCACCAGGATACTGTGCACATATCGTACAAGCTGATACGTGTACTAGACAGATGGGAGAATTAGGCTTAGGAGATCTCACATGGAAGATGTGTAATTTGATTATGTCCTACTCTGTCCCATATGTCCTCCCCGATGATGCATATTTCATATGCGGGAGGAAGGCGTATGAGTGGCTTGCCCCAAACTCTGAAGGATTGTGTTATATTGGAAAAGTACTGCCTGAAGTTATGACTGTATCACATGACAAAATGAAAGACATACACCGTGGTGCCCAAGCTCCTTATACTCATACTCATTACGAGCACGTTGTTAAAAGGCAACTGACAGAAAAGACAGAGCATCCGGCCTCTGACATGATCCATGAATCCACCGGGATTCAGGTTCTACTTGCAATAGACATCACTCACACCGCCAGAGGAGTGATGAACTATAGATACATATCGGCGCTTGCAAATTTGTTAGATAATATCACTGAAATGTATGATGACACTTTTAGGTATACTGGAAGGGAACTTCAAGCTTATAAAACAGAACTGGTACAGCATAGAATGGTTCTTAATTACCTTACTGCAGTGACCGGCGGATATTGTGTCACACTGGCAACGCAGTACGGCGTGAAATGCTGCACATACATTACGAATAGCACCGAGGATCCGGTCGAGGTCATAGACCAAAAGATGGACGATATTCTCCAATTGAAGTGGGAATTTCGCAGGAGACACAATCTCACTATTGCTGCAGTGGGTAATGAGCTGACTGGTTGGGTGTCATGGTTGAACCCGCTAAATTGGTTCTCTGGTTTAGGAGAATGGGCTCAAGGAGTCATAATGAATGTTGGGAAGTTTCTTCTATGTATCTTAGGTGTTGTCATATTTATTGGATTGATATTTAGATGCGGTCAGGCTTTAATGAAGTGCAAACAAAGTACCAGAGTGATGAGTCTAAGGAGTGAGGAAACTGTAATTCCAATGGATGTGATTTATGACCCAACGGTAGAAATAATGATGAGATGAAAATGCGATTATACGGTCCGTTTTTTTTTAACAAGTTTTTCGGTTTTCTCCAAGGTAACAAGACCCACCTGGATGAGGAATTTGAGCCGGTATACAGACAACTGATAGACTAAAGAAGAAGTTTTGACAACCTTATACACAGATATTTGATGGACTATGCCATAGATCCCCAGTTTCCCTAGAAATTTTAAAATTACGCTAGCCCAACACTTTTGTAAATCTATGGACATTGCTAAGCTTTTGCTCACACCCTTTTGCAAAAGCTCAAAGAAGACTGCATTCAACAGACACCGAACAAGACTTCAACAGACAGATGTTCATTAACCTGACATAGAATACCACTGCATTTACCATAAGTGTTCTTTATCTTCATCTCTACAACCTTCAGGTAATGACACACATAGTCGATAGGGAATACAGGCACAAATATCAGCAACCACATATTCCCCCCATTCATGTATCATCAACTAAAATGTGCTCCCCCATTTTGTTGCAACCAAAGCCGAAAAGAGCTCGGTAAAGTTTGACAGCCCACCCACAGACCCTTAATACGGGATAAGAAGGAATTCAAATGTATACTTCGCAATACCTCGAAGCTTGATTTACAACACGTACGGCACGATGATACATGACCCCCCAAACATGGATTCATACACACATGCTTTTGCTATCTCACTAGGTCATAACCTTTTCACACCTTTTTCTCTCCTCCCTTACCCGACCATGGAAATGTATTAACCCCTGACATATATTTTTCTCTTTTTGAAATGTTTTAGAAGGTGGCAGTTATTGTTGACTGCCAAAGGGTGGACTGTCAAAGTCAGAAAAATATCTCTATGCACACTACCATATTTGCACCTCATTCATGTCCGCGCTGCGCATGCGTGCACTCTCCCGTGCGTGCGCATACCCGCTGTTGCGTGCACTCGCATGTGCACGGTATGCGTATTTACGGTAGAGTGTATGTGGTCATAGCGTGCGACACAAACGTTACATATTTTCACCATATAATGTATTTTGTAGATCATGGTCCCTTTGATAGATTCTGAAAGTTTAGTTAATATAGCATGTTCATGGACAAAGAGATTCCTCTTTGTTTGATACGAAGGGTCTGACAGGAATCATACAGTGATGTTTGGTACCCATCGGAAGAGTATTTAATTAGCAATATTCCGGTGTTGGTTTGGAGCGGATAAGTCGCTCTTGCGAATAGTTATGGACATAAGAAGTTTATGTCCATTTACTATTATTTGCACTTACTTAGCCATGCGGCAGGAAACCTAGTATCCCACCCACCTGAGCAGTTGGATATAGCCACAGCCCACCTGTATGAATCAACCTATGACCTTTTGTTATAATGCGAAGCCGAATTCCTGTGTCCAATGAACAATGGGATTGTAGGGACCATTGTATTGTATTGTGTGTGGGGCATAAATAGACAAGTCGATGGTATCCAGCTTCACTTCAACGGTTCTCATTGCTGATAATCGGAAGCTGGATGTCCAGAGGCGCATGCGATCATTCCCCTTGTGCGTAAGTTTTTCTCTGCAACCATATTGTCTTTGTTGATTATTGTGAGCCACATCTCTCTTGTCTCTTGTCTCCTCTCTCTTGTCTCTCTCTCTTGTCTCTTGTCTCTCTCTCTCTCTTCTCCTATTTCTCCTTTGTTTCCCTTGAACGTTATTGTATTATATTGTATTTCCCGTGTAGTTATCTGGTTAGGTAGTCTATGTTATATTGTAGTGTATGATTTGTACTGTGATAATTCTTTTGCAAGTATATCATTCATAAAATATATATATTAGGCGTTAGACCCTAAGCCAGGTAGTTGTGTATTTCTTATAGTGTTAAGTATTCTCAGAGCGTCGGTGACGCTCAAACAGCTATTAAGTTGGTCAGGTTACACTGTGTTGCATCTACACTCTTTCATTACATAATGGTATCACTGTATATTTCATTGTTCAAGGTTTAGATAGAAAGGTGTTACACTGTGAGCGTCTGCGCCGCTGGTGATCTCCTCGTGGTCCCGAGCGTTCGCCACGCAATAGCGTATCATTACTTTAGTCGGCAGCCTATAGAGTGCCTGCCTGTGATCTCCTGGCCGTGAGTGAACGTGACGCTTGAGCGTCTCGACTGCGGCTAAGCGATCGTTACGCAACGTGCGTACCCTTACGGTACTTCATAAGTCAATAGCGTACAGTGTTCTTAGACCTCTTAAAGGATATTAAATAAGATAAATATTTAGCTTTATCACTATGTATACAACAAACAGAGAATGGTCGCTTGCGCCCCTGCTGCGGCCCAGTACCAACCCCCAAGAGCACAACTCCTTGAGACAATCTATACAAAAAAATATGGGGTGGTCCACAAGCGCTGCAGATAATAGATGAATTGTTCTCAGTCTCTCAGAACCATATACGTCTGCATGGAACACATGAATTCTTCCAATACGTATCACTTCACAATTTCTTGAAGGTTCGCACCTTACGACTAACCTCCTCAATACGGGATATATACGTCAAAAGGTTTCTTTAGACAATCTTCTCATCTATACTCATTTCTCCAAGGTCACAATGATTCCACAACCCGTCCCTTAGAGGGGGCACTCACCTTATTAATGTGCCCTATATTCCTTGAAAGGTATCTTTATAGGCAGCAGGCCCCAAGGTTTCTACTGGTGACCAACGGTTTTGTAGCAGATATATGGAAAAATCACAAAAGGGTATCCAAAAAAAATGCACAGATTTATTGCACCATAAACAGATATACCCATAAAAACATAAGGACTGAATAAAAACATGAAACGAACAAAAAATGTAAAACTTTACTATCTCCTGGTTAATGGGAAACCGTTTTTTCCACCATATGCCCTATGGTACCCACCACTCCAAAAACATGCATAGAGACTATTAGCTCAAAAACTGAGTGAGGATCCTATTAGGCAGTAATATCAGGTGAAAAACCCATACAACCTGAGATGTAAACATGTAACACCGACGCGTTTCGGATTCAAGATCCTTGAGGAAGGAAAAACGCGGGAGTGGCTGGAGAAACGGGGGAGTGACTGGGCAAACGCTGGGTGTGTTTGTGACGTCAAACCAGGAACGAAAAGGACTGAGCTGGTCGCAATGGCAGAGTAAGCCTGGAGCTACGCAGAAACTGCGGGGTAATCATTACGAGAAAATTAGCGAATCTTTAATTCGCAATTCTGCTATGCTAAGATACACTCCCAGAGGGCAGCGGCTTAGCGTGTGCAATGCTGATAAAAGAAGCTAGTGAGCGAACAACTCGGAATCACCCCTTGTTACTGTGTGGTATGTCACTCTGTACTATGTTACTGTTTACTATGTTACTATGTACTATGTTACTGTGTACTATGTTACTCTGTACTATGTCACTGTGTACTATGTTACTGTGTGCTATGTTACTGTGTACTATGTCACTCTGTACTATGTCACTATGTGCTATGTTACTGTGTGCTATGTTACTGTGTACTATGTTACTGTGTGCTATGTTACTATGTACTATGTTACGCTGTACTATGTTACTATGTACTATGTCACTGTGTACTATGTTACTGTGTGCTATGTCACTCTGTACTATGTTACTGTGTACTATGTTACTATGTACTATGTCACTATGTACTATGTCACTCTGTACTATGTTACTGTGTACTATGTTACTCTGTACTATGTTACTGTGTACTATGATGGTCATTCCGAGTTGTTCGCTCTGTAATTTTTTTCGAATCGCATTGATTTTCCGCTTAATGCGCATGCGCAATGTTCGCACTGCGACTGCGCCAAGTAAATTTGCGTTCGCCCAGGCACTCCCCCGTTTCTCCAGCCACTCCCGCGTTTTTCCTAAATACGTCAGCGTTTTTTCACACACACCCATAAAACGCTCAGTTTCCGCCCAGAAACACCCACTTCCTGTCAATCACATTACGATCACCAGAACGAAGAAAAAACCTCGTAATGCCGAAAGTAAAATACCTAACTTCATAGCAAATTTACTTGGCGCAGTTGCACTGCGGACATTGCGCATACGCGGGAGTGATTGATCGCTCCGTTGCGAAAAAAATCAACGAGCGAACAACTCGGAATGACCCCCCATGTTACTATGTCACTGTGTACTATGTTACTGTGTACTATGGTACTATGTTACTGTGTGCTATGTTACTATGTACTATTTCACTGTGTACTATGTCACTGTGTACTATGTTAATGTGTGCTATTTCACTATGTCACTATGTTACTGTGTACTATATTAATGTGTGCTATGTTACTCTGTACCATGTTACTGTGTACTATGTTACTGTGTACTATATTACTGTGTACTATGTTAATGTTTACTATGTTACTATGTACTATGTTACTATGTACTATGTCACTATGGGGGTCATTCCGAGTTGATCACTAGCAGCATTTGCTCGCTGCGCAGCGATGAGGCTAAAAAAGGCACTTCTGCACATGTGTATGCGGTGCAATGCACACGCACAATGTACTATTACAACGACCGATGCAGCTCAAAACCTACTCAGAGCTTGCGATCACTTCAGACCATTCAGTTCCTGATTTGACGTCCAGCCACGCCTGCGTTTTTCCTGGCACGCCTGCATTTTTCTGAACACTCCCTGTAAACGGTCAGTTGCCACCCAGAAACGCCCACTTCATGTCAATCAATCTGCGGCAGCCAATGCGACTGAAAAGCATCACTAGACCCTGTGTGACACTACATTGGCCGTTGTAATAGTACGTCGCGCGTGCGCATTGCGCCGCATGCGCAGAAGTGCCATTTTTTAGCCTCATCGCTGCGCAGTGAACAAATGCAGCTAGCAATCAACTCAGAATGACCCCCTATGTCACTATATACTATGTTACTGTGTACTATGTTACTATGTTACTATGTACTATGTTACTGTGTACTATGTTACTATGTTACTATGTACTATGTACTATGTTACTATGTACTATGTTACTGTGTACTATGTTACTATGTTACTATGTACTATGTACTATGTTACTATGTACTATGTTACTGTGTACTATGTTACTATGTACTATGTTACTATGTTAATGTGTACTATGTTACTATGTATTATGTTACTATGTATTATGTTACTGTGTACTATGTTACTATGTTACTATGTACTATGTTAATGTTTACTATGTTACTGTGTACTGTTACTGTGTACTATGTTAATGTTTCCTATATTACTATGTTAATGTGTACTATGTTACTGTGTATTATGTTAGTGTACTATGTTACTGTTTATTATGTTACAGTGTACTATGTTACTGTGTATTATGTTACTGTGTACTATGTTACTGTTTACTATGTTTATGTGTACTATGTTACTATGTCACTGTGTACTATATTACTGTGTACTATGTTAATGTGTACTATGTACTATTTTAATGTGTACTATGTTACTGTGTGCTATGTTACTGTGTATTATGTTACAGTGTACTATGTTACTGTGTATTATGTTACTATGTTACTGTGTATTATGTTACTATGTTACTGTGTATTATGTTACTATGTACTATGTTACTGTTTACTATGTTTATGTGTACTATGTTACTATGTCACTGTGTACTATATTACTGTGTACTATGTTAATGTGTACTATGTACTATTTTAATGTGTACTATGTTACTGTGTACTATGTTAATGTGTACTATGTACTATTTTAATGTGTACTATGTTACTGTGTGCTACAGTATGTTACCATATTACTGTGTACTATGTTACTGTGTATTATGTTACTGTGTACTATGGGATACATTTACTAAGCAGTGATAAGAGCGGAGTAGTGAGCCAGTGGAGTAGTTGCCCATAGCAACCAATCAGCACTGAAGTAACATCTATAATTTGCACACTATAAAATAATACAGAGCTGCTGATTGGTTGATGGGGAAATATCTCCACTGGCTCTCTTCTCCGCTCTTATCACTGTTTAGTAAATGTCCCCCTATGTTACTGTGTGCTTCAGTATGTTACTATGTTACTCTGTACTATGTAAAATGTTTACTATGGCCCTCATTCCGAGTTGATCGGTCGCAATGCGAATGTAGCAGAGTTACACACGCTAAGCCTACGCCTACTGGGAGTGAATCTTAGCTTCTTAAAAGTGCGACCGATGTAATTGCAATATTGCGATCACTAACCTCGTAGCAGTTTTAGAGTAGCTTCAGACTTACTCTGCCTGTGCGATCAGTTCAGTGCTTGTCGTTCCTGGTTGACGTCATAAACACACCCAGCGTTCGCCCAGGCACTCCCACTGTTTCTCCGGCCACTCCTGCGTTTTTTCCGGAAACGGTAGCGTTTTCAGCCACACGCCCCTAAAACGCTGTGTTTCCGCCGAGTAACACCCATTTCCTGTAAATCACATTACGATCGCCGGAGCGATGAAAACGCCGTGAGTAAAAATACTAACTTCATAGTAAAGTTACTTGGCGCAGTCGCAGTGCGAACATTGCGCATGCGCACTAAGCGGAATTTCACTGCGATGCGATGAAAAACACAGAGCGAACAACTCGGAATGAGGGCCTATGTTACTGTGTACTATGTACTATGTTACTGTGGACTATGTAAAATGTTTACTATGTTACTCTGTACTATGTTACTGTGTACTATGTTACTATGTACTATGTTACTGTGTACTATGGCCCTCATTCCGAGTTGATCGGTCGCAATGCGATTTTAGCAGAGTTACACACGCTAAGCCGCCGCCTACTGGGAGTGTATCTTAGCATCTTAAAATTGCGAACGATGTAATCGCAATATTGCGATCACAAAATACTTAGCAGTTTCAGAGTAGCTTTTGACTTACTCTGCCTGTGCGATCAGTTCAGTGCTTGTCGTTCCTGGTTTGACGTCACAAACACACCCAGCGTTCGCCCAGACACTCCCCCGTTTCTCCGGCCACTCCTGCGTTTTTTCCGGAAACGGTAGCGTTTTCAACCACACGCCCTTAAAACGCTGTGTTTCCGCCCAGTAACACCCATTTCCTGTCAATCACACTACGATCGCCGGAGCGAAGAAAAAGCCGTGAGTAAAATTACTTTCTTCATAGCAAAATTACTTGGCGCAGTGCGAACATTGCGCATGCGTACTAAGCGGATTTTCACTGCGATGCGATGAAAAAGAACGAGCGAACGACTCGGAATGAGGGCCTATGTTACTATGTACTATTTTACTATGTACTATGTTACTGTGGACTATGTAAAATGTGTACTATGTTACTGTGTACTATGTTACTATGTTACTGTGGACTATTTAAAATGTGTACTATGTTACTGTGTACTATGGCCCTCATTCCGAGTCGTTCGCTCGTTCTTTTTCATCGCATCGCAGTGAAATTCCGCTTAGTGCGCATGCGCAATATTCGCACTGCGCCAAGTAAATCAACAAAGAAGATAGTAATTTTACTCACGGCTTTTTCATCGCTCTGGCGATCGTAATGTGATTGACAGGAAATGGGTGTTACTGGGCGGAAACACGGCGTTTTAAGGGCGTGTGGTTGAAAACGCTACCGTTTCCGGAAAAAACGCAGGAGTGGCCGGAGAAACGGGGGAGTGTCTGAGTGAACGCTGGGTGTGTTTATGACGTCAAACCAGGAACGACAAGCACTGAACTGATCGCAGATGCAGAGTAAGTCTGAAGCTACTCAGAAACTGCTAAGAAGTGTGCTAATCGCAATATTGCGAATACGTCTATGCTATGCTAAGATACACTCCCAGAGGGCGGCGGCTTAGTGTTTGCATTGCTGCTAAAAGCAGCTAGCGAGCGATCAACTCGGAATGAGGGCCTATGTTACAGTGCACTATATTACGGTGTACTATGGGGGTAATTCCAAGTTGATCGCAGCAGGAAATTTTTTAGCAGTTGGGCAAAACCATGTGCAGTGCTGGGGAGGCAGATATAACATGTGCAGAGAGAGATAGATTTGGATGGGTTATTTTGTTTCTGTGCAGGATAAATACTGGCTGCTTTATTTTTACACTGCAATTTAGATTGCAGATTGGACACACCCCACCCAAATCTAACTCCCTCTGCACATATCTGCCTCCCCTGCAGTGCACATGGTTTTGCCCAACTGCTAAAAAATTTCCTGCTGTGATCAACTTGGAATTACCCCCCATGTGCACTGCACGTGTGGCAGATATAACATTTGCAGAGAGAGTTAGATTTGGGTGGGTTATATTGTTTCTGTGCAGGGTAAATATTGGCTGCTTTATTTTTTCACACTGCAATTTAGATTTCAGTTTAAACTCACCCCACCCAAATCTAACTGTCTCTGCACATGTTATATCTGCCCCCCCTGCAGTGCATATGGGCCCTCATTCCGAGATTTTCACTGGCTGCCGTTTTTAGCAGCATTGCACACACTGAGCCGCCGCCTACTGGGAGTGTATCTTAGCTTAGCAGATTTGCTAACGAAACCTTAGCAAATTTTCTCGTACCGATTTCCCCGCAGTTTCTGAGTAGCTTCAGACTTACTCCTCCATTGCGATCAGCTCAGTCCTTTTCGTTCCTGGTCTGACATCACAAACACGCCCAGCGTTCGTCCAGCCACTCCCCCGTTTCTCCAGACACTCCTGCGTTTTCTGCTGGCACACCTGCGTTTTTCCGCACACTCCCATAAAAGGGTCAGCTTCCGGCCAGAAACACCCACTTCCTGTCAATCACACTTCGATCAGCAGAGCAATGGAAAAACTTTGTTATGCCGTGAGTAAAATAGCAAAGTTTTGTGTTAAATAACTTGGCGCAGGCGCGCTGTGTACCATGCGCATTTTCCACCTAATCGCTCGGTTGCAAAAATCTACAATGAGCGAACAACTTGGAATGACCCCCATGGTTTTGCCTAACTGTTAACAAATTACCTGCTGCGATCAACTCTAAATTACCCCTTATGTTACTGTGTTCTATGTTACTGTGTACGGCAGGCCACTTTCTTCCTTGGTCCACTGCCCCTGGAAACAACTTCTTCCTGTCACTGCTCCCCCACCCTGAAGACTGGCATCCATTGTCAGAACTTCCCAATATATACAAAAGGCACTGAGGTTGAAAGCAGGAGTCTGGACTATCACCAGGTTGGATAAGAGCTTGCAGGGACGCCTGTTTTGTATCATCTTATATCTGTTTGTCTACTTTTCGGAGTGGACCAATCCACAGGGTGAGAGTCTAGTACGACTGCCTTTTCTGCACATTTTGTATGTTTTATTGTGATTAAATTTTATTATGCTATGACGGCCTTTTTCTATTGTTTTTGAGGAAATCCAGCCGAGCACCTATGGTGGGGAAAACCATCTAAATACATCTGCGCTATTGTCTACTTGTATGGTAGACCAATATACAGGGTAGGAGTCCATTTTAACAGTGTTGATGCCCATACATTGGAAGATGTTTGTTTGCCCTATGATGTGTTTCTATTGTTTTTGAGGATACGCGGCTACCAATCCATGGTGGGGATACCCTCTCAATATATCTGCTTATCTGTCTACTTTTATTGTAGACTAGTACATATGGTAGGAGTCCATCTTACTATTGATATTCTGGTCTTTTGAGAATAAACGGTTCTGCCCTATGAAGTGTTTTTTCTTCCTCTAAGGAAACGCACAGGATAAAGGGAACACTTTCATGGGACAAGAATTCTTGCTCAACAGAGTTCTCTAGCGCCGAGGGATACAAGATTGGTGAAATTGTTGTTCATTATATACAAAAGGGTCTCCCTTTGTCCAGATGGGATGTTTGTAGCCACCAGGAAAATGACCTCCTTACTTCCAGAGGAAGGACCATAGTCTGTGTTTTTATTGTCTGAAGAAAACCATTCCATTTGGAAAGGATCAGATGTTGTAGAGGCCTGGAGTGAAATGGAGCATACTCCACCATATTGAATGTCGACACCATTGAGCCTATCACTCACATTTCTGTGTGAATGGATACCATTCAATTCTGCAGTAGCTCCTGAATCCTTGTCTGTATTGTGGATATTTTGTTCAGAGGTAGAAAAACTCTCTGAAGCCTGGAATCCAATACAGCCCCCAGGTGCGCCATGCCTTGATAACTCCATTAAATATACAAAGGAAAGAAAGCAAATGCATCAGGACATTGTGATTGTCAAAGTCGAAAAATATCGAAATGCATATACTATGTACTAACACCAGGCGCATGCCCACTGTGCGCGCGCCCATTCTGCCGTGCGTGCACATACTCACAATTTGGGTATGATCGCTCCTGCGCGTGGTGTGCGTATTTACGGCGGGGTTTGTGAGCGAATAGAGGGTTATTAGAACATTGCATATCTAACCCAAATACTGTACTTTATAGATATAGCTCTCTTGCATTACATCAGCAAGTTAGAACAGTTTAAATGATTCCATGGCGAGGGTATTCATCTTTACATGATAGGAAGGGACAAACTAAGGTTAGAAGGTGATGTCTAGTATCCAGCTGTAGGGTATTTCAAGAGTAATATTCCGGTGTTGGTTAGAGAAAAATCACATGTTCCTGCATATAGTTATGTGCAGAAGTAGAATATAGATATAAATTGTATTTAAAATATATTATGAATGTGGAGGGAACGAGAATGGAACCCTGTCACACATAAATTAAATCTCCCACAGACTGAGATACAATGGCCTTATTTACACTAAGCTTTGAGATTCTATAAAGAGGGCCTACACCTTTGTTTACTAAGATGGCCAGGTTTCTCTTCAGAATAATGAGTGCTGAGTTGTCATTGTCTCACCTGAAAGGGACAAACAAGGGTGAACAATGCCCAGGAGCCGAGAATGTTTGGAAGATCAGAAACAATAGCTAACCACAACAAAACCAGACAGATAGGAATTTAGGATAAAAACATTCCTAGTCCAAAATCCATGGAGATAGAGGTATTCATTTATATATATATTATATATATATGTATAAATGAATAAATATATATATAATTCCTAACAAATTGTAATAGCAGGAGTATGTGTGTATGTATATATATATATAAATGTATATGTATGTGTGTGTATATATATATATAAATATGTGGCTATATGAATATCTTGAAGATTGAAATAGATAGTAATATCATGTATGGGATCATATTGTTCAGAGTCACGTGAACATTAATCTTGGGGAAATAAGAACATTGTTAAAATTTACCTCATTAAGATATTAATAATACCAGATTTATGTTTAATGTGATGGGTTTAACTGATCATGGGGCGGGAACTCCCAAGTCCTAGCCATCAGCCACTTTTTAAACTAACCAATGGTCCCCGGTGCAGGACATGTCCCACCCCCTAACCAATGGAAGAAGAGCACACAGTGTCTATTGTATTATGCCTTGATCTACTGAATAAAGAGCGTGTTGCAGGTCAGGTCACTATCAAAGACTCTGAACGCTATCTGTATGACCAGCGGAGGACCGGATCCGGGTTGCGCTTGCGAACAATTCTCACGTATGTACATTCTCTGTAGCCATTATTCTGTTTAGATATCTTGTTAGTCTGTAGTGTATAATCTGTACTGTTTTACCTTTTCTAATCAATCGGCAGTGGCCTTAGAACCCTGTGGTTTTACCCCATATCGCTGTTGTGTCCTCATTTCTCTGCTAGGGGTTAAAAGGTTATTATATTCACAAACTGCTTAAGGGTTTAACGTGTGTTTGGTAAAGTGTACGCACTGTGAATACTTTATACCGTCAGTGCTACTTAAGGTTTAAGGTATAACATTGTTGCAGTACTTTGCTGCTAAGGGTTTAAAGTGTAATCATATCATTGCATTATATCATTAACAAGGTTTAAAGGTTATCAATTGTGTATGCGCACGCTGTGTGTGCTTTGTACCCACAGTGCGGCGTTAGTACGCTGAGTGCGTACATGGTACGGGACTCTGTGCGCAAATAGCGTACGAAGTACATAGCATGAGCTAGCGGCCGCAGCGGCTCCATAGTAGAAGTGTATTAGAAGGTATAGCTTTATGTTTAAAGATAATAATTAACATTATCATGATTTAACCAGTTATTTTCTGGAAGTTTATCAACACAAGGACTGTGCGTAATCCCGTGGAAGTGACTTATAAGAGCCAATATACAAAATCCACCTTTAGTAGGAAAGTTAATTTAGGACCAAGGGTCAGTATGTTATATATGTGTGATGTTTCTTATAGGTCTGCTTTTATTGATATTGTGAATAAGCGGTTGTTCATGTGATATTTTTATAATGAATATTCATGCCATTGATAAATAAAAGAACGTACAGTATGAGGTATACCATCTAGTGTGGATGCTTTATTCACATATCAGACCCCAGAGTGTTTTTACAACTAGCGCAAAACTCTCAAAAAATGTTTTTTTCCCAGTTTGTTATATACAGGTCATGTAGCCAGTATATAGAGTATATATTCACAAGCATATAGGAGGGTAATATTTTGCTGCTTGATTTATCATTATATTATTAGCTAATTAGTGAAAATAATAGCGCCCGGGCGTATCTCTTTATTTACTTCTTGGAAACTAGTGGACCCATGCCAAACCAGCTGACACAGCCCCACAGCGTAACACCACCACCTCCATGCTTTACTGTAGGTACTGTACACTCTGGTATCAGACCTTCTCCTGGCAGTCACCAAACACGTCCATCTGATCTGAAAAGTGGAAACTGTGATCATCGCCCCATAACACTCGCCGCCATTGTTCCATTGTCCAGTTTTTGCAGTCTTACCACCATCATAAGCGCTGGGCTGCATTCTTCTTTGTGATTAGAGTTGCATGGGCCTCCCTACGAAGTGTTCTTGTGGAAACCGGCACATTAGTGGCCATGTGGAACTCATGTGCAATGGTATGCATGGGAAGACCCCTGTTTGCAGCTCCCTGGTTACCACTCTCCGGTCCCTGGGGTGCAGTTTGGGGGGCTGGGGGCGGGGGGTTCCAGGGGGGGGGGGTGCATTCCTGCAGTGAATGTTCTTCTTTCATGCATTAATGACAGAGTGGATTTAGGAACCTTCCTAACATCCACAATGCTTCTCGCACATACCTCTGATCAAGCAGCCTACAATGATCCCATTAGTCAAAAGTATTTGCACATGGTTTTCCCAGGTGTTCTCCCATCCAAATACTAACCAGGCCCAACACTGCATAGTTTCCAAGATCAGATGAGATTGGGCATATCCAGTGTGGTTGGCTGTAGGTTAATGCGGTTTTGGCAGTGTTGTTCCAGCTGGTCAGATGACCTATCTTAGTGTGTTACCCTCTCTACTAGGGTAGACATTGACCATGTCTGCCCATACCAATTACGCTTTTGTTAGGGTGATAAAGAGGACTAAGATGCACTTCCTGCTAACATCTTCATGTGCTGCTGGCAGAGTGTGGGCACCTGGCTTGTCCCTCACTCCTGGGGATGTTACCGCAGTGCCTCCCGCCTTCCCCCTGCTTCTGAAACCCCTGAATCTGTCCAGAACTGTGTGAAAACAGCGTCTTCTCAGCCACCAGTATCTGCTCTTTAGAGAGCCTGTAACCAGTAAGGAGAGACACCGCACTGACACACATACCTGGGCATCTATGGAGAAGAGGGGAGATACCTGCCCCTTCAGCACTGAGTTCGGAGGGATCAGAGGGGAATAGTTTTATAGAAGCTAATTAACCAGCTCATTAGGTGCTGATGTAGAGACCCACACAATATTTTTACCCCCAGAAAATATAATTAGCTAGCTTTTTGACAAAATAATTAGGTTTCAATAAATTGCAAAGTAAAAAGAAAGTAAATAGGTTTTTTTTCTAACCTCCAGGAAATACTTTGTGGTTCGTGCTTCACCATTTCTCCACCATTCCAGAACAGCAATTGCTGGATTCTACCCATACGTTTCCAGAATACAATGTTTTTACAAGATGATAATGTGTTTTATCATTTATCTGTGACTGAAATCCATACAATGTAACCCATACATAACAGCTATGTGGTCTGGTATTACTGTGGAGAGTGCTGGCAACATCTAGACTAAATTACATATATAGGAAATATTATACAGAAAAATATTTAGGAGAAATTACTAAAAGTTTTGCTGGAGTGATCTAGTCATCTTATATTAATGACACACATTCCAATTATCTGTGGAAGGATAACATAACGTGTTAAAATAGTGTGTGACAGGAGTGTTGCTTCTACCCTGTTTTGTATCAACTCATAGTAATGCTTCTCCTGTGTGAAATCTGATGCGTAACAAGATGTGATTTACGTGTAAAACATTTTCCACACTCAGAGCATGGAAATGGCTTTTCACCTGTGTGACTTCTCTGATGTGTAACAAGATGTGATTTCTGTGTAAAACATTTCCCACAGTCAGAGCATGGAAATGGCTTCTCACCTGTGTGACTTCTCTGATGTCTAACAAGATATGATTTAAGTGTAAAACATTTCCCACACTCAGAGCATGGAAATGGCTTCTCACCTGTGTGACTGCTCTGATGTGTAACAATTTGTGATTTCCATCTAAAACATTTCCCACAGTCAGAGCATGGAAATGGCTTCTCACCTGTGTGACTTCTCTGATGGCTAACAAGATTTGATTTAAGTGTAAAACATTTCCCACACTCAGAGCATGGAAATGGCTTCTCACCTGTGTGACTGCTCTGATGGCTAACCAGGTTTAATTTCTGTGTAAAACATTTCCCACACTCAGAGCATGTAAATGGCTTTTCACCTGTGTGACTGCTCTGATGTGTAACAAGATGTGATTTCTGTGTAAAACATTTCCCACACTCAGAGCATGGAAATGGCTTCTCACCTGTGTGACTTCTCTGATGTGTAACAAGATATGATTTAAGTGTAAAACATTTCCCACACTCAGAGCATGGAAATGGCTTCTCACCTGTGTGACTTCTCTGATGTGTAACAAGATATGATTTAAGTGTAAAACATTTCCCACACTCAGAGCATGGAAATGGCTTCTCACCTGTGTGACTTCTCTGATGGCTAACAAGATGTGATTTAAGTGTAAAACATTTCCCACAGTCAGAGCATGGAAATGGCTTCTCACCTGTGTGACTTCTCTGATGTGTAACAAGATATGATTTAAGTGTAAAACATTTCCCACACTCAGAGCATGGAAATGGCTTCTCACCTGTGTGACTTCTCTGATGTGTAACAAGATATGATTTAAGTGTAAAACATTTCCCACACTCAGAGCATGGAAATGGCTTCTCACCTGTGTGACTTCTCTGATGTGTAACAAGATGTGATTTAAGTGTAAAACATTTCCCACACTCGGAACAGGGAAATATATTATCAGGTGTATGAGCTGCACTATGTGTTACAAAAGCGGAGGTATCAGGAGAATAGTCATCGTGATTAGAGGGATTGGATGATATATCTGCGCTGTGAGGTACTGGATGTATATTTAGCATAACAGCACTGTCTCCTGGAGAATCCTGTGTGATGTTATCTTCTGTTTTAGTATCTGCAGACAAGATGAGATCTCCCTCCAAGGCATTCCGGCTTGTGCCTCCATCTACTGGAGATAAAATAGCTGTATTATTATTATTATTCACAGATCTTTATATAGCGCCCACATATTACACTGTACAGAGAATATTTAGACATTCACATCAGGCCCACCAGGGGAGCTTACACTCTATATTCCCTACCACACGCACACACTAGGGTCAATTTGTTATCAGAAGCCAATTAACCTACCAGTATGATTTTTGGAGTAATTGTGCAAACACAAACTCCACACAGTTCAGGAATTGAACTCATGACTTCAGTGCTGTGAGACAGCAATGCGAACCACTACGCCGCTATCTTACTATTACTAACAAAGAGGTTTAGCGGATTCATTTAAACCTGCAAACTTTAGGGGCTATTCAATTACCCGTGGTACTTTACCGCTTAAATAATCCCCAGGGGGAATCGCGTAGTCAAATACACAGCGCTTATCGGGGATTATGCTACATATAATCAAAGATATAGCCCACAGAGCCTTGACAACACATAGGATCGGGGACTTAACCCTGAACCCATGGGTGATCGCCCGATAACGCAACATTTTCTCCTGGAAAAAAAAGGGCTCTAATTGAAGACCATCAGTTATTAATTAGTTATTATTCGCGCTATCATCCCGGGTTTTTTTTTTTATACAAAAGTAGCGCATCCATTAAAAAAAAAACCTTTGACCACATTACAAATGCACAAACAACAAATAAACACACTCACGGATCAGATACAACACTGGCTTATAATATCACAACCTCATTATCAGCACGTCATAGCCCCGGCCACAGGGACATGCAGATAGCACATCACCAATGGATATCCCCCATAATGCAGACTTTGCTGGGTAACATTCCCTAGCCAGCATCACAGAGCAGGAAGCCTCATCAGCCAGTGACGTTGCTGAACCACAATATCCATCCAGACCGCCTCACTCATAAACACGGGACACTTGTGTGCTAATTACCAACAACTGCATCCACACTACACAAAGTGCTCCAAGTGGTTATATAAGGAGATTTATGGTAGACTTACCATGGTTAAATCTCTTTCTGCGAGGTACACTGGGTTCCACAGGGAATACATTGGGCTGTAGAGTTGGATCTTGATCCGAGGCACCAACAGGCTAAAGCTTTGACTATTCCCAGGATGCACTGCCCCACCTTCTCCATAATCCCGCCTCTAAGCCCTGGAGCTCAGTTTCGTTAACCAGTCCAATGCAGTAGCAGGTAAAAGAGACGGTAGATGTTATTCACATAGTCCCTTCTCCTGTCGTGAGAATGTGGTTCTAACGGTTAATGCCCTACAAACCCAAAGAAGCTAAGTGCGTCAGGGTGGGCACCCTGTGGAATCCAGTGTACATCGCAGAAAGAGATTTAACCATGGTAAGTCTACCATAAATCTCCTTTTCTGCAGCAGGGTACACTGGGATTCCACAGGGAATGCATTGGGTATGTCAAAGCAGTTCCTCATGGGAGTGGACGCACTGTAGCAGGCACAAGAACCCGGCGTCCAAAGGAAGCATCCTGGGAGGCGGAAGTATCAAAGGCATAAAACCAAATGAACGTGTTCACTGAGGACCACGGAGCCACCTTGCACAATTGTTCAGCGGACGCACCAGGGTGGGCCGCCCAAGAAGGTCCAACGCCGAGTAGAAAGGGCTTTGATAGCAACAGGAGCTGGGAGTCCAGTCTGTGCATAGGCTTGTGCAATCACCATTCTAATCCATCTGGCCAAGGTTTGCTTATTTGCAGGCCAGCCACGTTTGTGAAAACCAAAAAGTACAAACAAGGTATCTGACCTCCTGATAGAGGTAGTCCTATCCATGTAGATACGGAGAGCCCGTACCACATCCAAAGACCTTTCTTCGGCCAGGTCTGGGTAGACACAAGGGCCCTGAACCTGTAGGTCTGGGAATTGAGGAAGTAGAAGAGGGCCCTGCAGGTCTGAGAACCAATGCTGACTCGGCCACGCCGGAGCAACTAGAGGTAGTATTCCACTTTCTTGCTTGAACTTCCGTAGTACCCTGGGCAGGAGTGACACCGAAGGGTACACATAGGGCAGCCGAAAGTTCCATGGAATTGCAGTACGTCCATGAACTTTGCTTGAGGATCCCTTGTACTTGATCTGAAGACCGGAACTTTATGATTGTGTCGAGACGCCATCAGGTCTACATCTGGTAAGCCCCACTTGTCCACTAGGAGTTGAAAGGCTTCCGCATGAAGACTCCACTCTACAGAGTGAACGTCTTGACCACTGAGGAAATACTCTTCCCAGTTGAGGACTCCGGGAATGAACACTGCCGACATTGCTGGCAGATGGCGTTCCGCCGAATTGAGAATTTTTGATACTTCCAGCATTGCCATGCGGCTTCGAGTGCCGCCTTGATGATTTATATACGCCACCGTGGTGCCGTTGTCTGATTGTACTTGAACAGGCCTGTTCCGTACTAGAGGCAGGGTAAGTGTCAAAGCATTGAGCACTGCCTGCAATTCCAGAATGTTTATTGGGAGGAGAAATTCCTCCCTGGTCCATCGACCCTGGAGAGAGTGTTGCTCCAACACTGCGCCCCAACCTCTCAGACTGGTATCCTTTGTCAGAAGGACTCAGTTGGAGATCCAGAAGGGATGACCCATGATCAACTGTTGGTCCTGTAGCCACCAGTTCAGTGACAGACAGACATCCGGAGTCAAGGAAATCATTTGAGACCTGATCTACTGAGGCCGGCCAACCCACTTGGAGAGGATTAACGTTTGCAGAGGGCGGGAATGAAATTGAGTGTATTCCACCATGTAGAAAGCCAACACCATGAGGCCTAGTACTTGTACTTGCATCGCTGACAATCCTGGGCGAGAGAGGAAGTATCTGATCCTGTCCTTAAGTTTCAGGACTTTCTCTGGAGACAGAAACAATCTTTGACTGTGTGTGTCCAGCAGTGACCCCAGGTGCACCATGCTCCGAGCAGGGACCAGTGAGAACTTTTTCCAGTTGATGAGCCACCCGTGGGCTTGTAGGAATTGTACCATCAGTTCCAGATGACTGAGGAGAACATCTTGGGGGTTTGCCCGGATCAGCAATTCGTCCAGATACGACAGGATTCTGATTCCCTGACGACGGACATGGGCCGTCATCACGGCCATTACCTTGGTGAAGATTCGAGGAGCCGTGGTCAGTCCAAATGGCAGAGCCTGGAATTGGTAATGTAAGTTGCCAATAGCAAACCGCAGATATTGCAGATGCGAAATGGCAATAGGTATGTGGAGATAAGCATTCTGTATGTCCTGGGATACCATATAGCAGGCCTGGCCAACCTGCGGCTCTCCAGCTGTTGTGAAACTTCAAGTCTCATGATGCTCTGCTACTGCTTTTCTATTTGGGAAAGCTAAAACTTTGTCAGGGCCTGCTGGGATGTGTAGTAGCTGGGATGCACTGCAGGCACCAACTTAAAAACAGCTCCAGTGCCTGGAGGCGGGGTTATAGAGGAGATAGTGCAGTGCATCCTGGGAACAGTCAAAGCTTTAGGCTGTGGTGCCTCGGATCAAGATCAAACTCTACACCCCAATCTATTCCCTGTAGAATCCCAGTGTACCATGCTGTAGAAATACAGTATGTGTGTGCAGGGCACAGAGCGGGGGAGGCAGCAGGACAGGATAGGGGAATGGTGCAGGGCAGAGAGCAGGGGAGGCAGCAGGACAGAGTAGGGAAATAGTGCAGGGCACAGAGTGGGGGAGGCAGCAGGACAGTGTAGGGAAATAGGGCAGGGCACAGAGCGGGGGAGGCAGCAGGACTGGGTAGGGGAATGGTGCAGGGCACAGGGCGGGGGAGGCAGCAGGACAGGGTAGTGGAATGGTGCAGGGCACAGAGTGGGGGAGGCAGCAGGACAGGGTAGTGGAATGGTGCAGGGCACAGAGTGGGGGAGGCAGCAGGACAGGGTAGGGGAATGGTGCAGGGCACAGAGCAGGGAGGAAGCAGGACAGGGTAGCTGAATGGTGTAGGGCACAGAGCGGGGAGGCAGCAGGGGGGGGGGAATGGTGCAGGGCACAAAGCGGGGAGGCAGCAGGACAGGGGAGGGGAATGGTGCAGGGCACAGAGCGGTGAGGCAGCAGGACAGGGTAGGGGAATGGTGCAGGGCACAGAGCGGTGAGGCAGCAGGACAGGGTAGGGGAATGGTGCAGGGCACAGAGCGGTGAGGCAGCAGGACAGGGTAGGGGAATGGCGCAGAGCACAGAGCGGGGAGGCAGCAGGACAGGGTAGGGGAATGGCGCAGGACACAGACAGGCAACATCAGAAATAGGAAGACATCAGAAGGTTAGAGCAGGATACAGAGACAGATCAGCAGATAAAGAGCATTAGTACGGAGCCTCCAAGAACAGAGCCTGGAGGCAGCCATTGTATAATGACGGGAATGTGGTTATAGCTCTGTGTGAGTGAGAAAAATAGGATTTTAATTACCTACTGGTAAATCCTTTTCTCGTAATCTGTAGAGGATACTGGGAACCATTTAGTACCATGAGTATAGATGGGTCCACTAGGAGCCATGGGCACTTTAAGAATTTGATAGTGTGGGCTGGCTCCTCACTCTATGCCCCTCCTACCAGACTTAGTCTAGGAAACTGTGCCCGAGGAGACAGACATACTTTGAGAGAAGGATACAAAAGCACAGTGGTGAGATTCCGAACCAGCACACACGAACAAGAGGAAAGCCATGCTAACCAAACTGTAAAAGAGGAACAGCAATGGCTGAATAAATCAACAATACTTAACGAAATAACAGTGCAGGAAGTACGAAGCACTGGGCGGGTGCCCAGCAACCTCTACGGACCACGAGAAAAGGATTTACCGGTAGGTAATTAAAATCCTATTTTCTCTTATGTCCTAAAGGATACTGGGAACCATTTTACCATGGGGAAGGACCAAAGCTCCCAAATCGGGTGGGAGAGTGCTGAGGTTCCTGCAGAACTGAATGACCAAACTTAAGGTCCTTAGAGTCCAAAGTATCGCACTTGTAGAACTTTGCAAACGTGTTCGAACCTCACCAAGTAGCTGCTTGGCAGAGCTGTAAAGCCGAGACACCCCAGGCAGCTGCCCAAGAAGAACCCACTGACCTAGTAGAGTGGGCCTGTACAGATCTTGGAACCGGTAATCCTGCCGTGGAATAAGCATGCTAGATAGTGAACCTGATCCAGCATGCAATGGACTGCTTTGAAGCAGGACACCCAATTTTAATGGGATCATAAAGAACAAACAGCAAGTCCAAAATTCTGTGATGAGCCGTTCGCATTACATACACCTTCAAAGCCCTCACAACATCCAAAGACTTTGAAGTAGCAGAGGTTTCGGTAACAACCGCAACCACAATAGGTTGGTTGATGTGAAAAGGAGACACCACTTTTGGAAGAAATTGCTGGTGAGTTTTGATTTCAGCTCTGTCTTCTTGGAAAATAAATAGGGGCTCTTGTGAGACAACGCCCCCAGCTCTGACACACGTCTTGCTGAAGCCAAGGCCAACAGTGTGACGTAAGATATTTTACGTCAACCTTCAGTAACGGTTCAAACCAGTCCGAATGGAGGAACTACAGCACTAAATTGAGATTCCAAGGTGCCGTGGGAGGCACAAAGGGACGTTGGATGTGCAGAACACCTTTCAAGAATGTCTAGACCTCAGGGAGAGAAGCCAATTGTTTCTAAAAGAAAATGGATACGACTGAAATCTGGACTTTTATGGAGCCTAGACATAGGCCCACATCCACACCTGACTGTAGAAAAAGCAGTAAATGTCCCAGATGAAATTCCACCGCAGAAAATTTCCTGTTCTCACACCAAGAGATGTATTTCTTCCAAATATGGTGGTAATGTTTAGACGTTACCCCCTTTCTGACTTGGATCATAGTCGGGATGACCTTGTACGGCATCCCCTTCCGGGCTAGAATTAGCCATTCAACTTCCAACGTCAAACGTAGCTGCGGTAAGTCTTGAAAGACAAACGGGCCCTGTTGCAGGGGATCCTCGCAAAGCGGTAGAGGCCACGGACCTTTTAATAGCATCTCCAGAAGGTCCGCGTACCAGGCCCTTCTTGGCCAGTCCAGAGCAATGAGGATTGTCTGAACCTTTTCCCTTTTTATTATTTTGAGAATTCTTGGGATCAGAGGAAGTGGAGGAAACACATACACCATCTGATAGATCCATGGAGTCACCAGAGCATCCACCACCACTGCCTGTGGGTCTCTCGACCTGGAACAACACTGCTTGTGCTTCTTGAGACGAGAGGCCATCATGTCGATCTGTGGATATTCCCACCGACGTATGAAGTACGTGAACACCTCCGGGTGTGGGCCCCGCTCCCCCGGGTGCAGGTTGTGTCTGCTGAGGAAGTCTGCTTCCCAGTTGTCTACTCCCGGAATGAAGACCACTGACAACGCCACAGCGTGTTTTTCTGCCCAGAGGAGAATGCTGGTCACCACTGACATTGCTGCTCTGCTTTTTCTTCCGCCTTGTCGGTATATGTACGTTACCACCGTCACATTGTCTGACCTGACCCGAATGGCCTGATCTTGAAAAAGATATGAGCCTTGCAGAAAAGCGTTGTATATAGCCCTGAGTTACAGAATGTTGATTGGAAGGACAACTTTCTGACTTGACCATCTTCGCTGAAATTGCACCCCCTAGGTGACTGCTCCTCAACCTCTGAGGCTTGCGTCTGTGACTAGCAGAATCAAATTCTGAATCCCGAACCGACGACCCTCGATTAGGTGAGAAGTCTGAAGCCACTATACAGTAGAAGAGAAATCCTGGCTCTTTGCGACAGACTAATCCTCTGGTGCATGTGAAGATGCGATCCAGACCACTTGTCCAACAGATCAAGCTGGAAAGGTCTTGCGTGAAATCTTCTGTACTGAAGTATTTTTCCCAGTTTTCCCAGAAGACGAATGCATAGATGCACCGATATCCAGGTTGGCTTCAGGACATCCCCAACCATCGACTGGATTACCAATGCCTTTTCCAACAGAAGGAACACCTTCTGCGACTGTGTCCAGTATCATCCCCAGGAATGGAAGCCTCCGTGTTGGCTCTAGGTTAGATTTCAAAAGGTTCAGAATCCACCCATGATCCCGGAGTAATCTGGTTGAGAGGGCAATGCTGTCCAACAACCTCTCTCTGGACGACACCTTTATCAGAAGATCATCCAGGTACGGAATAATACTCACTCCCTGTTTGCGGAGGAGAAAACAGGATTTTAATACCTACCGGTAAATCCTTTTCTATAAGTCCGTAGAGGATGTTGGGGACACCAAAAGAACAAAGGGATATAGACAGAGCCGCAGGAGACATGGGCACTTTAAGACTTTCAAAGGGGCGTGACCTGGCTCCTCCCTCTATATCCCTCCCCAGACACAGTTTGGAACTGTGCCCGGAGAGACGGACATTTCGAGGAAATGAATTAATAACAAGGTGAGCCTATTACCAGCTCACGCCATAAACATGCCGAATAACATGGTATTCAACTGAACACGTCAACGGACATGAACAAAATTCAGCAACAAGCTGAAGAAACCATAACACAACCTGTGTGTAACCAGAACTAAACTGCAGATACAGTACACACTGGGACGGGAGCCCAACATCCTCTACGGACTTACAGAAAATGATTTACCGATAGGTATTAAAATCCTGTTTTCTATTACGTCCGAGAATGTTGGGGACACCAAAAGAACCAAGGGATCATACCAAAGCTCTATAACGGGCGGGAGAGTGCGGATGACTCTGCAGCACCGATTGACCAAATTTCAGGTCTTCATCAGCCAAGGTATCAAACTTGTAAAACTTAGCAAACGTGTTTGACCCCGACCAAGTAGCAGTTCGGCAAAGTTGCAATGCCGAGACACCCCGGGCAGCCACTCAGGACGAGCCCACCTTCCTAGTGGAATGGGCCTTAACCAATTTCGGTAACGGCAGGCCTGCCATGGAATGAGCCTGCTGAATCGTTTGACATATCCAGCGGGCGATGGTCTGCTTGGAAGCAGGACACCCAATCTTAGTGGGAGCATAGAGGACAAACAGAGACTCTGTTTTCCTAAGTGGAGCCGTTCTGGCGACATACATTTTCAAAGCTCTGACCACATCCAGAGCCTTTTCCTCAGCCAAAGCACCAGTAGCCACTGGTACCACAATAGGCTGATTTCTATGAAAGGAAGAAACCACCTTTGGCAGAAATTGTTGTCTAGTCCTCATTTCTGCTCTATCTTCATGAAAAATCAAATAAGGGCTCTTGTGAGACAAGGCCGCCAACTTAGACATCCGCCTTGCGGATGCTAAAGCTAACAATATGGCAACCTTCCACGTGAGGAATTTCAACTCCACTTTACGTAAAGGTTCAAACCAATGTGATTTAAGGAATGCTAAAACCACTTTAAGGTCCCAAGGTGCCACAGGGGGCACAAAGGGAGGTTGGATGTGCACCTCAGGAAGTGAGGCCAATTGTTCCTGAAAGAAAATTGACAACGCAGAAATCTGCACCTTTATGGAGCCTAATTTAAGGCCCACATCCACTCCATTCTGTAGAAAATGGAGAAAACGTCCAAGGTCAAATTTCTCCACTGGAGCTTTCTTGGACTCGCACCAGGAAATATATTTCCTCCAGATACGGTGATAGTGTTTCGACGTCACACCCTTCCTAGCAAGGATAAGGGTAGGGATGACTTCATTGGGAATACCCTTTCGGGGTAAAATCTGGCGTTCACCCGCCATGCCATCAAACGTAGCCGCTGTAAGTCTTGATAGACGAACGGCCCCTGTCATAGCAGGTCCTCGCGAAGAGGAAGAGGCCAGGGATCTTCTATCAGTAATGTCTGAAGATCTGGGTACCAAATTCTCCCTGGCCAGTCTGGAACTACAAGGAGCGCTGGAACCTTTGTTCTTCTCAAAATTCTCAGAACCCTTGGAATGAGAGGAAGCGGAGGGAATATGTTGTCACGATCTGGGTATCTGGACGCCATTACCTGCCGTTTAGGTGTCTTCTGAGACTGGCCCAGCGTTCCAAGTCCGGATCTCATCTGTGTCAACACTCTGCACATCCCTCCTGTCATTCTGAGACACTACCACAGCGGCGTCATGTTTGAATCCAACATGGCGTCTCCCGTCCTCGGCGGCCTCCGCCGCCATTCCTGTATTATTGCTGCGGGTTCTCAGAGGGATTTATCATGCCTCTCGCAGTCTCCGCTGTCCTCCATGTGTCTCAGCATGTAATTGTCATATGGCGTCTCCTGCCCTCCGTGGCCGGCGCCGCCATTATCACTATGTTTGCACATGTCATTCCAAACCAGGTTTTCCCTCCAGGTTCCAGCATGGGCGCAGCCATGTTGGATTTGATCACATGCTCCAATTCCTCCAATCCACCATCTCTGGAATCTGCATAATTGCCCAGCCAATGCCTGCATAGCAGCAGGTATAAGTATCCTGTGTCTGGGCCAGATAGACGTCAGTGCTTTGAATGTCATACCTTGTTCCAGTCTCTCTCTCCTGTGGCTTGTTTCTCCAGGTTCCAGTTCCTGTCTCCAGCATCCACAAAGAGACCCGCACCTGCTTTCCATCCTGCGGTGCAGCCTGACTCTGCAATCCTCTGCGATTGATCCAGCTTCCAAGCTTCCAGCTATTACTCCATTTGCTTCCAGCTTCCAAGCTTTCAGCTATTAACCCATCTGTTTCCAGCAACCTGCTTCCAACAGAATTCAGCTTCCTTAAAGTGCCGGTGTTCTCCCAGCGGATTTCTACTTACCAGCAGTATCCACTACCACCGGTAACCACTCTTCATTTCATCTGTTTCCACGCTCCCTAGCATCTTTTAGTTTTAACTCTGTGTTTCCACCATCTGGCTGGTTCCGTCCAGTGACTCCTACAGTGCATTCCAGTTACCAGCATCATCTCATACACCTACTGGCATGTTCCTCGGTTGTCTCCACTACTACAGCCTGGCCTGGTAAGGTTATTCTACCAAAGGACTATACCATCCGTTCTGCAACCTACCAGTGCCCTGTTATACCTTTTATGATTTAGTGATCCAGGGACTGTATTATCTGCCACTGCTAATACTGACTGTGAACGCTGTTGTGATTATACGGAGTCTGTTTAATAAACTTTCATTTGACTTTTAACCTGGTTGTCATGGTCACACCTTCGGGTTTCCTTCCACACTTACATGTCCAGGGGTCTGATTAAACCATCTAAGTTTAATTTCATTTCACCCCCTACAACTGAGGCTTCCTCCCGTCAGCCTAAACCCTCAGTTGTGACATATGTATACCGACTGAAACACCCAATGTGTCGTCAGTGCGTCCACTGCCGCCACCTGAGGGACCCTGGACCTGGAACAATACTTCATAATTTTCTTGTTGATGTGAGAAGCCATCATGTCTATATGGGGAACCCCCCAGAGACTTGTCACCAGTGTGGAGACATCCTGGTGGAGACTCCACTCTCCTGGATGTAGGTCGTGTCTGCTGATGAAGTCTGCTTCCCAGTTGTCCACTCCTGGAATGAACATTGCTGACAGAGCGCTTACATGCTTCTCCGCCCAGCGAAGAATCTTTATGGATTCCGCCATTGCTGCTCTACTTTTTTTGCCGCCTTGGCGGTTTGTGTATGCTACTGCCATGACATTGTCCGACTGGATCAGGATTGGGAGGTTTAGAAGAAGATGATCTGCTTGTAGAAGGCCGTTGTAAATGGCTCTCAGTTCCAGAACGTTTATGTGAAGATGAGTTTCTGGACCTGACCATCTTCTTTGGAAGGTCACCCCCTGAGTGACTGCCCCCCAACCTCGGAGACTTGCATACGTGGTCACTAGGATCCAGTCCTGGATCCCGAACCTGCGTCCCGCTAAGAGGTGAGAGCTGTGGAGCCACCACAGGAGTGAGATTCTGGTGTTGGGAGATAGAACTATTCTGCTGTGCATATGAAGGTGGGACCCCGACCACTTGTCCAACAGGTCCCACTGAAACACCCTGGCATGGAACCTTCCGAACTGGAGGGCCTCGTATGCTGCAACCACTTTCCCCAGCAACCGAATGCATTGATGAATGGAGACTGTTTTTGGTTTCAGTATGAGTTTTACCAAACTCTGAAGTTCCAGAGCCTTCTCCAAAGGGAGAAACACTCTCTGCTGGACCGTGTCCAGAATCATGCCCAAAAACGCCAACCATGTTGTCGGGATTAACTGCGACTTCGGCAAGTTTAAAAGCCAGCCGTGTCATTGCAGAATGGACAGGGACAGTGCAATGTCCTGTATCAATTTGTCCTTGGACCTCGCCTTTATCAGGAGATCGTCCAAGTACGGGATAACTGTAACTCCTTGCTTGCGGAGGAGAACCATCATTTCCACCATTACCTTGGTGAAAACCCTCGGAGCCGTGGACAGGCCAAACGGCAACGTTTGAAATTGGTAGTGAGTATTCTGAACAGCAAATCTCAGGTAACTTTGATGAGGGGGATAGATGGGGACAGGAAGGTATGCATCCTTTATGTATAATGAGACCATGAACTCCCCCTCCTCTAGACTGGAGATCACTGCTCTGAGGGACTCCATTTGAATATGAATTTCCTTAGGAAGAAATTGAGAGATTTCAGGTTGAGGATCGGTCTCGCCGAACCGTCCGGTTTTGGTACTACAAACAGGCTGGAATAAAAGCCCTCCCCTTGCTGTTCCAGGGGAACCGGTACTACAACCTGATTTTGACATAACTTTTGTATCGCCCCACAGACCAGATCCCTGTCTGGGTGCGAGGCTGCTAAGGTTGATTTGAAAAAACGTCGAGGGGGGGCGTCTTGAAGCTCCAGTTTGTACCCCTGGGGCACAATTTTTTAACACCCAAGGGTCTAGGTCTGAGTGAACCCAAACCTGACTGAACAGCTTCAGACGTGCCCCCACCGGAGTGGTCTCCTGTACAGTAGACCCGGTGTCATGCTGTGGATTTTGCAGAAGCCGGGGAGGACTTCTGCTCCTGGGAACCCGAGGAGGCGGGTGCCCTCTTCCCTCTTCCTCTGTGGGCAAGAAAAGAATTTCCTCTGCCTTTTTTATATTTGTTGGGCCGAAAGGACTGCATGTTATAATGGTGCGGTTTCTTTTGTTGCGCAGGAACAAAAGGTAAATATGTCGACTTACCCGCGGTAGCTGCC
This sequence comes from Pseudophryne corroboree, assembly GCF_028390025.1. Taxonomy (NCBI): domain Eukaryota; kingdom Metazoa; phylum Chordata; class Amphibia; order Anura; family Myobatrachidae; genus Pseudophryne; species Pseudophryne corroboree. The sequence continues at coordinate 14,426,253 of NC_086446.1, forward strand.
AACACTGAATCAGTAAGACCGTCACCAAAGAGTTCGCCCCCTTTAAAGGGGAGAGACTCCATATTTTTCTTGGAATCTGCGTCAGCATTCCACTGGTGAGTCCAGAGCGCTCGCCTAGCTGCATTTGACATAGCATTTGCCTTAGCACCCAGCAGGGTAGCGTCTCTAGCAGCCTCTTTCAAGTACGCAGCTGCATCTCTGATATAACCCAGCGTCATATGGATAGTATCCTTATCAAGAGTATCCAAACCCGAAGACAACCCGTCTGCCCACTTTTCAATAGCGCTACTCACCCACGCAGACATCTGAGTTGCGTCCCCGTGGTAGCAAAAATAGCTTTCAAAGTAGCCTCCTGCTTACGGTCAGCGGCTCCTTAAGGGTCGTTGACTGAGCCGCAGGGAGGGCCACCTGTTTAGACAAGAGCGCCAGGGCATTGTCAACCGTGGGGGGTGTCGCCCATTTTTCCCTATCAGCAGCGGGAAAAGGGTACGCCACAGGAATTCTTTTAGGGATCAAGAATTTCCTATCAGAGGTTTTCCATATGCCCTCACATAGAGAATTCAGTTCAAAACAGAGGGGAAACGTTACCGAGCGTTTCTTCTCCCCATAAATGAGGACCGTGGTTTCAGGTATAAAAGGGTCCTCATTAATGTGCAAAACTTCTTTAACTGCCACAATCATATACTGAACACTCTTTGTCAATTTAGGATCTAACCTAGAATCTGCATAGTCGACATCGGTTTCAGAGTCCGTGTCGGTGTCAGCTAACTGGTCAATATTACATTTGAGAGAACCCATAGGGTCCTGGTGCAATATGGCATCCTCCATAGATCTCTGCCATACCTGGATCTTGGATTCAGACTGAGAAACTTAAAAGTGTGACATTTGCCTTCAAAGCATTCAACGTAGAAAACCAGTCAGCAGTCGGCTGTGCCGACAAAGGGACCCCCAACACGGGAGGTGTCCCCAATAAGTTATCCCCTGGTGAGGAGAACTCTGCCTCAGACATGTCGTCCTCTAGAAAGACATCCCACTAACACAAAGCCTGTCAGGAACACAAAGGGAGATAGCCAGCTCACACCCCAGCGCCAAATTGTGCAGGTCTGACAACACCCTGAAGTGTCACAGAGCTGCAGCGCTATATTATATTATAATAATAATAACTGTGCCCCCCCATTTTGCAATAAATCCCCTGGTACTTGCTGCTTTGAGGAAGGACCAGCGGTGCTGCTTGGAGGAGGAAATGGCGCCAAGTGAGTTGTGGGGACGAAGCTCTGCCCCCTGTAATGGCGCGCTTCGGTCCCGCTATTTCATTAATTATTTATCCTGGCGGGGGTTATATACAGTGCCTGGGCACTGTGTCTATACATGCCAGCCTTATTTTAGGTCCAAATTGCTCCCCAGGGCGCCCCCCCCCAGCGCCCTGCACTGTCCGGGAGCCTGGCGCGCACTGAGCAAATCGATGTCTTTTCCTCACATATTCACCTGACTTCTGGCTAGAAGACGGGGGACGGCAGGCTGTGGGAGGGAGCTTCCAGGAGCGCCCGGCAATCTTCTCCCCTGAAGGCATCCTGTCAGCAGCAGGAGAGCCCTGAAACTCAATAGAAGTGGGTCTAGACTGCTCTCCCCTCTTGCCCACGAAGCAGGGAGTCTGTAGCCAGCAGATCACCCCAAAATAAAAAACCTAACATTAAGTCTTTTCAGAGAAACTCTAAGAGCTCCCCCGAGTGCCTGTGTACTCTCCGGGCACATTTCTAAAACTGAGTCTGGGGAGGGATATAGAGGGAGCAGCCAGGCCACGCCCCTTTGTCTTAAGTCTTAAAGTGCCCATTTTTCCTACGGATCCGTCTATATCCCTTGGTTCTTTTGGTGTCCCCAACATCCTCAAGGACGTAATAGAAACATCTCTGCCATCACCTTGGTGAACACCCTCGGTGCCGTGGAGAGACCAAATGGCAGGGCCTGGAACTGGAAGTGACAGTCCTGCAGTGCAAACCATAGATAAGCCTGAGGGGCGGACAGATTGGAATATGAAGGTACGTATCCTTGATATCCAGAGACACTAGGAATTCCCCCTCCTCCAGACCTGAGATCACCGCTCTCAGAGACTCCATCTTGAATTGATCACCCGTAAGTACTGGTTCAATGACTTGAGGTTCAAAAATGGCCTTACTGAACCGTCCGGTTTCGGTACTACAAACAGGTTGGAATAATATCCCTTGTTTTGCAGATGAGGTGGAACTGGAACAATGACCTGAGTCTGTACCAATTTCTGAATGGCGTCCTGTAAGGTTATACTTGCTTCCTGAGAAACTGGTAAGCCCGATTTAAAGAATCTGTAAGGTGGGAGCTCCTGAAACTCCAGTCTGTAGCCCTGGGAGATAAATCCTATGACCCAGGGATCCTGGCATGATGTCGTCCAGATGTGACTGAAAAATTTATGTCTGGCTCCCACCTGCTGGTCTTCCAGGCATCGCGGTCCACCGTCATGCTGACGGCTTTGAGGAAGCAGAACTTGAGTTCTGTTCCTGTGAACCTGCAGTTGCTGGTTTTCGTGGTTTACCTCTAGCGCCTCTGGTGGCTATAGAAGAACCTCTGGTTTTCCCTTAAACTTGGCTGTTCGAAAGGACTGCAAATTGGAAGCGGAGTAGGCCTTCCTGACTGGGGAGCTGTGGAAGGAAGATATGTGGGCTTATCCGCAGCAGCTTTGGAGAACCATTTATCCAGTTCATCTCCAAATAAAGCCTCACCTGTAAACGGTAGGCCTTCCATGCCTTTCCTGGAATCCGCATCAGCAGTCCACTGGCGTAGCTGACACTGCCATAGCAGTGGTGCATGCATTAAGCAAACCTATTTCTTTTATGGCTTCCACCATAAAGTTCGCAGAGTCCTGTATATGTTGCAAGAGTAAAACAACCTCCCCCCTAGATAAGGAATCTAACCCCTCAATTAGGTTACCTGACCATTTAGCAATGGCTTTTGTGATCCAAGCACATGCTATAGTGCAGGGGTGGCCAACCAGTAAGAGACAAAAAGCCAAAAAATCTAGTTAGGTACATCAAAGGTACGCCGAAGGCGTACGTGCAAAAATGGGGTGTGGCCTTGTGCCTGCTAGACCACGCCCCTGGTATAAAATACATTGAAAAGGCCAGATCCAATATAAAATACATTAAAAAAACCACTTCCACATAAAATAATTGAAAAGGTCAGATTCACAAAATACACTTCAGCTCCCCCATGTATCACTCCAGCCAGCTCCCCCATGTTACTCCTGCTACCATCCTCCTATGTCACTCTAACCAGCTCCCCCATGTTACTCCTACAAGCACCCTCTTGTGTCATTCCAGCCAGCTCCCCATGAGTCACTCCTACAAGCACCCTCCTGTGTTACGCCAGCCAGCTCTCCCATGAGTCACTCCAGCCCACCCTCATGTGTCACTACAGCTCCCACAACTCATGCCATTGCTGCAGCCCCAAATGTGTCCTCTGTTTGCCGGTGGGTGTCTTACCTCATGTATCTGGCTCCCTCAGTTCTCAGTGCCCGTAGTGCTGCTGCGTGTCTGGCTGGAGTGCAGCAGTTTCCGGATCCGTTGTGATCATGTGATTTTGAGTGTTGGGAGCCATATCTGAATAAAGAAAGAGCCGCATGTGGCTGAAGAGCCACTGGTTGGCCACCGCTGCTATAGTGGGTCTCTGGGCCACCCCAGCAGCTGTGTACAAGGATTTGAGTGTGGTCTCAATTCTATGATCAGCCGTGTCTTTTAGGGAGGCTGCACCAGGAACAGGAAAAATTATTTTACGTAACAGCCTAGATACTGATGCATCCACTATCGGTGGATTTTCCCATTTTTTCCTATCCTCAGGAGGAAAAGCAAAGGATGAGAGTAACCTCTTAGGGATTTGAAATTTACTATCATGGTTAACCCACGTTTCTTCAAACAGGGTATTCAGCTCCATTGACGCAGGAAAAGTGATGGAGGATTTCTTTTTAACATTAAAATAAGATTCCTCACACTTCTCTGTCACATTATCAGGAATTTGCAGAACGTCTCTGATAGCTTCTATAAGAGCCTCTATTCCCTGTGACAGAGCAGCATCCCCGCCTCTGAGTCCGCCTCACCCTCCTCCATGTCTGACCCATCATCATCAGAGTCAGACTGCAAGTTATGGGCCAGTGTACGTTTTTGCAGACAAATGGTAGTGGTCTGAGATGCTGGTTTGGGGACTGAGGGGGTCATTCCGAGTTGGTCAATCGCTAGCAGATTTTCACTGCCGTGCGGGTTGTTAGTACACTAATAATCGCTCCCCCCTGTTATGATCCCCTGGTATCGCTGAGGTAATCTGGAGTCTCTCCGGAGTAGCTGCGTGTCCCTGTCTAGTCAGCGTCTGTGTCCAATGCAGAGGGAAAATGGCGCTGGTGAGCTGCTGGATCCGCTCATAGTGAAGCCCCGCCCCCGCAATGGCGAGCGGTCTTCCCGCTTTTTTTATATACTGGCTGAGGTAATTTAGTGCTTAAAATGGAGTCAGAGTCGTTTTAAGTCTGTGTTTGCCAGTGTAGGTACTGTGTACAGTTTACTGAGACTCAGTTCGCTCCCTCATAAGTCTGCCCCGGTTAGAAACCATGCGTCTTCATACCCTCATGCCGCCATAATGGCCGGCGACCCGCTAACCAGGACGCTGGATTAGTACTCCCCACTGTTCACTCTTCTGGCTCTGTTAGGGGTGGTGGCGTGCTGCGGGAATGTACACTCGCCGTGGTGGGACTTGCAAATATTTCCCTCAGAAGCCAGTGTCCTATCAGCGGGGAAAGGGACCATTAATCCTTCAAGAGGTTGGGCCATTATCCCCCTAAGTCCCATGAAGCAGGCAGCCTGGTGCCACCTAGTCCTGCCTGAAAATAACATAAAATAAATGCAGAAAACTCTTCAGGAGCTTCCATAAGCGTGACCGGCTCCTCCGTGCACATTTTCTAAACAGAGTCCGTTAGGCGGGGCATAGAGGGAGGAGCCAGCGCACACTATCAAATAAAGTGCCCATGGTTCCAAGTGGACCCGTCTATACCCCACGGTACTAAATGGTTCCCAGTATCCTCTAGGACATAAGAGAAATACAGTTTATGTGAAGTGTGTATTGTGATGTGTAGGATACATCATGCTGAAAATCAGTCACTTCACTAACACTACTCGAGGAAGATAATGGGTAATGGCCCTTATTCCGAGTTGTTCGCTCGCAAGCTGCTTTTAGCAGCTTTGCACACGCTAAGCCGCCGCCTACTGGGAGTGAATCTTCGCTTATCAAAATTGCGACCGACGAATTCGCAATATTGCGATTAGACCTCTCTTAGCAGTTTCTGAGTAGCTCCAGACTTACTCGGCATCTGCGATCAGTTACTTGTCGTTCCTGGTTTGACGTCACAAACACACCCAGCGTTCGCCCAGACACTCCCCCATTTCTCCAGCCACTCCCGCGTTTTTCCCAGAAACGGTAGCGTTTTTTCGCACACACCCATAAAACGGTCAGTTTTCGCCCAGAAACACCCACTTCCTGTCAATCACACTCCGATCACCAGAACGAAGAAAAAACCGTGAGTAAAATACCTAACTGCAGAGAAATTTACTTGGCGCAAAAATACCGAGCGAACAACTCGGAATGATCACCCATGTCACATGGGGTCTCATCACACTGACCAGTTATTTGATCATTATACTGACGCCTCCAGTACTGATGTATGAGATACACCAGAGAGTGTGGGGAGGAGACTGGTCAGATCTCTGGGCTGGTAACACACAGTGACATGATGCGAGGAGGGAGCAGGAGTATAATAGGGGCTGATGGCTCCTGATGTATGAGATACACCAGAGAGTGTGGAGAGGAGACTGGTCAGTACTCTGGGCTGGTAACACACAGTGACATGATGTAAGGGGGAGAGCAGGAGCATAATAGGGGCTGATGGCTCCTGATGTACGAGATACACCAGAGAGTGTGGGGAGGATACTGGTCAGATCTCTAGGCTGGTAACACACAGTGACATGATGTGAGGGGGAGAGCAGGAGTATAATAGGGGCTGATGGCTCCTGATGTATGAGATACACCAGAGAGTGTGGGGAGGAGACTGGTCAGATCTCTAGGCTGGTAACACACAGTGACATGATGTGAGGGGGAGAGCAGGAGTATAATAGGGGCTGATGGCCACTGATGTATGAGATACACCAGAGAGTGTGGGGAGGAGACTGGTCAGATCTCTGGGCTGGTAACACAGTGACATGATGTGAGGGGGAGAGCAGGAGTATAATAGGGGCTGATGGATCCTGATGTATGAGATACACCAGAGAGTGTGGAGAGGAGACTGGTCAGATCTCTGGGCTGGTAACACACAGTGACATGATGTGAGGGGGAGAGCAGGAGTATAATAGGGGCTGATGGCTCCTGATGTATGAGATACACCAGAGAGTGTGGGGAGGAGACTGGTCAGATCTCTATGCTGGTAACACACAGTGACATGATGTGAGGGGGAGTGCAGGAGTATAATAGGGGCTGATGACTCCTGGCTACCTCACTGGGCAGATACATTTCCCTCATTAGTCTGTACTGATAGAGGACGGTGTAGGATAAGAGATTGCTGTAGTGACTGAGTAAGGATAATATGTGACTTCTGTAATTAGTGTTTATTACTCACCTGTGCCGATATCTGTAGGGATTTCCTCCTCCTTACACTGCTGATCACCCCTTACATACGTCTCTTCTTCTCCCTCTGTATCTTCTGCCTTCATATTAGTCACATACGTCTCTTCTTCTCCCTCTTTATCTTCTGCCTTTATATCAGTCACATACGTCTCTTCTTCTCCCTCTATATCTTCTGCCTTCATATCAGTCACATACGTCTCTTCTTCTCCCTCTATATCTTCTGCCTTCATATCAGTCACATACGTCTCTTCTTCTCCCTCTGTATCTTCTGCCTTCATATCAGTCACATACATCTCCTCTTCTCCCTCTGTATCTTCTGCCTTCATAGCAGTCACATACGTCTCTTCTTCTCCCTCTGTATCTTCTGCCTTCATATCAGTCACATACGTCTCTTCTTCTCCCTCTATATCTTCTGCCTTCATATCAGTCACATACGTCTCTTCTTCTCCCTCTATATCTTCTGCCTTCATATCAGTCACATACATCTCCTCTTCTCCCTCTGTATCTTCTGCCTTCATAGCAGTCACATACGTCTCTTCTTCTCCCTCTGTATCTTCTGCCTTCATATCAGTCACATACGTCTCTTCTTCTCCCTCTATATCTTCTGGCTTCTTATCAGTCACATACATTTCTTCTTCTCTGTCTATATAATTTATTTTCATATCAGTCAGCTGTTCCCCCTAAATAGATCAGAGAATATAAAGTGTAATGCCTGATGTAATTACTTGAGAGGAAACAGTATAATATCAGTGTATGAGACACACACAGCTGCTCTGCATATTATATAACTTTGCATCTGGACAAACCTTGTGATTGCATGCAGGGTAAATACTGGCTGCTTTGACACGAAGCCCAACAAGTACTGGGCAGTTCTATTCTTACAGAGTAATTCAGATTTGACATTGGACACGCTCCTCCCAGATCTGCCCCCTGCACTGCAGCATGGTGTCACCTACTTGCTCTTATTTGCTTCACTCCCACCTCAGTATCAGCCCAGTGACAGTCACTTTGGTATATTGGCGAGACCCTAAATTCCACCTACCTGATCCTCCTGTGGGATCCTGTGATTCTCCTCAGAGATCTATGGATACATTCCTGATGTTTCTAATATGCTCCATGATGCGTATCCTTAATTGCCTGCTTGTCATTCCTATGTATTTTTCCCACAATACACTACTCCAACTGATTTAGTTGATATAGGCATGTATCTTTCTTTGTTTTCCATAGCGGTCTTTAATCTTCTTTGTCCGTTGAATATACTGGCAGGTGTTGTATACTCCACAAGGAAAGCACCTCGTGATGTTTTTGTCTTTATGATGTTTTCCATCTCGCAGGAAATGGCCGGGTACTAAAGTATCTTTTATGTATGGTGACTTTCTCCAACTTGTGTGCACCTTTTCTCCCAAGGTTACTTTTATATCTGCATCCATGATTACCACATGGCAATGTTTCTGTAAGATGTCTCGTATCTCTGTGTTCATTACAGAATGTTCCCATGAATCTAATTTCCGGTTGTTGTTCTCCTGTAGCTCTTGCTTTTTTGGGGAGAATTAGAGATTTTCTATCTGTATTTGCAGCTATTTTGGAGCTGGTTTTGATGCTTTTATTACTGTATCCCTCTCAGTTTAAGCCTTTCCTTCAGTTCTTTTGCCCTCTTTTCACATTTTTCTTTACTTGAGCAGTTACGACGTATCCTTATAAATTCTCCCTTAGGGACTCCTCGTATTGTTGCTGGAAGACGGGAACTGTTTGTGGCAGTTGCTTTTCTGTACAAATCAGTAGTAATTGCACCATCTTCTTCAATTTAATAGCTAAATCCAAGAAAAGAAAGTAATAGATGTTTGACTCATTTCTGAAGTTAACTTTAAATTTAACTCATTTTGATTCAAGATGTTGATGAATTCTATTAGGAGCTCCTTCTCTCCTTCCCACAGTATCAGGATGTCATCTATATATCGAAACCACCCCGTTATGTGGTTCGTATAGATGTCATTATTATCCAAAATTACGAATTCACGCTCCCACCACCCGAGGTACAGATTGGCGTACGTAGGCGCACATGTACTGCCCATCGCTGTACCCTGGATCTGGAGATAAAATCTCTCATTGAAAACAAAATAATTTTTTGTTAGAATGAATTCCAAAAGTTTAATTGTAAATTCGTCAAGTTTGCTTATATTCCTCATACTGAGAAAATGTTCAACAGCTCAAAGTCCTCTCTCATGATTAATACTTGTATATAGCGACTCAACGTCGCATGTACAGAGCCATGTGTCTGATGTTACTGTCAGATTTTCTATTTTGGCCAATATGTCCAAGGTGTCCCTTGTCTAAGATGGCAATTCAGTAACAAACTTTCTGACTTGTTTAGCCACAAACACACTTACCTTTTCAGCAAGGCCTCCCATACCCGACACCATAGGTCTTCCGGGTTGTTTGTCAGGATTTTTATGTATTTTGAGCAGGACATAGAAGGTTGGTACCTTGGGGTTCTCCACCCATAAAAATTATTTTTCCCTCTTAGTAATAATTCCTTCGGCATAACTCTTTTCGATCAGCTGTAAATAACACTTCAAGAAGTTTGCTGTGGGATTGAAAATTAATTTTTGATAGCATGATGTACCATTCAATTGCCTCATTATGTACTCAAGGTAGTAATCTTTCCTCCAAATTACAACATCACCACCCTTATCAGATGATTTGATTTCTACATCGTCCCATTTTTCAATATCCTGCAGAGCTTTCCGTTCATATTTTGTTAGGTTGGGATACAGTATTTTCTTCCCTTCACTATAAAGATTGTCCAAATCCTTGGATACTAAATCCATGTAAATTTTAACTTGTGGACAAATATTAATGTTCAGGAAGAAAGTTGATTTCTTTCTTAGACTCATATCACGATAGTTCCTGGAACATGTTCCTTGATATTCATTATTTTTCTGTAGCAGATCTCCCAATGCTCTAATGGCATCTACTTCCATCTCTCCTATATCAGTAGTTGTGGCATCATTTTCCCTATTGTGGTAAAATTTCCTCAACATAATCTTCCTTGCAAAGAGGTTCAGGTCCTTTTCCACTATAAATCTATCCATATTTTTAGTGGGGGGAAATGACAGTCCTTTGGAAAGCACACTTTTATGATGCTCATTTAAAATTCTGTCACTGATATTGATGATTTTCATAGTGTCCTCTGGAGTTATCTCCTGAAGGCGTTGTACTTCCGCTGTGGGTTTCTTCCCCAGTCTCCTCTCTCTCTCTCTCTGATTTTTTCTTATTGAGTCCCCTTCTTGTTCTCTTTGGGGTCCTGTATCTGGTTATCCACTCGGACTTGCCCCTAAAAAATGTTGTGAACATCTCTGATTCCTTACTGTTGACTGATCTGACATTTCACTTTCAGATGTCTCTACCTTTGATGTAGAGAAACCTTTTCCCTCATTGTATTCCTGTATGTCTTATTTATGCTCCATCTGAAGATGGTACCGTTGAGATAGTCATTCTTGTCTCTTAAGAATTTCTGTTGTTTTCGTTCAATTATATTTTTCTCTGCTACCTCAACCTCATGTTTATATTTCAGATATGTATTTTGGAATTGCTCCAAACCATCATGTTGTTTCAATTTCTCTCCATTAGTGGAGATTTCCTCCGTATACTGTTTTATTTTACTATCATGATGTTTAATCAGTATCTTAATAAGGATCTCAGAACATTCCAGTAAAACAGTTTCCCATCCTTTCTTCACGGTCAAAGGTTGGAAAAACATTAGGTCTTAGCCCTCTAGGAATCAGTTTATTACTCTGATAGCTATCAAACATGGTTCTATTCCAAAATACTTTGCTTAGTTTCATCAGTACATTTTTCAGCAGTAGTAAATCAATGGACCATTCCAGGAGACTACCTCATGAAGCTGATTGAGAGAATGCCAACAGTGTGCAAAGCTGTCATCAAAGCAAAAAGGGGGCTTCTTTGAGGAATCGAAAATATAAAACATAATTGGATTTGTTTAACACTTTTTTGTTTACAACATAATTTCATATGTGTTCTCTCATAGTTTTGATGTCTTCAGAATTATTCTACAATGTAGAAAATAATTTAAATACAAAAAAGCCATTGAATGAGAAGGTGTGTCCAAACTTTTGACTGGTACTGTAGAACCTGCCCACTGCACAGTTGGTGGAGTCAGTAAAAGATGGTTACTGACAGCAAGCTGGAATCCCCTAATTTGCCAGGTCCCGTGTGACCCATACCTGTTCTGTGACTGCGGACGCGAGTCGGTGAGGGCGTCGGAAGCATCCAGTCACAGAGGCTATCGGCTCCCTGGTTACAGCTGTAACTACAGATATGTCATGTCCCTCTATTATTACAATTGATATGACACTCCCAGATACCCTCACCTACCCAGCTATGTCCCTGTATTATTACTATAGCTGTAAGCGACATCACTGTGACACTCCCAGATCCCCTCACCTCCCCAGTCATGTCCCTGTATTATTACTATAGATATTAGAGATATCACTGTGACGCTCCCTGATCCCCCCAGCCATGTCACTGTATTATTATTACTATAGATATAAGCAATGTCACTGTGATACTCCCAGATCCCCTCACCTCCCCAGTCATGTCCCTGTATTATTACTATATAATAGAGATGAGCGGTTTCGGGTGTAAAGCCAGAATTAACGCCAGTTCGGTTTTATCCGGAGATTTCTTATTGGCTATCCAAAATACGTGACGTCCGTGAGCCAATAAGATGCCGTTTTGAGAACCGAGTAAAACCGAACCCACTCATCTCTACTATATATATGTATATGTCACTGTGACGCTCCCAGATCCCATCACCTCCCCCCAGTCATGTCCCTGTATTATTACTATAGATATATGATGTCACTGTGACACTCCCAGAAATCTTCACCTCCCCAGTCATGTTCCTGAATTATTACTGTAGATAAGTGATGTCACAGTAACACTCCCAGATCCCCTCACCTCCCCAGTCATTTCCCTGTATTATTACTATAGATATAAGTGATGTCACTGTGACGCACCCAGACCCCCTCACCCATGTCCCTGTATTATTACTATAGATATGTGATGTCACTGTAACGCTCCCAGATCCCCACACCTCCCCAGTCATGTCTCTGTATTATTACTATATACATATATTTTTTATATGTGTGATGTCAGTGTTGCTCCCAGATCCCCTCACATCCCCCAGTCATGTCCCTGTATTATTACTATAGATATATGATGTCACTGTGATGCAACCAGATCCCCTCTCCTCCCCCAGTGATGTCGCTGTATTATTACTATAGATATAAGTGACGTCACTGTGACACTCCCAGATCCCCTCACCTACCCAGTCAGTAGGTAGATGATCTCCAGGGTGATATTAATTATCTTCTCAGTCTTGTGACTCTTGTCCGTGTCCATCCTGAGTGAATCTCAGAGCCCTGGCCGGCATCTCTCAGAGGTTCCTGTGACCCAGCTCCATATGGCTGTACTGTATAATGTTACACCAATGCTACTCTCCTAGCCGGGGTCTTATTCCTCCCAGATACACTTCTGGTGCAAGTTGCTCCACATGAATCATTTACAAAACACGAGAATTAGGGATGTTGGACTATTCTATTAAATTTATTCCAGAAAATCATAGTAGACTTGTGATTATGGGATGTAGTCATGTGACCGCCGGTCACAATACCTCCTCCTGCATCCTGAAAATCCCAACAGTCGGCATGCCGACTAAAAAGGAACTATTCCCACAAGTAATACAGTAAAAAAAAAAGTTGACACTGGACATGTCGACACATGATTGGGAATAGTTACCTGGCAAGCAAAGCGAGCCACGCAATGGGACGCAATCCACTAATTGGGGTTCCTGGTCATGTTACGGCAAAAACGTCACCAAAAACATAAAAAAATGTAATGTCAAATTATTCATCTGTCGACCTGTCATGCGTTGGACTTTTCACTGTCGACTTTCTTACCATGTTGACCACGTCCACAACAACCAATAATCATCAGCCTATTGGCTGGTGACCTTATCCAGGGCGACCAGGATAACCAGGGGAGAGTACACAGGAGAGTACGGAGTGTAGATGTGGGGAGAGAGGAACTAAAGTAGGAAATCTGGGTGTACAGCGGAGGGTGACCACTCATTACTGTTATTATTACTCTGCTGCTATAGTAACCAGACACCACAGGCCGCGCCCCTTGTATAATACTACTAACAGGACACCACAGGCTGCTCACCCTGTATAATAATAATAATAGGATTTTAATACCTACCGGTAAATCCTTTTCTCTTAGCCCGTAGAGGATGCTGGGGTTCACTTTAGTACCATGGGGTATAGACGGTGCCGCAGGAGCCATGGGCACTTTAAGGCTTTTCACGGGTGTGAACTGGCTCCTTCCTCTATGCCCCTCCTCCAGACCTCAGTATAGGAACTGTGCCCAGGGAGACAGACATTTCGAGGAAAGGATTTACATTTAATTTAAGGTGAGATACATACCAGCTCACACCTCAACCATGCCGCACAACATGGCATTCAACATAACACATGCCAACAGGCATGAACAATTGCAGCAATAAGCTGAAAAGAAACGTAACACAACATGTGTGTAACCACAAACTAATAACTGCAGATACAGTACGCACTGGGTCGGGCGCCCAGCATCCTCTACAGACTAAGAGAAAAGGATTTACCGGTAGGTATTAAAATCATATTTTCTCATACGTCCTAGAGGATGCTGGTGTTATGATTCCAGCACTCCTGACCAGAGGAGATTTTATGACAAGGACCAGAGCGCTGGAATGGAATGCAGGTAACGGGAGCAGGGAAGACTAGTTGCCCCTGGCGCCCTAACTCTATTGTCTCACCCGTGCTATCGGAAATCCCCTGCGAGACTATGGTTTCTTGAGCCCCTGGCAGCCACGTTTGAAGGGCGGATTATGTCTGCCCAACTCCGGTGCCCCCCGGTCTTAGTGAGAGACAAAGGGAAATCCGAGGCAGGATGATAACAAGAGGACCTCTGACTGACAACAGGCCAGGGGCAACAAGCTAACTAACAAAAACAGAAGTATGTGCGGAAACCCGCCAGGGAAAAGGACAACCAAAATCCACTTGTCCAATACTCGTACCCAGCACCGCCAGATACCAGAGTGGACCTGTGGAAGCGGAACCGTCCGCAAAATGCTCCAAAACACAAATAATAAATGATAAAGCGGACAAGCCGCAACACACGGCAAGGCCGCGACTCACGAACACCACTGGATGTTATATGGTGATTAGTCAGGACTCCAGGAATAAGATGACAAACTTCCGAGTTCAGGACTTCCGAATACTGGAATGACCGGATACAGCAAGACTGGAACAGACTCTCAGCAAACAGAAACAGCATGCAGGAAGCCATTACCGGCGTCTGTGAGAAGCCCTGGGAGTGTATTTAACAAGGAGTCCTCCAATCAGCTGCCAAAAGGCTGATTAGAATAAATGCCGTGCAGCTGCCTTGCTGCAAGGCCAGAGAGCAGGAGAATACATTAACTCTTAAAGCCTAGCACGAATTTCCCTAGGAAGTCACGGAGCACATCGTTAATGAGGTCCTGGAAAACTGCTGGAGCGTTAGACAAGCCGAACGGCATCACTAGGTACTCGTAGTGACCCGACTGAGTACTGAAGGCCGTCTTCCACTCATCTCCGGACCTGATTCGGATGAGGTTATACGCTCCTCTTAGATCGATTTTGGAGAAAATCACAGCCGAACGCAGCTGATCAAAGAGGACAGAAATCAGCGGCAGAGGATAAGTATTTTTAACTGAGATTTTATTTAAGGCTCTATAGTCAATGCAAGGTCTGAGCGAGCCATCCTTTTTCCCCACAAAGAAGAAGCCTGCACTTAAAGGAGATTTAGATGACCTAATAAATCCTTTCCCTAGGCTCTCTTTAACATAGTCATTCATGGCCGCAGTTTCTGGCCCGGATAAAGCATATAACCTTCCCTTTGGCAATGCGGCACCAGGAATTAGCTCAATGGCGCAATCATAAGGCCGATGGGGAGGCAGAATGTCTGCATTGCCCTTGGAGAACACATCAGCAAACTCCTGGTACTCCACGGGAATGAGTTCAGGAATTGCAGCAGCTATTCTGACTGGAAACAAAATACATTCCTTATCACAGAAGGCACCCCACTGAGAAATCTCCCCTGACCGCCAATCAATGGTGGGATTGTGAAAGGCCAGCCAAGGGTGACCCAGAACCACTGGAACTGCTGGGCAATGGGTAAGGAAGAACTCAATCTTTTCAGAATGAAGAGCTCCTACCGTAAGTAATACAGGGGGTGTACAGAGGGAAATAACCCCATTGGACAGTGGACTCCCATCTAAACCATGCATGGTGACACTCCTACCCAAAGATAACTGAGGAATGCCTAAGGCCTTGGCCCAAGTTAAATCCATAAAGTTTCCTGCGGCTCCACTGTCGACAAAAGCCGACACCGAGGAACTGAGGCTGCCAAAGGAAACCTTAGCTGGGACTAAAAGGGAGTTTTGCGAGGAGATAAGCTGCAGACCTAGGTGAACCCCCTCACAATTCACCTGGTCAAGGCGTTTCCCGACTTATTCGGACAATTACGAGCAAAATGTCCCTTACCCCCACAGTACAAACAAAGACCAGAGTTTTGCCTTCTGGCTCTCTCTTCAGGAAACAACCGGGAGAGACCCATCTGCATGGGCTCCTCTATGTCCTCAGGGATGGAATATACACACGGAGATGACCTGACCGATGCTCCTTTTTCAGCCTTCCGCTCTCTGAGACGACGATCAATCTTAATAGAAAGCTCCATGAGTTTATCGAGAGTCTCAGGAGCGGGATACTGGAGGAGACTGTCTTTAATAGATTCTGATAAGCCGAGGCGAAACTGACTGCGCAGGGCTGGGTCATTCCAGCCACAGTCGTTCGACCACCGGCGAAACTCCGTACAATAAACCTCTGCGGGATTCCTACCCTGTCTGAGAGCGCGCAACTGACCTTCAGCGGATGCCTCTCTATCAGGGTCGTCATATAACAGTCCTAAAGACCCCAAAAAAGCGTCTACTGACAACAACACCGGATCATCTGCTTTTAAACCAAATGCCCAAGTCTGGGGATCCCCCTGGAGCAAAGAAATAATAATCCCGACCCGCTGAGATTCAGTACCCGAGGAGATCGGTCTTAAACGAAAATAAAGTTTACAGGATTCTTTAAAATTAAAAAACTCTTTTCTATCCCCAGAAAAACGGTCAGGCAAATGCATTTTTGGTTCAGGAACTACCCTCGGGAAGTTCGTAAAAGATCTTCCTGCGACTTCACCCGAAGGGAAAGATCCTGAACCATCTGAGTAAGTTCTTGAATCTGACTGATTAAGAGCTGACCAGGATTTGGTCCTAACCCTGTTGGATTCATGAGGCCGACAATTTCTTACAAAAACTGAATAAGAAAAAATTAAACTCCGTTTAATTTTAAGTTTTGGTATGGCCGGTAATAATGTTATGATTCCAGCACTCCTGACCGGAGGAGATTTTATGACAAGGACCAGAGCGCTGGAATGGAATGCAGGTAACGGGAGCAGGGAAGACTAGTTGCCCCTGGCGCCCTAACTTTATTGTCTCACCCGTGCTATCGGAAATCCCCTGCGAGACTATGGTTTCTTGAGCCCCTGGCAGCCACGTTTGAAGGGCGGATTATGTCTGCCCAACTCCGGTGCCCCCCGGTCTTAGTGAGAGACAAAGGGAAATCCGAGGCAGGATGATAACAAGAGGACCTCTGACTGACAACAGGCCAGGGGCAACAAGCTAACTAACAAAAACAGAAGTATGTGCGGAAACCCGCCAGGGAAAAGGACAACCAAAATCCACTTGTCCAATACTCGTACCCAGCACCGCCGGATACCAGAGTGGACCTGTGGAAGCGGAACCGTCCGCAAAATGCTCCAAAACACAAATAATAAATGATAAAGCGGACAAGCCGCAACACACGGCAAGGCCGCGACTCACGAACACCACTGGATGTTATATGGTGATTAGTCAGGACTCCAGGAATAAGATGACAAACTTCCGAGTTCAGGACTTCCGAATACTGGAATGACCGGATACAGCAAGACTGGAACAGACTCTCAGCAAACAGAAACAGCATGCAGGAAGCTATTACCGGCGTCTGTGAGAAGCCCTGGGAGTGTATTTAACAAGGAGTCCTCCAATCAGCTGCCAAAAGGCTGATTAGAATAAATGCCGTGCAGCTGCCTTGCTGCAAGGCCAGAGAGCAGGAGAATACATTAACTCTTAAAGCCTAGCAACGGGGAACACGGTCCGCCAGTGGCGTCCCTGTTGCTAGGGTCCGTGCGGCTCAGCGCGCCCGGCGTCCAGCGTTGCCAGGGAGCCGGCGGCTGTCCGCGTACGGCGTCCCTGGTTGCTAGGCGCCGGGCCGCACCGACGAGCGGACCCCGGCGCCTAACAGCTGGGGTCCACTTCTGTACCATGGGGTTATACCAAAGCTCCAGTACGGGCGGGAGAGTGCGGATGACTCTGCAGCACGATTGACCAAACTTGAGGTTTTTATCGGCCAAGGTATCAAACTTGTAAACTTAGCAAAAGTGTTTGACCCTGACCAAGTAGCTGCTAGGCAAAGTTGTAACGCCGAGACCCCCCGGGCAGCCGCCCAGAACGAGCCCACCTTTCTAGTAGAATGGGCATTTACCGATTCCGCTATCGGTAGTCCAGCCGTGGAATGAGCATGCTGAATCGTACCACAGATCCAGAGTGCAATGGTATGCTTAGAAGCAGGACACCCAAACTTATTGGGCGCATATAGGACAAACAGAGCCTCTGTTTTCCTAATCCGAGCCGATCTGGTGACATAAACCTTCAAAGCTCTGACCACATCCAGAGACATTGACTCAGCTAAGGTGTCAGTAGCCACTGGCACCACAATAGATTGGTTCATGTGGAAGGAGGAAACCACCTTCGGCAGAAATTGCTGACGAGTCTTCAACTCTGCTCTATCTTCATGGAAGATCAAATAAAATCTCTTGTGAGACCAGGCCGCTAACTCAGACACCTGCCCTGCGGATGCCAAGGCCAACAGAATGGCCACTTTACAAGTGAGGAATTTCAACTCCACCTTCTGTGAAGGTTCAAACCAATGTGATTGAAGGAACCACAACACCACGTTAAGGTCCCTTGGTGCCACTGGAGGCACAAATGGAGGTTGGATGTGCAAAACTCCTTTCACGAAGGACTGAACTTCTGGAAAGGAAGCCAATTGTTTCTGAAAGAAAACTGATAAGGCTGAAATCTGTACCTTAATTGAGCCAAATTTTAGGCCCGCATCCACACCTGCCTGTAGAAAATGTCCTAGCTGAAGCTCTTCCATTGGAGCCATCTTGGATTCACACCAAAAAACATATTTTCTCCAAATACGGTGGTAATGTTTTGACGTTACTCCTTTCCTGGCCTGAATAAGTGTGGGAAGGACTTCTCTGGGAATACCCTTTCGGGCTAGGATCCGGCGTTCAACAGCCATGCCATCAAACGTAGCAGCGGCAAGTCTTCATACACGCACGGCCCCTGCGCAAAGGAAGAGGCCAGGGATCTCCTATGAGTAATTCCTGAAGATCTGGATACCAAGCCCTCCTTGGCCAGTCTGGGATAATGAGGATTGCTTGAATCTTTGTTCTTCTTATGATCTTTAGAACTGTTGGAATGAGAGAAAGTGGAGGGAATACATACACCGACTGAAACACCCACGGTGTCACCAGTGCATCCACTGCTATTGCTTGAGGGTCCCTCGACCTGGAACAATATCTCTGAAGCTTCTTGTTGAGACGAGATGCCATCACGTCTACTTGAGGAAACTCCCCAACGACTTGTCACCTCTGCGAAGACTTCTTGGTGGAGGCCCCACTCTCCTGGATGGAGATCTGGTCTGCTGAGGAAGTCTGCTTCCCAGTTGCCTGACTGTTTACGTACGCTACTGCTGTTACATTGTCCAACTGGATCTGTATGGGTAGATCTTGAAGATGTTCCGCTTGTAGAAGGTCGTTGTAAATGGCTCTTAACTCCAGAACGTTTATGTGAAGACAAGTGTCAAAGTCGGAAAAATATCATGCTACACGTTGCCATATATTCACCCCATGCGCTTGCCCGCTGCACATTCTCTCCCGTGCGTGCGCATATTCGCAGTTGCGTGCCGGCGCCTCCACGGCCGTGCGCTCGGGCGCGTGGTATGTGCATTTACGGTAGAGTTTGTGTGCGTCTAGCGGGCGACTCAATCGTTACATAACAAATCCAAATAGTATGTTTTATAGGTAATGTTCCCCTTAATAATAACTGTAAGTTTGTTTAATATGACTGGTTCATGGACTTGGGAATCCCTCTTTTCATGATACAAAGGGTCTGACAAAGGTTGAACAGTGGTGTCTGGTACCTAACCGAAGAGTATTTTATTAGTAACAAACCGGTGTTGGTTAGGTAAAGATTAATCGCTCCTGCGTATAGTTATGTCTATTAGTAGTTTCTGGACATTTACTATATTTGCGTTTCATTATCCATGCGGCGGGAATCCTGAGATTCCCTTACACCTGAGCAGTTTGTAATAGTCACAGCCCACCTGTTCAAATCCACCTATGACCTTTTGTTACAGTGCAGAGAGACATTCCTGTGTCCAATGAACAAAAAGATTGTAGGGCCCTTTGTAGTGTACTGTATGTTGTGTATATAAAGGCCACTATCCCCAGACCGACCAGTACTCTCTCTCATCAACATTTATCTCTGATAATTGGAGGACTGGATCCGGTTGCGCTGGCGAGTGTTCCCCGTATGGTATGTTTCTCTGTGGCCACTTTGTTACCCATTCAATGTTAGCCATTCATTCTTAGTCTATGTATTTGTGTTTGCGATTGTGCCGCTATAGTATATTCATGTGTAGTTATTCTGTTAGATATTAATGTTAGCCTGTAGTGTATGAAATGTTAACTGTGTTTCCCCTTTTGATATAACTAATCTCGTTAGTAAAGGTTTTGGAGCCTTAGCAAGGTATTGTGTGTTTATTACATTGCTGAGGGTATTCGGAGCGTCTCAATCGCTCAAGCAGCTTTTGAAATAACAAGGTTAAGCAGCGTTATATCTTTACAGTATCTCAACACTAAGAATTATAGTATAATCATACTCTGTGTAAGGTTAAAAAGGTTATCATCTGTGTATACGCTCGCTGTGTGTATTCCGTACACCCAGCGCAGCGTGTGTACGTAACTTGCGTACAATGTGCGAGGTCTTCATACGCAAATAGCGTACGGAGTGCGTAGCACGTGCACGAGGTTCAGCGGCCATTACGGCTTCACGATATACAGTAAATAGCTTGTGTTATAAGGTATAGAATCAGCTTTATCAATTGGGGCCTCGTACGTCCTCCACACATCCACACTAGCGAACACAGACTTTATCTGTCAGCAAAGGGCGGGAAAGCAGTATCCTTTCGTATCCGTATTGGTGGTGAGGGATACAGTGGTGCTGACTAGATAAGCGTCTGTTACGCTACGCTGTAGGGGTGCTGGTGGAATCCAGAACCGGAAGGTAAGAACAATACGCTATTGTCTTTTAAAACTGTTTATTTCTGTTTTGCGTACACACGCACGCACGCACCTGCATTTCTTTTAATTTGTATATTGTTGCATCTCATTCTCTTGTTGCCATTAGAATCGATTATTAGACACGTGCTCAGGAAATCTGGTGCTATTTAGTTGAGATTATAAAGGATAATTTTTAAGGGAATAATTGTAAAGGACACGCACACAGCATAGCAGATACTGTGTGGTGTACGGAAAGCGATTACAGTTGAACATCGTTTACATTTATAGAAGCGTGTTAGTTGTGTCGCTGTGGGCATATCTGAACTTTGTGCATACGTGTCTCGGGCAAAGTGCGCAACGGAGCGTACAGATACGCCCATTGAGACTCAAATCACACAATAACATTGTTTTAGTGTGGGCGGTATAGTATAGCCACCTAATAATAGCACAGGTTTGTTCAGTTTCCAAAAAGTTTAGTTAAAAGAGAACCTTTTTCTATTGCAAAACCCAGGGATTGGACTACTGCCTGTATGAAAGAAATTTCTGTACAGAAAGATTAGAGTGTATATGAATGAACAGGAGTGAGTGTGGAAATAAAGGTATTATTTTGTGAACCCAGAAATCGGGATCCCGTCGGAGACCACATCAGGTGAGTGGACACTTGGTGGCGTGGAACTGGCTTGCCCGCGTTAACATTATATAAGGTAAAAGGAGCAAGTAGTATCCGCAGACAAAAGGACTGCGAAGGTTTAAGCGCAGCCCGGGGGGTTTTGCGTAGTACCCATATAGACACAAGTTGAGCTCCGGCTGAAGGTTTTTCAGCCTAAACAACAGATTCTGTTGGTCGTACAGCGTATAAATATTAAGTTACTTTTGCGCAGTGCGACTGTACCGCACGTAATTGTGTGCATTAGTTTGTTACCTTGATACCCATTAAAATTTTACTGTGGGATCATAAACGCTATTTGTACATTCTAACGTGATTTGTGTAGGTTTTTGTTATTTTAAGGGAGTTTAGATGTTCACTCAGGAAATCTCCAACAACCAATACTTACTGGGGGAGGGTAGCATGCTCCCACACGCCTCAGTAAATAGAGGTTACAAAAAGATCCCGCGAATTGGGTACGACCAGTGGTGGGCACATTGCTGGAACTCGTACTGGCCAATTGGGGCGTAAAGTGAGTGAAGGCACTAGTTGAACTTTCACCGTCGCCTTACCGCGGGCAACTTGGTTTGTTTTGCTAGAATTCGCTGAGTGTTATGCACACCAGTGCCTGCAGGAAAGTACTGGTGTTTGAACTGTTATGCAAAACAAATGGACTCACAGACAGACTGGGGAATATGACATAACGTACACAGAAGGTGATAGGGTAACAAAATACACACAAAGTGAACAGAGAAGCCCAGAGGCTAAGGAACTGGGTATCTCCCTTGTATTAGAAATGCTCAGATGGGAAAAGCAAGATGTTGTGTTTTAATACGTAGAGAACCCGAAATGCTGTTGCTAAGGGCAACAGCAAAACCCTAAAGGGTTACCAACGGGTGTGGCAGTAAACTCCTTGGTCAGAGATGGAATGATAGACACAAGGAGAGTCTCCACAATCCTAATTCTCACTTGCAGTGCACAGGTTCAGCTTACTGCCACTAAACTGACCCCTGACACCTAGCACAGTGAGACAGGATTAGACAGGCAAGTCTTAGAATACAGCCGCAAACTTGCTAAGTTCACAGAGTAGTAACAGAACCCCAGCAAGCTAAATGACTGACTCCAGTCTTACTGCTAGGTCTGGATTTGGCAGAGTGTAATACCAAATCCCCAGGCCTATTTGCGGTAAGCAACAAACAAATACAAAGCTACACAGTACTGGTTAACTTTCAGGAACTGACTAACCAACAAAGATTCAGGAGCATCTGCTTAACCTGAAAAGAGGCCTTATAAAGCAGGTGCTGTCCACGCCCCACTCAGACCTCACAGACTGTGAGCACAAAAACCAGCACCGGATCCCCTGCCGTGCACAGAGCCTGTAACCACTGCACAGCAAAAGACCCAAACCGGAGTATCAGCTGCGCTCAGGTTACTCCGCTAGCACTTGTCTCCCGGTTGCCATGACGACGTGGCAGCACAGGGCAGGAGACCCTAACACTGAGACAGCAATATCTGCAAACGATGGGGGCCAGTTGCTCAAAGAAGGGACGTCCAACAAGGGTTCACGTTGGTATTTGTTGGCCCAAAGGGTCAGCACGGTATATAATGTGTGAAAAATACAGATCACACACACAGGTATTATGCAAAGAATGGGAACGAATGACAGAGGATGATGGGGAGCAGTTTCCCCGGGTAGGCAGTTTGAACCCTGAGGTATTGCAAAACCTAAGAAAAAGGATAGGTCTAATAAAATCTGCAAAGCAGAGGATTAGACATTATGATTGTTTACAGATATGGCAACAGGAAAGTGAAATACAACAGGAATTAGCTCAGAAAGCAAATTCAAATCATGGTAGAAGTCTGATAGCAACGGCACCACCACCGTATATAGTAGGGGACAAAGTGGCTGCAGAGAATGGCATGCGGGTGTACGATAAGGGTGCACTTAACCAATGTAGTAGTGATAAGATTAAGATAAAAGTTAATGCAAATGTTGATACCAATGCTAACCCATGCAAGTTGTATCCCATTTTAAACTTCCCCCAGGAATGCGACCAGGAAGATGAGCCCACTACGATTTCAGCTCTCTCTCTAGCGGCCACCATAAACGATACTCCAGTGGGCACGGCCCAACCAGTAAGAGTGGTATCAAGGGCCCATAGTTCAGGGACAGGTGAGGTTGTGTCTAAAGGTAAGTACGGCACTGTACAATATGCTGAAACTGTTGCACCACCGTAGAATCAACCCAGAGTGAAGTAATTAATCTTAATCCTGTTAGAGTGATAGCGGTCCCCAATGGGAAGACCGACACAAGTGGGGTCACACCCATCAGGAATATTGCAATGCACTGTCCCTGGTCCCGAGCAGAATTAAGAACAATTTTGTCTGAATTTCCTGATCCCAGAAAAGATTTAGCCGCATGTTAGAGGTTCATTAAGGACCTGGGTAACTCCACTGAACCTAACAAAGATTGGCGGACACTACTGCGGGCATGACTGCCCTCCAGTATTGACCCTGTAAATTTATAGCTGACTGTAAATTAGATGAAGAGGTACCCCTTACGGATGAGTATAATCAAGATAATGTAACCAGAATCAATCTGCAGTTGGGAGTATATTTCCCAGCTTGTGGTAAAATGGAACAAAATTTTCTCCATCAAACAAATGGAAGGGGAAACTGCCTCTGACTATTTCCACCGGGCACTGGAGGAAATGGCTAAATATACTGGGATCATGGACATTGAGGCAAATGTACACCATAGAGAGGTAGAGGTGTCCGTCTTGATGGACGGTTTAAAGGAGGTATTAAGAAATAGGGTACAAACTACTCAACCTAACTGGAGAGGTATGTCGGTGGCCGCCTTAAGAGAGACTGCTGTTGGACACGACAGGAACATCACAAGACGCAGGGAGTCACAGGGTGATAAACTGATGGCTATAAGTATCCAAGCCCTTACAACAAGGCCGCCTCAGTCTAAATTTCAGACCCCTGGTGGTAAGCCGCATATGGTAAAATGTTACAATTGTAACAGGGAAGGACATTTTGCACGTAACTGCACCAGTACCTCACACAATACATATAAAAACTCTAGAGTCTAGACAACGACATGACATACGAGATTGGGATCAAGGATCGCAGAGACGGAGTTATGAGCCACACGCAGGGGAAACAAGAAGGTATCCCCCAAGAAGAGACTGACAAGTCTCTGGTAGTTCCCATTTACCCCCTTCACAGGTAATAGCTGCCAGTGCGATGCAGGGAGGTCACCACGCACCATAGGCGTGGGGCCACACCTGTAATCTGCAGCCAGTGAAATTAATTGCGAGCCTTGGAAGTGAGCCAGAGGTCACAATTGATGTAGCTGGAAAATCTCTAAATTTCCTTGTAGATACGGGGGCGGCCAAGTCAGTGATAAATTCGACGGCATGAGAACCACTGGTAAAACAATTCCAGACATGGGAGTAACAGGAGTAGTACGACAATATCCTTTAAGCAAACCAGCAGAGATTACGATAGGGCCTTTGCATACCAAGCATTCTTTTCTGCTGGCTGCATCGGCTCCGACTAAGCTCCTAGGAAGAGATTTACTGTGCAAAATGGGATGCGTCATATATTGTACTCCTGAAGGTGTGTTCTTGGACATACCCGAAAACCACGCTCAGGAAGCACAAGATATGCTAGACTCCCCAACAAGATTAATGTCACACACTGTTATTGTAAATAGGTGTCCGTCCAAGGTAGAAGAAATGACTTCCCAGATACCGGAGTCACTTTGGACCAAGGATGGACAAGACACTGGATTAATGGCAAACATAGCCCCAGTAGTTGTGCAAGTAAAAGATGGTAGGATAGCTCCAAAAATCCTACAATACCCCCTGAAGCCAGAGGTGGAGTTAGGAGTTTACCCTGTAATAGAGCGCTTGCTACAACAGGGCATTCTGGTAAGGACGTCCAGCACTGCCAATAGTCCCATCTTCCCTGTTAAAAAGAGTGGGGGGAGGGGTTACAGATTAGTGCAGGATCTAAGGGGGATCAACAAAATAGTTGAGAGTCAATTCCCTGTAGTGCCAAAGCCAGCTGTTATCCTTATGCAAATCCCTCCCACTGCCAAATTTTTCACTGTAATTGACCTCTGCTCCGCATTCTTCTCGGTACCTCTGCACCCTGACAGTCAATACTTATTCGCATTTACATACAGAGGAGTTCAATACACCTGGACTCGCTTACCACAAGGTTTCATTGACAGTCCAATTATTTTTTCACAGGCCTTGCATGACTGTTTACAGTCTTTCCAACCTGAGAGTGGATCAATATTGATACAGTATGTGGATGATTTACTGCTGTGCTCAGATTCACTGGAAGCATCCCTGAAAGATCCCTGAAACAACTCCTGTTTCATCTTTCAGACACCGGACACAAGGTTTCCAAAGATAAGTTACAATTATGCCAGACCAGGGTGAAGTATTTGGGACACTGTCTGACACAAGGACTGAGACACCTTACAGCTGAAAGAATTCAAGCAATTCGTGACATGACCCTGCCACAAACCCAGCAACAGATCAGAACGTTTTTAGGAATGTGTGGGTATTGCTGTAACTGGATCCCAGGTTTTTCCATTCTAGCATTACCTTTGCAGGAGATGGTCTCATCGAGCAAACATGATCGGATTTCGCACACAGACGAGTCTGAGATGGCATTTGAGAGACTTAAACAGTGCCTAACGCAGGCACCGGCATTAGGTATGCCAGACTATGGGAAACCCTTTGAGCTGTACGGAACAGAGAGTGCTGGGTGCGCGGCAGGTGTTTTAACCTAAAAGCATGGTGATGCCAGCAGGCCGGTAGCTTACTATAGCGCTCAGCTAGATACGGTAGCGCAATCCCTCCCCACATGTTTGCGATGTGTTGCAGCAATAGCATTGCTAGTTACGAAAAGCGAAGATGTAGTGCTAGGACACAACCTCACAATTCATACGCCACATGCAGTGTCAGCCTTGCTGAATTCTGCCCAAACCAGACACGTCTCATCAGCACGGTTTACAAGATGGGAATTGGCATTAATGGCCCCGGGAAACATTACTATAAAGAGATGCAGCGCACTAAATCCTGCAACATATCTTCCAGGTGTGCCTGGACAGCACCAAAGGGTGGAGGATGAGAGTGATGGTGAAGGAGGATTTAGTACAGGAGATGACACGCATGATTGTATGGAATATTTGACCCAAAATTTCACGGCAAGGCCTGACATCAGTGACAACCCACTGGAAGATGTAGATTTTACTTTCTACACTGACGGTAGTTGTCACAGACAGACAGACTCGGGAGACTTGTGTACTGGATACGCAGTCGTAGATGACCAAAGTACCATAGAAGCAGAACCGCTAGGCCCACCACACTCAGCACAAGTTACTGAACTGGTTGCCCTAACCAGAGCATGCGAATTGGCTAAGGGAAAGTCAGCCAATATCTACACAGATTCTAGGTACGCCTTCGGAGTAGTCCATGATTTCGGGGCCCTATGGCGCCTTAGAAATTTCATGACGGCAGCTGGCACACCCGTAGCGCATGCAGCCCACATCAAAATACTTCTAACAGCGATACAGGAACCCGGCAGAGTGGCTGTTATCAAGTGTAAAGCTCACACATATAGCCAAGACCCGGTATCACTTGGTAACAGCCGAGCAGACGAAGCTGCTAAATCAGCAGCCGGTACCCCCAGACAGACAGAAATCACACAACTGATGGTATTTAATACTGTAAACACACAGAAATTGTGTGAAATGCAAAACTTGTGTTCCCCACAGGAAAAGGCAGTTTGGAGGTCAAAAGGATATGGCCAGGAGTCCTCAGGACTCTGGACAGATGGACAGGGTAAGCCAGTGGCACCCAGAGCATACCTTCCAAGTCTAGCGGAAGCGGCACATGGGCTGACTCATCTAGGCAAAGAAGGAATGTGTAAGTTGGTAAGAGCTTATTGGTGCGCCCCAGGATTTTCTTCCCATGCGGGTAAAAGAGCAATGACATGTCTCACCTGCTTGAGGAAGAATATCGGAAAGGCAATACCGACAGAGCCATCCCATATCCCTCCGACAGATGACCCTTTTCAGGTAATACAAATTGATTTCATACAATTGCCACCTTGTAGAAATGTAAAGTATGTATTGGTCTGTATTGATGTGTTCTCAAATTGGGTTGAAGCATTTCCCGCGGCCACAAATACCGCTGTGTTTACTGCAAAGAAAATTGTGCAGGAATTTGTGTGTAGGTATGGTATCCCTAGAATCATTGAGAGTGATAGGGGTACCCATTTTACAGGTGAAGTCTTTCAAACAATGTGTAAGTTGATGGGAATTAATAGTAAGCTGCACACTCCGTACCGCCCCCAGGCGAGTGCGAAGGTGGAAAGAGTAAACAGCACTATTAAAAATAAATTGAGCAAGGTAATGACTGAAACAGGACTGTTATGGCCTGAGTCTTTGCCAATCGTATTATACAGCATCAGAACCACTCCCAGGTCCCCTCTTAATGTCTCCTTTTGAAATTCTGTTTGGTCGACAACCCCATGTTATGATTAACCCCCAGGATGATTTGAAATGTAACAATGAAGTAACCGTAAAGTACTTGGTTAAAATGAGTAAGCAATTGAGGAATCAGAATGATAATCTAAAGTTGGTGATTCCTGATTTGCCAGACAGTAATTGTCATGACATTAAACCTGGGGATTATGTAATGATACGGAATTTTCTACGCTCAGGTTGCCTTATTGACAGATGGGAAGGACCATATCAAGTCTTATTGACTAGCACTACTGCATTGAAGGTTGCCGAGAGGGAGACTTGGGTCCATTCGTCTCATTGTAAAAAGGTTGCTGACCCAGAGAGGTCCCGTGATAAAGAACAGACGGTAGAGGTTGTATCACTAGAGTGTCTATTCAGGGAAGATTGAGACGGCACCTGAGCGCTGAGAATAATAAGATCGGAGGCGTTGTCGAGCTAGATTTCTTTTTCCCGTTTATTGTTTTC
This sequence comes from Pseudophryne corroboree, assembly GCF_028390025.1. Classification (NCBI taxonomy): domain Eukaryota; kingdom Metazoa; phylum Chordata; class Amphibia; order Anura; family Myobatrachidae; genus Pseudophryne; species Pseudophryne corroboree. Next base: position 14,454,197 of record NC_086446.1, read on the forward strand.
TCCAGTTCCCACCTCCCTCCTATTTCCCTTCCCCCTTTTCATTTTTCTCCTTTTACTCCTCTAAGATGGACTTGCCTCGAGAGTCTGTGATCCGGATTTTCCTGTTGACCATGATGTTGACCAGAGCAGTCTGTTTCGGTGAGAGTACCATGGAGGTCGAGAAAGGATCTGGAATGGGTTCTGATGACCAGGATGGAGGCGTAAATTTCCAAGAACAACATAATCACAGAGTAAAGGCGAGTATCAGAAAACGATCTGATAGCATTGACAATAGAAGGAATTGTGAAGGATTGTTAGCTGAAGAGAACTGCATATGTAGGCACTGTGACAATATAGTTGAGGATGGGTGCATCAAGAAATGTCAGTCCAGTTTTAATATCCACATGGACCGGCATCCATTGGGTGACTATCACTCCTTAGTGGGTAAAGTGTTAAATCAGACAGACTGTTGGGTGTGCTCTCAAGTACCTCAAGGTCATAGCAAATCAGGACTAGTACCATTCCCTTTAACTGTAGGAGAGGTACTTGAGCTAAGTGGTGGGAGGCCGGTGGACAAGAGGTTTAATATCTCTAGTCCTCCTAGTTTGAAGCTCCACCAATATCATGTGGATAGGTCCCTAGTGTGCTTTAACATTTCCAATCCCCGAAAGCCGGGAAATTGGGAAGTGTCATGGAGTAATCAAACCATGACATTTTCACACAGAGCCGACAGATTGCCTATAGACACAGAACTTATACGCCAGATAGCCGACCATGGAAGATTTTTCCGGTATAGGTACACTTTAGAAAGTAGGACCATGCAAGTTGGAGAAGTATCACCAGGATACTGTGCACATGTCGTACAAACAGATACGTGTACTAAACAGATGGGAGAATTAGGGTTAGGAGATTTCACATGTCATACTCCGTCCCATATGTTCTCCCCGATGATGCATATTTCATATGCGGGAGGAAGGCGTATAAGTGGCTTGCCCCAAACTCAGAAGGATTATGTTACATTGGAAAAGTACTGCCTGAAGTAATGACTGTATCCCATAGTAAAATGAAAGATATTCACCGTAGTGCCCAAGCTCCCTATACTCACACTCATTACGAGCACATCGTTAAACGGCACCTGATAGAAAGAACAGAGCATCCGGCCTCTGACCTGATCCATGAATCCACCGGGATTCAAGTCCTACTCGCGTTAGATATCACTCGTACCGCCAGAGGAGTGTTAAACTATAGATATATATCTGTGCTTGCAAATTTATTAGACAATATCACCGAAATGTATGACGACACATTCAGGTATACGGGGAGAGAGTTACAAGCCTACAAAACAGAACTGGTTAAGCATAGGATGATTCTCAATTACCTCACAGCTGTGACAGGTGGGTATTGTGTTACCCTAGCAACTCAATATGGAATAAAGTGCTGCACGTACATTACAAACAGCACAGAGGACCCGGCCGAGGTCATAGACCAAAAGATGGATGACATTTTGCAATTGAAGTTGGAGTTCCGAAGGAGACACAATCTCACTCTCGCTGCTGTGGGTAATGAGCTGACCGGTTGCGTGTCCTGGTTGAACCCACAAAATTGGTTCTCGGGTTTAGGAGAATGGGCCCAAGGTATTATCATGGATGTAGGGAAATTTCTCTTGTGTATTCTGGGAATCGTCATATTGGTTGGTCTGATATTTAGATGCGTTCGGATTTTAACGAAGTGTAAAGGTAATACCAGAGTGATGAGTCTGAGGAGCGTTGACACTATAATAACAACAACTAATTTGATTTATGACCCAACGATAGAGACAATGTTGTGATGAAAATGTGATTCCACGGTCCGTTTCTTTCACCCGTTTCTCCTTTGTTTTCCTCCAAGGTACAAAGACATCCGCTTGGAAGAAGAATTTGACAACCTCTCTTATACAGACCATTGATGGACCATACCACAGACCCCCAATATCCCTAGTGACTTTAAATTCTTACGAAAGCCCAAATACTTTAGTGACTGTAATTTTCTGGACAATGGAAAAGCTTTTGTCGCCATTTATAGCAAAAGCATTGAGAGACATCAGACAACATGTACATCAAGACAAGACCTCAATCGGCGAATGTATACTAAACTCACATAGTTTATGTCTGCATTTATAATAATTGCTTCTTATCTTCACCTCTACAACCTTCAGGTAATGACACACATAGTCGATAGGGAATATAGACACAGATATCAGCACTCACATATCCCCCCATTCATGTATCATCAACTAAATGTGCTCCCCATTTGTTGCAACCAAAAGCCGAAAAGAGCTCGGTAAAGTTTGACAGCCCATCCACAGACCCTTAATACGGGATAAGAAGGATTCAAATGTATACTTTGCAATACCTCGAAGCTTGATTTAAAACACGTACGGCACGATGATACATGAACCCCTCAAACATGGATTCATACACACATGCTTCTACTATCTCACTAGGTCATACCCTTTTCCCACCTTCTCCTCTCCTCCCTTTACCCAATCATAAAAATGTATTTACATGATGACATATTTTTTCTTTTTGAACTGTTTTAGGAAGTGGCAGTTATTGATGTCTGCCAAAGGGTAGACTGTCAAAGTCGGAAAAATATCATGCTACACGTTGCCATATATTCACCCCATGCGCTTGCCCGCTGCACATGCACATTCTCTCCCGTGCGTGCGCATATTCGCAGTTGCGTGCCGGCACCTCCACGGCCATGCGCGTGGTATGTGCATTTACGATAGAGTTTGTGTGCGTCTAGCGGGCGACTCAATCGTTACATAACAAATCCAAATAGTATGTTTTATAGGTAATGTTCCCCTTAATAATAACTGTAAGTTTGTTTAATATGACTGGTTCATGGACTTGGGAATCCCTCTTTTCATGATACAAAGGGTCTGACAAAGGTTGAACAGTGGTGTCTGGTACCTAACCGAAGAGTATTTTATTAGTAACAATCCGGTGTTGGTTAGGTAAAGATTAATCGCTCCTGCGTATAGTTATATCTATTAGTAGTTTCTGGACATTTACTATATTTGCGGTTCATTATCCATGCGGCGGGAATCCTGAGATTCCCTCCCACCTGAGCAGTTTGTAATAGTCACAGCCCACCTGTTCAAATCCACCTATGACCTTTTGTTACAGTGCAGAGAGACATTCCTGTGTCCAATGAACAATAAGATTGTAGGGCCCTTTGTAGTGTACTGTATGTTGTGTATATAAAGGCCACTGTCCCCAGACCGGCCAGTACTCTCTCTCATCAACATTTATCTCTGATAATTGGAGGACTGGATCCGGTTGCGCTGGTGAGTGTTCCCCGTATGGTATGTTTCTCTGTGGCAACTTTGTTACCAATTCAATGTTAGCCATTCATTCTTATCTATGTATTTGTGTTTGCGATTGTGCCGCTATTGTATATTCATGTGTAGTTATTCTGTTAGATATTAATGTTAGCCAGTAGTGTATGAAATGTTAACTGTGTTTCCCCTTTTGGCGTGTGTACGTAACTTGCGTACCACGTGCGAGGTCTTCATACACAAATAGCGTACGGAGTGCGTAGCACGTGCACGAGGTTCAGCGGCCATTACAGCTTCACAATATACAGTAAATAGCTTGTGTTATAAGGTATAGAATCAGCTTTTTTCACAAGACTCCTGACTTGACCACCTTCCTTGGAAGCTTACTCCCTGTGTGATTGCTCCCCAGCCTCGGAGTCTTGCATCCGTGGTCACTAGGACCCAGTCCTGAATCCCGAACCTGCGTCCCTCTAGCAGGTGAGAGCTATGCAGCCACCACAGAAGTGAAATTCTGGCTTTGGATATCAGGATTATCCTCTGGTGCATGTGTAAGTGGGATCCGGACCATTTGTCCAACAGGTCCCACTGGAATACTCTGGCATCGAATCTGCCAAACTATATGGCCTCGTAGGCCACTACCATCTTTCCCAACAACCGAATGCTTTGATGTATCGACACTCTTGCTGGTTTCTCTGTAGTTCTGTGTCCAGTATCATTCCCAGAAATGACAATCTTGCTGTCGGTATCAACTGAGACTTTGGAAAGTTTATGATCCAACCGTGTTGTTGAAGTACAGTCAGGGAGAGTGCAATGTTCTGCACCAATCTGTCCTTGGATCTTGTCTATATTAGGAGATCGTCCAGGTAAGGAATTATATTGACTCCCTTCTGTCGAAGGAGGTTCATCATCTCCGCCATCACCTTGGTGAAAAACTCTTGGTGCCGTGGAGAGACCAAACGGCAACGTCTGAAATTGAAATTGGTAATGACAATCCTGTATCGCGAATCTCAGATAAGCCTGATGCGCAGGATAAATGGGAACATGTAAGTAGGCATCTATTATGTCCACTGACACCATGAAATCTCGTTTCTCCAGGCTGGAGATCACTGCCCTGAGAGATTCCAACTTGAATTTGAATCCCTTCAGGTAGAAATTTAGGGATTTCAGGTTTAGGATCAGCCTAACTAAGCCGACCGGCTTTGGAACAACGAAGAGGCTTGAATAAGACCTCTCTCCCTGTTGTGACAGGGGAACTAGGATAATGACCTGATCCTGACATAATTTTTGAGTTGCTGTGCTGACTACATCCCTGTCTGGGAGAGAAACTGGTAAGGCCAATTTGAAAAATCGGCATGGGGGAATGTCTAGAAACTCCAGTTTGTACCCGTGGGACACGATTTGTAAAAACCACGGGTCCAGAACAGAATGAACCCAGTACTGACTGAAAATTTTCAGACGTGCTCCCACCGGGGCGGACTCCCGTAAGGGGGCTCCAGCATCATGCAGTAGATTTGGCAGAAGCAGGTGATGATTTCTGCTTCTGTGATCCTGAAGAGGCTGCGGATCCGTTTCCTCTTCCCCTTCCTCTACTCGCCAAGAAAGGGGAACCTTTTCCTCTTTTGTACCTATTGGGCCGAAAGGAGTGCATCTGAGAGTGATGCGTCTTTTTGGATTGTGCAGGAGCATAGGGCAAGAAAGTCGCAGAAACCAAAGCATCTAGGCCGTCACCAAATAAGGCTCTCTTTTATAGGGGAGAGACTCCATATTCTTTTTTGAATCTGCATCAGCATTCCATTGGTGAATCCACAGTGACCTCCTAGCCGAGACCGCCATGGTAGCGGCCCTTGATCCCAAGAGCCCAATATCTCTCGTGGCGCCACGCATGTATGCTGCAGCGTCTTTTATATGACCCAACGGTAGGAGAATCTCATCCTTATCTAGGGTGTCTATCGGATGACAAGTTATCCGACCACTTTTCAATAGCACTACTTACCCATGCTCAGGCAATGGTAGGTCTGAGCAGTGTACCATTGGTCACATAAATAGATTTTCAATGTGTTTTCCAATTTGCAATCCGCCTGCTCCTTAAGGGCCGCTGTCCCAGGTGCGGGGAGAGCCACCTTTTTAGTTAATCGTGACAGGGCTCTGTCCAGAACGGGGGGCGACTCCCACCTTCTCCTGTCCTCTGCCGGGAAGGGATAAACAACCTGAATTCTTTTGGGAATTTGAAATTTCTTTTCAGGGTTTTTCCAGACCCCCTCAAAGAGGGTGTTTAGTTCATGAGAAGGAGGAAAATCTACCTCAACCTTCCTTTCTTTATAAAGGTACACCTTCTTTTCAGGTAAAGAAGGGGTATCGTCAACGTTTAAGACATCCTTTATAGCTACAATCATGTATTGAATGCTCTTAGCTAATTTTGGATCTATTCTGGAAACACTAGGGTCGACACAGGAATTAGAGTCCGTGTCGGTATGAGTGTGAATTATCTGGGCAAATGATCTTTTATGCGACCCCGAGGGGTCTCCTGTGGAACAAAAAGCAGAGCTTTGTAACATCACATCCTCCACAGATTTACTCCAGGTCTGTTTCCCGATATGATTCACACTATCACGCAAATCTTTCACCCATTCAGGTTTAGGTGGTGCCGACAGGGCCACCACATTACAATACTGTGTCCCTAGTATAGCTTCCTCCGGGGAAGAGCACTCTGCCTCAGACATGTCACACACGTGTACCAAACACTCCACAGACACCCAGGCTTATAGGGGACAGACCCACAGTAAAATCTGTCAGAGGGACACAGAGAGGATTTACCAGCTCACAACCCAGCGCCAGTAACACAGAGCCTGTGAAAACAATAGTGCCCACAGACATGCAGCGCTTTTATCATATAATAATAATAAATACAAAGCACCAATTTGCACTGTGCCCCCCCCCCCCGTTTTGCACCCTGATACTTTCAGTAGTGAAGGAATGACCAGCGTTCTCTGAGAGAAAAATGGCGCTGAGTAATGTGCTGGCTGACTGAGGAAGAAGCCCCGCCCCGGGAATGGCGCTCTTCTCTCCAGTCCGTTTTACAGAATATTTATACTGGCGGGGGTAGGACTGTGCCACCGCACTATATGTCCCCTAGCTGCCAGTTATTTAAGAGGATTTCATGCTGCTCAGAGTGCCCCCCCCTCCTGCGCCCTGCCGTGCCTGCGTGGTACCTCTATCAGCCGTCACACTGGAAAAGAGTCTTCTTTTCTTCTAATACTCACCTGTCTTCTGACTTCTGGCTCTGTAAGGGGGGGTGATGGCAGGCTGTGGGAGTGACCATCTAGGCGCACCCAGCGTTCAGTACCCTTCAGGAGCTATTGGTGTCCTGTCAGCCAGAAGCAGAGCCATTAAACTCTCAAGAAGTTGGTTCCTACTTCTCCCTCCTAAGTCCCACGAAGCAGTGAGACTGTTGTCAGCAGGTCACCCTGAAAATAAAAAACCTAATAAAGTCTTTCAGAGAAACTCTAGTAGTGCATCCAGTCTGCCTGGGCAATTTTTTTAAACTGAGGTCTCGAGGAGGGGTATAGAGGGAGGAGCCAGTTCACACCCTTAAAAAGTCATAAAGTGCCCATGGCTCCTGCGGAACCGTCTATACCCCATGGTACTGAAGTGGACCCCAGCATCCTCTAGGACGTATGAGAAAACAACAACAGGACACCACAGGCCGCTCTTCTTGTATAATGATACTAACAGGACACCAACAGGCTGCTCACCCTGTATAATAATAATAACAGGACACCACAGGCTGCTCTCCCTGTATAATAATAATAACAACAGGACTCCACAGTCCGATCCACCTATATAATAATAATAATAATAATAATAATAATAATAATAATAATAATAATATTATTATTATTATCATTATCAACAACAACAACAACAACAACAACGACACCACAGTCTGCTCCCCCTGTATACTACTACGAACAGGACACCACAGGCTGCTCCCCCTGTATAATACTACTAACAGGACACCATAGGCTGCTCCCCTTGTATAATAATACTAACAGGACACCACAGGCTGCTACCCCTGTATAATAATAAGGAGATTTATGGTAAGAACTTACCTTTGTTAAATCTCTTTCTGCGAGGTACACTGGATTCCACAGGGAATAACATCGGGGTGTAGAGTTGGATCTTGATCCAAGGCACCAACAGGCTAAAAGCTTTGACTGTTCCCAAGATGCATAGCGCCGCCTCCTATATAACCCCACCTCCATGCTCAGGAGCTCAGTTTTGTTAACCAGTCCAATGTAGTAGCAGGTAAAAGTGACAACAGTTAGTAGCCACAAACATCACATTCTCACAACAGGAGAAGGTATCAGCGGCTAATGCAATACCAACCTAAAGAAGCTAAGTGCGTCAGGGTGGGCGCCCTGTGGAATCCAGTGTACCTCGCAGAAAGAGATTTAACAAAGGTAAGTTCTTATCATAAATCTCCTTATTATTATACAGGGGTAGCAGCCTGTGGTGTCCTGTTAGTATTATTATACAAGGGGAGCAGCCTATGGTGTCCTGTCAGTGGCGGTTCTTGCCACGGGCAAGCAGGACTTTTGCCCGGGGCGCCGCCTTCCGGAGGGCGCTGGCGCCATCCGGAGGGCGCCGCACCGTGGCAAGATCCGCCACTGCTGCCCGCTGTGTCCCCCGTCCGCTGCCGTCCCTGTCGTCTCCTGTGAAGGGAACTAGACGCTATGCGTCTAGTTTCCCTTCGTGGAGAGTAACTGCTGAGCGGTGCGCGATGACGTCATCGCGCACCGCACAGCAAAGGTCCTCTCCACGAAGGGAACTAGACGCATAGCGTCTAGTTTCTCTTCGTGGAAAGGACCTTTTGCTGTGCAGTGCGCGATGACGTCATCGCGCACCGCTCAGCATTCAAGCGGCGCTTTCAATGTACAGGGGGCGTGACTCACCACGCCCCCTGTATTAGGCCACGCCCCTTCCCTGCCCGGGGCGCTCTGCGCCCTTGAACCGGCCCTGTGTCCTGTTAGTAGTATACTTGGCCACTAGGAGTTGAAATACTTCTGGATGGAGGCTCCACTCTCCGGTGTGAACGTCCTCACAACTGAGTAAGTCCACTTCCCAGTTGAGGACCCCCGGAATGAATATTGTCGATATGGCTGGCAGATGGCGTTCCGCCCATTGAAGAATCTTTGACACTTCCATCATTGCCATGCGGCATCGAGTGCTGCCTTGATGAATTATGTACTTGAACAGGCCTGTTCTGTACCAGATGCTGGGCCAGTTTCAGAGCATTGAACACCCGCAACTCCAGAATGTTTATTGGGAGGAGAGACTCCTTCCTGGTCCACCAACCCTGGAGAGAGTGTTGCTCCAACACCGCGCCCCAACCCTTCAGACTGGCATCAGTCGTCAGAAGTACCCAGTTGGAGATCCAGAAGGGACAATCCCTGCTCAACCGTTGGTCCTGTAGCCACCAGGCCAGGGACAGAAGGACCTCCGGAGACAAGGATATCATTTGAGACCTGATTCGGTGAGGCAGGCCGTCCCATTTGGCAAGAACCAGTTTCTGTAGAGGGCGGGAAAGAAATGGACCGTACTCCACCATGTCGAAAGCCGACACCATGAGGCCTAGTACTTGCATCGCTGAGTTTATCGACACACGTGGGCGAGAGAGGAAGTAATGTATCTTGTCTTGAAGTTTCAGGACTTTTTCCTGTGACAAAAACAACCTCTGGATTTATGTGTCCAACAACGCTCCCAGGTGTACCCTGCTCTGGGCAGGGACCAGGGAGGATTTCTTCCAGTTGATGAGCCAGGATCAGCAAGTTGTCCAGATACGGTAGAATCCTGATGCCCCAACGGCGGAGCGAAGCTATCATAACCGCCATGACTTTGGTCTGACTACGGCCTCTCGATTTTTCACCAAACGGTAAGGCCCAGAATTGGTAATGGAGATTGCCAATAGCAAACCGTAGGTATTGCTGATGTGACATGGCAATAGGGATATGCAGGTAAGCATCCTGAATATTCAGGTTTACCATATAGTCCCCTAGTTCCAGAGCCAGGACAATAGAGCGAAGGGTTTCCATATGAAACTTGGACACCTTCACAAATTTGTTCAATGATTTGAGGTTGAGAATGGGCCGAGAGGAACCATTCGGTTTGGGGACTAGGAACAGCGTTGAATAGTACCCCCTGCCCCTCTAAGCCAGAGGCACAGATTCCACCACTCCGGTGTCCAGGAGGGATTGTACCACCAAGCGTAGAGTAGTTGCCTTCTTCTGAACCAAGGTGATGTCTGTCAGGCAACAGCGAGGAGGGGGACTATTCTTGAAGGAAATAGCGTATCCGCGAGAGACGACTTCCCGCACCCAAGTGTCTGAAGTGGTTTCCAACCACACTTGGGTAAACTGTAGAAGTCGGCCTCCCACCCTAGGATTCCCCAGGAGGAGGCCCGCCCGTCATGCCGCAGGCTTATCAGATTCGGAAGCGGGCTGACGGGCCACCCAGGCACGTTTAGGCTTGGGCTTGGAAGTGAGAGACTGTTTCTGGTACGCCTGACCTTTTGCTTTATCTGGAGGTCGAAAGGAACAAAAGGAAGTACTCTTAGCCTTCGGTGCAGAAGGAGTAGTACTTGGAAGAAATGCCGTTTTAGCAGACACTAATGGGCCCTTCACACTGGCCAATCCGCCGCCGAGCTGCCCGATGGCGGATACGGCCGACGAGCGACCCGGCGGCAGGGGGGTAGAGACGGGGGGAGTGAAGTTTCTTCACTCCCCCCGTCACGCGGCTCCACTAAAGTGCAGGCATATATGGACGAGATCGTCCATATTGGTCTGCATGCACAGCCGACGGGGGACCAGCAATGAACGAGCGCGGGGATGCGTATCGTTCATCGCTGGAGCCTCCACACTGAAAGATATGAACGAGTTCTCGTTCATTTATGAACGAGATCGTTCATATCTTTCAAACAAATCGGCCAGTGCGTAGGGCCTATTAGTAAGCAACAATCTTATTGAGATCCTCACCAAAGAGGATGTCACCTTTGAACGGGAGCACCTCCAGGGTTTTCTTAAGATTCCAGGTCCACTGACCAGGACCCTAACCAAAGAATACGGCGAGCCAAAATGGATGTCGTAGCAGCCTTGGCCACCAGAACGCCAGTATCTGAAGCTGCTTCTTTAATGTAATGAGATGCCGTGACAATATATGAGAGGCATTGTCTGGCATGTTCAGGAAAATGAGAGGGAAACACATCCTCTATTTCCTGAGCCAACGCCTCAATAGATTATGGTCAGAATGAGGTAAAACCAATTTAGTAACCTTCCGACGTTTAAACCTATCTGGTTTCTTAGAGGCAGTGTCACAACTGAGGGCTGAGGCTGAACTAAGAAAGCCTCAGACATAGGGGCTGGCGTGTATGTGAAGCGTGGAGGCTGAATAGGGTTCTTGGACATACTGGAGGTCTAAGCACCGTTTGCCCGAAGACGTGACCACAACAACGGAATAAAACAAAGTCAGTTTATTAAATACACAGTTTAACACCTTGGCAATTCAAGTAACTTCAAATAATTGCTGTGCAGGTAATAAAGCAGTACAGTTCGTGGAAGCGCAGTGGTAATGAATGCTGTGAATGCAGGATGAGATGTACAAAGTCCTTGCAATACCCGGAGTTGGAAAGTCCGTGGGACACAATTAACCACTGTATAAAGAAACAAGCAGGTGCTGCCCAGCAGATGACACTTGGAAGCTGGGGTTGGAACAAGTGCACAAAGGTTGGAGGGTACTTGGAAGAATTGCCAGAGATGCCAGGTGGAACCGGTGCAGACAACAGGTGTATTGAACTCACCGCAATAGATAGATTCTGCTGGTATCGATGGTGAACTAGAGATCAATGGCGAACACCGATGGAGCTAGAGATCGATGGAGCTGGAGATTGATGGCGGAACACCGATGGAGCTAGAGATCGATGACGGAACACCGATGGAGCTAGAGATCGATGACGGAACACCGATAGAGATGAGTATCGATTGCGGAACACAGATGAAGCAGGGGATCGATGGCGGAACACCGATGTAGCTGGAGATCGATGGCGGAACACCGATGGTGCCAGGCAGGGCTGCAAGCAAGATGGAACTCAGGTCTCAGGGCAGAATGGAATCTCCTGGAGCAAGGTAACCTGGAAGCAGCTGAGAGCTATATTGGAGCACCGCTGGAAGCAAAGCTGGAAGCCAGGGACGGATCACTGCAGATCGCAGGATGCAATGCTAGAGTCAGGCTGCACCGCAGGATGGTAACTGGTGCGGGTCTCTTAGTCGAGCTGGATCACAGGAGCTGGAATACCTTGAAGAACAAGCTGGAGAAACCACAGACAAGAGAGACATGTATCACTGGGTTAGACAACCAAAGCACTGATAATTAGGCAGCTTTAATGCAGGATATTTATACCAGCTGGGAAGAAGGTATTGGCTGGGTAATTAGGCAGAGTCCAGAGTGCAGCTGCTGGGTAATTAGGCACAGACCAGAGTGCAGCTGATAGGCTGAAAAGAAACATGTGATGTAAACTAACATTGCTGCGCCCATGTTTGAATTTGGAGGGAAAGACTGTTTGTAACTTGCATGTGGGTTTTAACAGTGATGCTGCCTGAATCACAGTGAAGAGACTTGAGGCAATGGAATGCAGAGTGCCGCACGCAGACAGCGCAGATAGAATCCAGGCTTGGAACGCTGGGCCAGTCTCAGGAGGCATTTGGAAGGTAAACACTGATGAGAAATTACCCGGATCGTGACAGGCAGTAGTGGGCTCTGGTTCATCATCAATTTGAAGAATGAGCTTGATAGCCTCAATGAGATCAGGAACATCCACCTGTGAAACAGACTCCCCATCAGAAACATCACAATGAGAATCTGAGGAGTCCGTATACACGCCATCCTCCTCAGAAGAGGTATCTGAAGCTGGCGTGGACTGAGAGGAAGTAACAGCCCGCTTAGAGGACTTCTTAGGCTTAGTCTTAGGCGGGCGAGGGACAGGACTTTGTATAACCAAAGAATTATTCAAGTGCTGTAACTGAGTGGACAGGACATCTGTCCATGGCGGATGAACCGCAGGGACCATATAAGGCTGATAATGCACAGGAGGTCCCACAGGGGGCGTAAGTTTAGTTACCAGCGTAGTCAGTATATCGGAAAAGGCTGACCAGGACGGACCCTGATGTGCCCCCGGTGCTACAAACTGACTGGGGGGTACAGATCCCCCAAAACCTGAACCCTCAGCAGCCATGTTATCCTCAAACGCATCTGGTACGCCATAACCGCGTGTCGCGGAAACAGACCCATCGCCCTGTGTAGCCGACATAGTATGAAAGCTTAAACTACAGGCGACACAGTACAATAATAGGAGATAAATACCAGCACAAACCCCCCGTGTAGAGTGACAGCACAAATGGAGGATTTCTGAGGTAAAATGTGACTGAAAAACAGAAAAAATACAAAATACGTATATCCTGTGAAAACACCTATATATCTAATAATCCTGACGCACTGAGCTCCCGCAGGTTACAGAATATTGGGATAGCAGTAGGAGTGAGGTACACGAAGTAGAAATCACCCAGCAGCTATATGCACTCACAGATACAGAAAATAGGATTTTAATACCTACCGGTAAATCCTTTTCTCTGAGTCCGTAGAGGATGCTGGGGTCATCAATAGAACCATGGGGTATAGACGGGATCCGCAGGAGACATGAGCACTTTAAGACTTTCAAAGGGCGTGAACTGGCTCCTCCCTCTATGCCCCTCCTCCAGACCTCAGTTATAGGAACTGTGCCCAGGGAGACGGACATTTCGAGGAAAGGAATTAAGATTTTAATTTAAGGTGAGATATATACCATCTTACACCACAAACGTGCCGTACAACATGACATTCCATAGAACACAAGCTAACTGCACCAACTATGTCAGCAATAGGCTGAACAAAACCGGAACACAACATGTGTGTAACCAAATTAACGTCAGCAACAGGCTGACAACAACAACAACACAACAAGTGTGTAACCTGAACGAACAACTGCAGATACAGTACTCACTGGGACGGGCGC